>NW_004524728.1:4240335-4277585 GCF_000260255.1 Octodon degus | reverse complement strand
TAATAGTCCTCAAAAGCAATTTTATGAGGAATAGAATATGATAAACCTAAAGATCAAAAGAGAATCCCATAATTAAGAATTCTATAAGGGCAAGTTTAGTTTACCAAAGAAGCTTTCAAAAGCTGTTTAGCATTCCTTTTGCTTCAAAATGATCTTTGAACGCCCACAAAAGCTTAGGTGCTATTGGTAAGAGTACTACCATAAAATACTGTGAAAGTAGCAAGCTATACTTAGCCACCATGCAAAGAAGTTTACTTAAGCAATGTTTTTCTAGTTTCTATAATTAAAGAAAATAATCTCCACATAATCCCCAACATCATGAAAATGGCAGTGACCTTTGACCTCTAGGAGCATGCCATTTTAGTGAACTAAAAAGACTCACTGCCCGTAAATACAGTAATTATGCATTAAAACATTATTTCATGTTGTTTACTTAAGATATTTTTCAAGCCAGTTTCCTTGAGTCAAACACTTCCAAATTTCTGACACCATGTGTACTAAGACAAAAAGCACCACAAAAATAATCTCTGTGCAATGGGAGAGAAACTTTGGTTCTAGCTATCCATGACACACACTGAAAATTCCAACTCTGCTTATATTCCAATAATGTGACCTCAAGCAAGATGAGACACTAACTTCTATCTCCCTTCCCCTATTGCTAAAATGGAGACAATACTGGCTATGTGCAGATGTGTGAAATATAAAGAATTATGTAAAATACTTCTCTCATGTATAACTATTCTACAAAGTTGAACTACTGTAATGCATTTCAACAGGTGAATGTATGGTTGGAGGTTATGTCCATTTTAGATCTTGAGAGAAGTCTGTAGAACACCAGTCCTCCCTGCTCAGTGAATCCTCTGTATGTTCAAGCTGCAGGTTGTTCTGGCCAGAGGAGGAGCCATCCTTGACTCAGTCATGGCAGGGTTCTAGGGATTGGTCTCACAGAGGGCAGGAAACCCAGGATGAGGATCCACTGGGTATGGGAGAAACCTGGAGAAGACTTTCTTTCCAGATGAAAAGAGAATGATAAAGAAGAACAGGCTCTAAGCATCTTCCCCCATTTCCTTGTCAAACTGAAATTGTCACATGAACACATGAGGTAAATGACTGTTGAAGGAACCCTGGAACCAGAGTAGAACAACAAGAGAAAGCCAGAAGCATTACCCCAGAGCTCTGCCACTGGTGGACACGCTGAAACCTAAGCCCAGTAATTGTTTTCTTGATCTCTTATAATATGAAATCTATTACTAAATGCCATTGTCTGTGTTTCTCAAAACATTCTGTAATAAACTCTGTGTGTGTGTGTGTGTGTGTGTGTGTGTGTGTGTGTGTGTGTGTATTTAAATGTCCAGTCAGGTGAAGACAAAAGCTATTGTAAAGTACATTAAAAATAAATTTCTAGGACAATGTCCATGTACACAATGTCATAAATTCAGCTGGTATAAATGTATTTAAGTACTGGCGATTAATTACTTAGCTCCTTGAAAATCAGAACAGAACACTTCACATACTGACAAGAATCTCTGGACCACTTCTGTAGCAGCAATTATATAAGCAATTTTCACCTGGTACTTTGCTTCCTGCAACTCAAAGCATGTCAGTAAGACGGGGAACATAATTCGTCATGTGTCCATAATTTAACAAGTATCTATTGAGCAACTATTAGATTTACATCAGGGTACAGGCCCTGGAGTGAATATAAGAACAGGAAGGAACCCATCAAACTTTAAAATAGAGCAAGATGGTATAGGAATCATAAAAGACACACTAAAAAGTGGAAAAAAGAGGGACATTAGCATGGAGTAAGAATTTAGGGAGAAATGCCATTTTCAAATATAAAACTTTCATAATAATATTTTAGCAAAAAAGAAAATAATAGCATTAATTAAGTAAACACATAAGAAATGGTTGATATTTGACCTGAAAACTCTGAATTTTCACTGATTTAATAAACTTTTAAAAGACAAGAAATTGCTAAATTTTCTGTGCAAAGAAAATGCATTGATAGAAAGTCAAATCAAGTGATTTGTTCTATTGATACAATCTTGAACCATATGGGCCAAAAATTTCACTACAGAACAAAATAACAGTTATTTATACTGTTCTAACTCAGAAATCAGTTACTATGCTTTTGAAAATTATACAATATAGTGTAAACAAGTTTACCTGAAATATTATTATTGTACAGTGACAATGGAGAATTAAGCCTACTTCAGCTCTCTCATGGGACCGAGGCTATAATTCTCAAGATTTTTCTTAAAAAGCATACTATGTAAAACTAAGTCATATTAGCTTCCTCTTTAAACATGTCTATAATGTTTTGATATTATTTAAAATAACCAGTTTATTTATATATGTGCATATTTCAAAATAGATTTGCTGTCATTAAAAATAAGTTACAGGGGGCCGGCGGGATAGCTCAGCAGTCTAAAGCGCCTGCTTAGACAAGCTTAGGCAAAGCGCTGGGACTGTTGTCCAATACCCGGCACCACATGCCATGCTAGCTCCACTTCCAGGGTGGGCTGAGCCCTTCCTCCCCTGAAAAAAAAAAGTTACAGATATAAAGAAAGAATTCTTAACTTTTTAAACATAGAACATTTCCTGCAAAGTTACACAAACCTAGAAACATTTCACTATATAAGTGGTAGTTTTAAATTTTTTTTTTTTTGTAGTAGAATCCCTTTTCCAAATGGATTCCTATTTACACTGCAGTGTTTTATAAAACACAGAGACTCGACGCGTCTACTTCAAAGGTGCTGACCCATCATTTTCACAGGACATGGGTAGGTAGGAGAAGAGCCCCTGGCCCCTAACTTGGTGTTGCCTCGTTGCTCTTCTCTGGTGAGGCTGAGAAGTCCTTTCTAAGACCACAATAAAGGAAAGAAGAATGAATGAAAAATGGAAGAAAGGAGCGGGAGAGTGAGGAGGGCTCAAAAGAGCAAGCTTACTTTATAGTGAGTGGAGCAAACTCAATTTAAATCAGCTTTGTGGGCCCAGGATAGCCTGAGCACCATGTCCCGAGGGTTCTGGGGCCACAGTTGATTAATGTAGGAATCATGCCATATACCTCCCCGCAAACTTTCAGATATTTAAAATCTCAAATCAAATGGGGAAGGCAGCAAATAATGTTAAAAGTTTTGAGTTGTCACAAATTTCCTAGGCCTTGAAGTCTGAAACTGCTTGACAGCATGAACGTCACATCTCTGCACAGACATGTCTACTAAAAAATACTGCAGCCAACAGCTTCATCAACAGAGCATCCCACAGAAACCACTCCAGAGTATCACGTGTCAACTGGGCCTATAATCCTAGTACTCCGGGAGGCTGAGGCAAGAGAATCTCAAATTCAGGCTCAGACTGGGCAATTTAACAACTTAATAAGAACTCATCTCAAAAATAAAAAATAGAGATGTAGCTAGATAAAAAAGGATCTGGGTCTAATATCTGTGCTACAAAATAATAATAATAATGATGAATTTTAAAAGGAGGTTAGCTCAAAGAGATAAATAAAATATGAAACATTTAATTTCACCCTTAAATAGAATTACATTATTTTACATTTACTTTATGAAAATGGAAAACTAATTGGGCATCTATAAATGTTTACTGTGATGAGATATTTCTTTTCTTCCAGTAATGGACAAATGTGGTTTCATCCTATTTTATTATTCAGGTCATCATGGAAATAATGCCTGTAATTTTCTTTCACAAGCATCACACAACTCAAGCACTTTCAGGTGAAAGTGTTTCTAGAATCTGATCATGGTTGCCATGTTTTAGAAGAACCTAATTATATAGCAATCACTGCTATAGCTTTGCTTTGGAAAGAAAAGAAAATAGAATAGAAAAAAAGAAAAAAAGCACTCAAGTCCCAGGTAGCAATTTTGAATAATGACTGGGGACGTAGACGGTTTGTAGTTGGTCATTTACACGCCTAAGTTAATGCCAAACTCCTTGTGTGTAGTGGCACCTTTTATGCACCTGTTCATCTGTTGTGTGCATTATGTGAGTCATGATGCCACTCGTTTCTGTGTCATAGAAGTAGCTGTGCTAGAACAGAAACGACACATGGCTCATTTCTCAGCCTTTGGGTGTAAAGGGCCAGATTAAGAAACTCTGCTCCAGGTGGCCTCCAAGAATTTCTGTAAGAGTGTAATACAAAAGGACAACTGAGACACAGATTAATGGCAAGACAGGCATACCGCTGTGGCAGGATCAGCAGCGCATGCACTGTGCATGTCAACGGACAGCTGGTCAGATCAAGCTGCAGCTGGATGAGCAGGGAGAGGGCATGACATAATAAAAATCTGTATACAAACACTGTGTCTGCATCCATCTCACCAGAAAGTGACTGATGCAGAAATCACAGGTAGCAGAAGTAGTTGGCTAAGCTACCAAGTTAGCTTTAATTGTAACTTACTGTCTTCACACTCAGCCCAATAACAGAAATAGAATCACTAGTTAACATCTGCCACATCTTACCTGGGGATCAGTAGGAAAACAAGTAGGTAGAGTTCAATATGGTTATCATTCACACTTCTAGATTCTAAGAAAAGGAATTAAATATAAGATTTAAGGTCTTAACAAAAGTTAGTAGAAGAACTGAAGATAATACACACCTCTCTTGGCTGTGTTACACATATTGGCTTAGTAGTTGGGGTGGACCAGAACATACTACCTGGGACACAGTTTCCAAGGATGAAGAAAATGGGGACTAAAGCAAGGTGAAGGAGGATTTTTTTTTTCAACATTCATAGGCAGCCGATAATCTATCATTAACCTACAAAATCAGAATTCCTTCATTTTTCTTTCTGAATTACTAGTGTTTCCAAGCTAGCTTTTTCTTTAAATTTTGCTGCATATTTCCCTAAATGCTTCAATATAAGAATTATAAAACTATTACATTATTTTGTTGAAGCATGTATGATCAATGTTGAAAAGAATGAATTGCTACACGACACACTTGTATCTTTGCATTTCACATCACTTCCCATATTGAAATTTATACATGAATATATAATATAGTTCTGTCAAAAATACTATCACCATTATATGTAAGTTTGACCAAATATCGCGGACATCTCCAAATGTCCAGTGATTTGCTTCTTTAGATTTATGGATAAATCTCATTAAATTTGCACCGTATTATCTTTTTACTTGTGTTTATCTGAACAAATTGCTTTTTACATCATCAGCCTATTTCTGCTGCTATCATCTACCACTTAGAGTTAAATTGTATCACAATAAATAAATGTTGACCTTACAATGCTAATTGTGACTTTTAGCTGTGATTCCTGGCAGCCCGTGCAACAATAAAGGGCAGGATGCAGTCTGCACTCGAGAAACTTGAAGAAAATTACAGCTACATAGCATCTAACTATCCATCACTGTAATTCTGATGTTGATGAGACGCAATTACCTATTGGTTTTTCTTGTATTTTAATTCATGTCAAAGACATAGCAGGTAGGATCTGATTTAACTCTAAATTTCAGATTACCTTTTAATCAAATATAATGCAAAAAAGAATATTTTGGTTTTGATAGACTTTATCTACCATTCTTCAGAACACATTTTAGAATCAATTTAAGTTCTACATAATAACTGAAAATATAAGAAATGTTTAATGTCTGAAAATATACTTAAATATAATTATCTCTTTAGCTTTGCTGTAGTCCTCTAAATATAAAAACCATTACTTCATAAAGAAACTGAATGAAAATAATGTATCTTGTGCTAAAATCTATGCAAATTTTTGCAAATATCAAAGCAGTTTGTCATCAATGAGGGGAAATATACTAAGAAAATTAGTACTCTATATTTTTGTTATTTTCAAAGACAAATTGATATACTAAATCACATTGTTTATTTTTTTAATGAAATCTCTGCCTTCTGATGAAAGCATTATTAACAGTGAAGGAGTTAAAAAGTATGACTGAAGACACTTTGGGTCCAGCCAAACATATAAATAATAGATGACCAAGGTTCTTCTGCATGAGGTAGGGTCTGTGAAATGTTACAAAACATTAAGTCTCCTACTTGTGAAATGCTTCAACAGAGCCCGTACATGTGAAGAACCCATCCCTGTGGACAACTCCATCTGTATATTTCCAACCACAGCTCTCTGTGAGATGAAAAGACTGCTATAGGATCTTGTCAGGCCCCCTTCTGATGCTTCTCTATAACTGGCCCCGCATTTAAGACACAGTCAGTGATGTGGGTGCAACACTCAGTTCTTTGGCAATCACACAGTCCAAGGCCAAGGAAGAGTTTACCCTCAGATAGTGGGAAGAATTAGTGGCTGAGACTGTCATGAAGAGAAAAGATGTTTCTGAGTACAGGTCCCAGTGGCATCAGCAGATTATGCTTGCACAGTGTGAAAGCACTGCCAGAAGGGGTTCATCTGTTAAAGAAAACAGAGCGTGCAAAAATCTGCAGAATCTTTTATCTGCATAAAGATTGTGTTTCAATCTTTTGTTTCAAGATAAAATGGGGTGCCTCCTGAGGTCCCCTAAAAATATCTATCAGTCATATGAAAAGCTACCTACTACCAGTAAAAATGGCAAACAAAACAAAAAAAAGCTATTTCCAATAGTTTAAGTATCCCTTCTTATCACTCAAACTGCTGGGATCACACTTTATAAACCACATTTCAAAACAAGCTAACAAACAAAAAATAGACTGGTCAAATAGCTACTCTGCAACAGGTTTGGCCTAACCTCAGAAAAGCAATGTTTTCTTTTAATCCAGTCATAAAATTTCACACATAAAGTTCTGGTACCCACATTTTGGTATCATGCTTTAAGCCATAGAATAATACATGATTTTAGTATGTTGCTTAAATTTCTCACATTTCAGTTCCCTCATCTCTAAACAGAAATATATTAACATGTGCCCCATGAAAATGTTAAAAAATGAAATGTTTAAATTTTAAGTATAATAGAATTTTGTTTAATATTGTTGCAATGATTACTTCTTAAAATTGTGAAGATAAACATTATGAGCTAAATACTTGTTATTATGTTCTTGAATGAGTCATCTTCCTGTACCCCTATTTAAGGTTGACTGTTTAATATTTCAATGTAAGAATAACAAAAACCCACAGTTCATCTCTGCCTGGGGAACTAGAAGTGGATGTCAAAAGGTATTTAAATTTTGGGCTATTGATTATTCGGCAGACTTATAGAAAGACCTAATTTGGACAAAAAAGGATGACAGGTGAAGTGCTGCATTGCTCCAGGGACAACACATGGTAGGGAAAGATGACACCCTCATAGTGAGGGATTCTAGATTTCAGTCAGCTGCCTACAAGTGAAACCTGCACAATTAATTCTGGATCTTAACACAAATTGTTATCAACTGCAATACACATGAACACTTTAACACAATCCAAAAGCAAATATACAGAAGGGCTTAGTAACAGAATTTTCAAAAATAAGACCTCCATTATGTTTACAACTTTTACAGAAGCACTCAGAGCAATAATCACAAACAGGCTACAAATTATATTTTCCATACATGAGTATACATTAATTAGTTCCTACATTAGCTACCTACATAATTATTCAGAGTTTTTAAATCTGTTCCTCCTTGGCAAAAAAAGGGTCTTCTGATGAAAGTACCTAACTGGGGGCATGCCATGCCAATAAATGTTTATTAACTGGCTTTAGGGGGATATAGAAGTAGGTGTGGGGGCTGACTGGAGGCATTTGCATTACTTCTATGGGATAAATACTTCCTCTACACTAGGTTCTTCAACACCAACATGATATCTCTAGGTAGAGAACTAGGAAGAGCTTTAACAAAGGAAACACTACTATATAGAATTTCTAGCATTCAGGAACTATAAATGTTAATTGACCCTCAGAACCTAAATAACTCTACTATCAGGTAAAATAAGTAGAAAGTGCTGTTTTGAATAGTTATTGCCTTATTAGAAAGTAATTTAAAGTTTACATAATTAATTTTTGATAAAGCTGTTAAGATTTTCACAAAATTTGTGAAAACCTACCAGAAAACTCTCCCCAACTAGTACTCATGCCCAAACTCATGAATTGCCTCCAGCTGCTGTCCACCACCCAGAAAAATGTGTAGAAATATTTCAAGCAAAGTTTTCCATTCTAAGAGATAACTAAAAGTCTATTAAAAAACTCTTCAGTATTGAAGATTCACACACAGCTTGTAGCTAAAGACAGCTCTCGATGAATTCTTGAGGAATCCTTAAATCTAAGATATATTATTGCTTTTCATAAACTGTAATTTAAAAGAACTCCCTCATCAATAATTCATATTCTAAGTGTAAATTTGATAGAGAATTGTCATTAATGAGAATTTTATATTCCTTATTATCTTAATTAAGATCATTCACAGCTAGTTATAAGTACAAGAAGAATAACTTGAATGTAGAACATTGTTCTCTGTACCTTAATTAACTGATTTAACCAAGCACTGCTGAGCTTATGGTTTCCCACATGTAAGGCCTTACTTTACAACACATTAATCAATACCAAATTATAACTATGCCTCTTATTACTGGAATCGAGAGAAACTGTCAGCAATATATCGATGAGTTTTTATCACTCTGCTGAGCTCACGTCTCTTACGAGAACTACATCACTATGATCTTGTTCCCACACTCCTTTTTAATAAAGAAACTGAGCAACTGCATGAGCCATCCAGGGTGCACTTATCTGTACAGAGAGGGGAAGGAATGTATGCAACATTTAGTACATTAATGATTCAGGGATACAATTCATCAGGAATGTATTCTAAAGAATGTTTTCACGAGAGAGAGAGAGAGAGAGAGAGAGAGAGAGAGAGAATAAAATCACTGACCTTGCCATGATCATTTTCTTCTTCTTTTCCAAATAGGCCATGCAATTGTTGCATCTGGACCTTGCCAGTATCCCAGGGCCCATTATGCACATCTCCCATCCTCTACAACTAAGTGTTTCTCCTCCAAATCAAGGAACTGGGAATTCTTTTATTGCCATCAAAGAGAAAGGCACTATCTCAAGTCTTTTGGCTTCCCTGATTTATGCCAATGCTTCATCTGCATTGTTTCACAATTCTCTTAACATATCTATTCCATATTCCACTTAGATCTACATAAGAATACACCATTTAAGGGCATTCAGAGCATATCTCCCATTTTTAGTTTAGAATCCTTGGAAAATATATCAAATTAAAATGCAAATCAGAGAGTTTGTGCTATGTGTCATTTGCTTCTACTACTATAAAACTAACATTTCAAATACTAAGCATTTATAAATTATATTTATCTCTGAGCATAATACTATACTTTGTTGTTACACAGACATTAACAACAATTATTATTGATAACAGTTAAAGTCATGATTTTTTTTTTCTGAACCAGGGACCAAACTCAGGCCCTTGTGCTTGCCAGGGAAGTGCTTATTCTACCGAGCCATCTTCCCAGTCTCATGAATGTTTTTTAATTTTTTTTATATTTTTTATTTCGTATTTTAGGGAAGGGTCTTTAGGGTGTTCAGGGACTCACTACTAGATCGGACTCATACTGGATCTTCCTGTTTACAGCCTTCCAAGACCTGGGATTACAGGAGCACACCACCATGCCCAGTCTCAATTGCCATCTTAGGGTGCCCCAGGGGTGGAGCCAGCATGGCAGGCCTGGGGATCCAACCCCTGGCCCCTGTGCCCACTTGCAGGAGCTTTCATCTTCTGAGCTATTTGGCCAGCTCTTACATTTTTTAAAGAGTATAAATTTTAAAAAAACAGAAAAACTTACAAGTGATACAGAATTTCACTTAACAAAGTAACATGAATTTCACAATATTTATTATAATACATAGTGTTGTCTTCCAACCATTTATTTATATTACCAGATATATGCATGCAAAATTGGAAGAAGAAAAAAAGAAAGAAATGTATAAGAAATTAAGAAGACAAAAAGAAAAAAACAATTTAAAAAAGGACAGAAAACAAATTAAAGTGCTAATTGCTCCTTTCCATAAATAAGCAGAAATGCACAGTACAATTGTCCAAACCATCCTCCTCACATACTTAGATAAATCCTTTTTCCCTACTCCCTCTCCTATCCTTCTTAAATCAGTAACTCTTCTCTTTTAAATAGTTAATTCCCTTTTACCAGGGTCTATTGTACCCTTCAGATTCCATTTTTCTCTTTCAGGTTCTTACACCAAAGAAACAATATGATGTTTGCACATGTGGGTCTGATTTATTTCACTTAAGAGTATGTTCTCTAGTATGTTCTCTTTCATTTACCAACAAAAGACTCAAATTTATCCTGTAAAAGCGTGAATTTTGATGCACCTAACAAGCTCTACTTTAACCTCATCAAATACTACTGTATTTGCCAAATAGTCTTTCTAATACTATGTTCAGAACATCTTGAAAATTATGGTAATTTTTTTCCAAAACTAATATGAAAGTTACTTTAAATTTAAACACAGAGAATAACATACGTAAATCACAATAAGCAAATAAAGAAGCACTATGGTTTTCTCTTTAATTTACTTTGAAAAGTATTAGAATATTTATTTTTACATTTCATACCAACTCCTCAGTGATATTAGGTAGTTTATTCTAAAATGTAAAATCAAAAGCACCATTTCTCAACTCCTGTGTCTAAAATGCCTAACATGGCAAGCAAAATAGTGTCGCATTTCAACAGAACACACGAACACTTCTGTGCACTACACATAGTGAACATCCTCATGGCAATGCCCTGAGTCAAATACTCTCTGGCTCTATTCTATTCTTCATGCTTGCAGGTTTTTCACTACAGTGCTTTTCTTCCTACCACCATTATTGTTTCATTCATATATTGAGATCTTGGGAAGAAGGTGTCATCTTTTTCTCAATGACCTCAATTTCTGTTTCTAATTTTTGTAATTTTTATCTTTAGTCATTTTTATTGAACACGTGTTTTCTTGTTTCTTTAATACAGATATATTTCATGTGATAAAAATAAATGATGAATAGTCAAAATAAACATATGCAAATTTATTCTTTTCCCTTTTCATTAATTTAAACTTCTACAAACAGATCACACAAGGTTTATATCAATATGTAGTTTGTCTCCAATGTCAAAACCTTACTTAAGTCACTCAAATGACTAAAACTTTTTTAAAGTTTAAATTAAAGATCTTTCTGTATGTAATCTAAGAAATTGTTCAACCATTTTTTAGATGTCTAATAAATTCATATAGTTACAATACAGATGGGTTTGCAAGGGGAAAATTAAAAAATAGACAAAATAGGTCATAATTTAATAGCAGATATTTCTGATGTTCTGAGGACAGAAAACTTTATTTCTCAAAATCTTATAAGGATTGCCCTCTTAGTGAAAAAGAAAATAAAACCAGTAAAATCAAAAATTTCATAGAAATGATACCAAAAATGATTTCATTAAAATTAAAAGACATTATTTTTAAAATCAATAGTACTTTATGACAAAACAGTAAAAGTTTTGTCAATAAAATGTAAGTATTTCCATTTCAGCAAACTCAGTTCAATGCCAGTTTTTTAGTCTTGCAACCCTGAAATTCATTTTAGGAAATCTGAACCACATGCAGTCCACAGCATATTGGCCTCTGTCTGGACTCCAAGCCAGGACTGAACTTGACTCAGCCTTCACTGAGAACACACACAGAACCTGGGCAGATACATCACATGCCACATCTCAGTAACTGACAGACTGAGAAAGAGAAATAGGGACCACTCTTCTAACACAGGCTGCATCACCATTAGGTGGATTCATGGACACTAAGCTTCCATAAGAGAAGCAACACATCTGGAAAGCAAAGGAGATCCAGAGGGACAATGTGGCTAGGCACAGACCTAAGCCATCCTAGAAGACAAACTGCTTCCCTGCTTATCTTCAGAAACTGGCCACATCAATGACAGTTTTGAGGGACAGAGTGTTTTCCCTCTAGGACTCTACTCATTTGAAAGTTCCCAAGCCTCCAAGCAGGGAGCATTAAAAATTTAGGATTCCTGAGTGCTTCTCCAAAGTATTTCCATCACCAGGGAATGAAAAGCTTGAGCCACTGTCTCTCGGAAGTCTCTCAGGTGATTCTGATAATGACCAGTCCTGTGATCTAACTCCAGCAACAGAAATGCAGTGTCTTATAGTTCTGAAGGCTCTTAGTCTCAAGGTACAGGCTGCACAAGGCCATGTTCCCTCTGAGACTTCAGGGAAATCCTTGCTCACCTCTTTCCAGCTGCTAGTGATTCCTTTCTGGTTGTTTGCACTCTTTGGCATGCCATGATGAGTAATCATTTCTTCTGTAATTAGGGCATACATCATATTTCTGCTGATAAATCTAGATTGATGTTTTTCTGTTTTTCTACTTTACCTTGACGTATTTGTTCTGGCTCCTCCTGTGTGCTTTGCTAGCTTTTGTTTTCTCCTCATCCTAT
The DNA here is from genome assembly GCF_000260255.1 of Octodon degus. NCBI lineage: Eukaryota > Metazoa > Chordata > Mammalia > Rodentia > Octodontidae > Octodon > Octodon degus. Next base: position 4,265,158 of record NW_004524728.1, on the reverse strand, counting down.
ACTGAGACCTGTTTTCACCACTATTCTATTTATCTTCATCTAGAGCTTTACATATTAATATCATTTCAAATAATCTTAGATATTAGTTCAATTATGTATTCTGAATTTCAAGCTCATGCACCTGGCCATAGGTGTTCAATATCTTAAAAGTATATAAAACAGAGCTCTTGTTTCTAACCATTTCCACCACACTCACACACACACACACACACACACATGCACAGGCACACGCACATGCACACGCACATGCACACACACTCTTACACATGACCCCATGCATATCACATTCAATATTGCCATTTCCTGTGAAAGGAGCACAATTCATTCTGCTATGCATGATGTTAAAGCAGTCCTTCACAATCAACTAAATGCAGGATGATTTCAATCCCTGGCACATCATACAGAAAGTGTTATCATTAATCATAATCTTAATTTCTTCAATCTTATATAAACTTTACAAGATGAACCACCAGAGTACAGAAATAACATGAATTAAAATTAAATGATCAAGAATTATATTGCACAGGAGAGGAAAAGAGGCATTAAATTAAATCCAGGTTAAAAGTATCAGCACATCTATATAATGAAAGAAATACATTTCTGCATTGAATGCCCAATATGACAAGTGAGCTATGCATTTCATAGGACTTATTAAGAGCCTGTTATCGTGGATCCAGCACCATCGTTCAGACACCCCCAACACCTTTTCTCTGTACATCATAGTTTCACAAGATGTTCCTAAATGTGTGGTACAGAAAATAAAACTTTGTTTTCCCCATGAGAAAAAAAATCTCAATTTTCTTTAAGAGGATATTGTCTAAAATTATAAAAAAAAACAAAAACATGTACACAGCTGTGTAAAAAGCTGATTGTTTTTATAAATCTTCTAGGATTTCTATGTCTATAGATATGTCAAGTGAGAGTTCTGTTGTATGTACAAGACAGATTTGATAGCACATATAGCTTTCACTTTTACATTATGCAAATGAGGGCCAGCAAGCTAGGTCAGTGGATTAAGCACCTGCTTAGGCAAGTGCAGGGACTGGGCTTCAATCCCCGGCACCACACGTGGTGCCAGTCCCACTCCAATCCCTACTCCAGCCCCATTGAAGCCAGGCATGGTGGCGTACCCCTGTAATCCCAGAGGTGGGGAGGCTGAAAACAGGGGGATCACTTCAAGTGTGAGCTGTGTAGTGAGACTCTGTACCAAATACACTAAAATAAATAATAAATAAATTTGTGTGCATTACAGTAAATCCACCCACACACACAACAACACCCAGAGACAAAGTTCTGCTTCAGGTGACCAACTGTGACCTCCCTGACGTGGGGAAAATATCTAAGGTTTTTCAAAATACTGTCTATCACCCTAAAATCAACACTTCACTGAGGCAGCCCTGCGAAGATAGTTCTGAAATGGCAGATGAAGTTAATGCTAGACCTTGCGTGCAGCTAAGGCTCATTTAAATTTAGTGACTAGAAATTAGTTTACTAAAGGATATGACCAGTTGTTCTTGTGAGCTCTAGACTACATATGTGTGTTAACAGAATATATGTTACTATGAAAACAATCGAAACTTTGGCTTGTCACATAAATTCTATTTAAAAATTAAGGGGCTGGCATGATAGTTCAGTAGAATAAGCACTTGTTTGGCAAGCTCAAAGGCCTGAATTCAATCCCCGGTTCTACAAAAAAAAAACATAAAAAAATTAAAAAATTTAAAAAAATAAAAATTCTTGGATGACTTGAATTTTTGACTGGTGACAGAAAAATGAACCATTTGTTCATAAAGACTCACCTCACAGCTTTCCATGATCATATGTTTATGCTTTTACTTTGTAAATTTTTTCCAGTAAAATCAAACTATGAGTGTAAAACATGAAGCAAATGCATTCATTTCCTTAAGGGTAGAAGCATGAGAAAATGCAACAATGGAAGATGACCACAGCATGGAAGGAAGAAAGTAGCAGGCAGATTTGGTATCAGGCTCCACGTACCCACAGATACTAGTCAACAATTGTGAGATTACCTTCAATTGGATCCCCTAGGCTCATTTTCACTGTGGAGGATGGGTAGTGCAGCAGAGAAGTGAATTGGATAATGAGACCATTAAGCTTAATTGTCAACTTACCTGCATGATGAGACTCATAAAAAGGTGATTGGATCTTGGGGAGTTCTATTCACCACAGGATCCTTCCCCTGATACTCGGATATTGATAGGCAGTTGGGCCCAGTCAGTGGCAGGCCATTGCAACCATGCTTTTGGCGGTGTGTCTCCTGCTGTCACACTTCTACAGGTCTCAGAGGTGGCTGCCATAAACCAAGCAGTTTTCCTCTGCAGCACCCTCTGTCATGCTACTCCTACCTTGGGTCTTCCAAAACTGTGAGCCCAATTAAGTCTCTTCTCTAAGTTGCAAGAATGGTTATTTTGTATCAGAAAAAGGAAATCTGACTAACAGGATAATAAGAACCTTTCATGTGTTGAACTTTTCTTCGAAGGAACCAGTGTTCTATTTAATGATCTCACAGCCAAGTTCTTGTCATCAGTTTGCAGATTTTTTTTTTCAGCAAATATGATCAGCAAATGCCATCCTCTCTCAACACCTACACTTGTTTACTGCTTCACAGCCTCCATCTTCCCACAGTTGGTAGGAGCGGAGGAAAAACATGAAAGGGAGGAAAGACAGCTGGTTGCACAGAAAAAGAGACTAGATTTGGCAAGCAAGGACCCCTGTCCCACGGTGTCCAAGAGCAGGCTGGGGCTCAGAGTACTGCTTTGCTAAATATTCAGAAATTTTGTGAGCCAGCTGACACAACCATTATTAAAAATTAAATCACTCAAATAATTTTAAATAGGTTTTTAAAGCAGAGATATGAAATATCTAAAATATATCCTCTTCTAATTATTTTACAATATTCCACTTTATGCTTTTGTGATTACTTGTGACTATTTTATTTGTACAATGGAAACTCTATACACAAAGTGTACTTGAAATGGACTAAAATAGAAGTATTTACACCAAAATATTTGAACATGCTATAAATCAGGAAGTGATTATTGCCTATAGATTATCTAAACTTAACAAAGTGAAAAATATTTTAATGTACACATTAAACCCAGAAGTGTTTTATATCTGTAACCACCATGTCAATAACTCAAAAGAAACTCATTGATTTACAGAATCTGGAAACTGCTATTCAATTCATCAAAAAGTAATCTGTTCTCTTTAATCAAGTGCTATACACTCTGTATATAAACCATATCATGTATGATATAATAATGCAATGTATATGTACATGTTTTGTTTTGGATTTTTAGTCTATAAATATCAATTGACACCTCCTCCTCAAACCAGTGAAATGAGTACCTTTCTCAGAGAATAATTTTAAGAATAAAAGAAATGCTTAGGTTAACATCTTGTATAGATTATACATATTAAGTGTTATAAATTCAACAAATGTTGCAGCTCTTAATATGAATTTAAAAACTTTCAGATTTCGTAGAAGTGAATAACGTGTAATTTCCCCTTTCAATATGCTTTTAGTCTAATGATACAAGGTATATGCAAATAACAAGATAACTGTGAATATGTAATATGTCATTACAGGAAACAGCGAATGGCTATGAGATTAAAGGAAAATATGTGATTTTATCAGGAGCAACAAAGAAGACTTCATAGAGAAGAAGGAATTTTGCATTTGTATCAGTGGGGAAAGTGCATGGAAAGTGGAGGCATTCTGGATTGGATGAAATCTCAGAATGTTATTGCAAATATTGCAGTGCTAAGAAAAATATCATTGCATTGATAAATTTGCTGCATCAAATATTTAATGTTATCTCCATGTAAAACTAGACATTAGGACACTATATAGATTATCCAGCACATTGTGCATATCCACTGTCTTGTAGAATCTAGTGTTGACAAAGTAGAGCTTCAATTTCCCAATTTCTAAGCCATGCCCACTTCTGAAAACCAGCATATGTTTTCCTTTGGCCTTGTTCTTAGAAAGAAAAATTCACATTCAAGTGAATTTTAACATCATTTTTTCAATACAACTCTATGAAATATGTTCTATATAAGTTTTTCACAGGACAGAAAGATCACATGATAGACTCCAATCCATTTAGCCACTGATTCCAAACTTAAAAGTAAATTATGAATGCTTTATGTAAACATGAGTACATCCAAAGTGAAGATTTATGGAAGACACATACTGAGGCAAAGGAAGAGGGAAAAATATTTAAGACCCTTTAGGACACAAGGACTAACTAGTAAACAGCATGATTTGGTCCCTCAGTTAGTGAGTCTTGCAAGAGTTGTTGACATTACTCAGTGAAGTTCATTAAAGGTGTTTTCGCTTTGTTTGTCAAAACAAGTTAAACCTTTGTAGTTTGTGAGAAAATAGATGTAAAGCTGTTATGAAAACCTAGCAGAGCACCTACAGATTGTGTTATGTGCAGTGAAAGGAGATGTCTGTTAATCTGTCACACACAGAAGTCTGGCACAGAAGGTCTGTAGCCTTGACCTCAAGTGACCATGAAATAGACCACAAGGTCAGTGCAGATTCCAAAGGCATTAACAATACTTGCTCTAAACCAAAAGGTCTTTTCCTCCCCTCTGGCTTCTAATTTCCTAGGTCACTCTGCAAGGCGCGAAGCCAAAAAAGCCAGTTCCCTCTGTTCTCTGGCTAATGACAGCTGTCGATCTGTCGCTGCCTGAACAGCAACACTTCAAGAAAATCTGAAGCAGAACTGTAAGGCAGGGATGAAAATGACTGTTTCCAAAGAACGCACCCCTCCTTCCAGCAGCCCGGGGCTCCTCAAGCACCACCCTTCAACCTGCTGAAGGAACCACCGTATTCTTAACAGAGAGTTGAGCTGCAGCTCTCATTTCAGAACTTGTGTGTCCCACACACCTTCCACCTTCCAATTAAGCGACCTTACAGGAAATCATCCTTCCAGAAAGAGCTCACAAAGCCCCTGGAAAACTTCAGTAGCAACACCAGGGGGCCAGAGCCAGGTGTCCGAACGAGGGGCAGGGAAATCACTGATTCACAGAGCACATTGGAGGCGGCCTCTGGACTACTTGGCGACGCCTCCCCCAGAGGGGCAGTGAACCCCACAACATGGGACTGAGTTTGCGCCCTCCTGAGATGAAGAGCCCCGGTAAGTGTTCAGGCTGGATGTCAGAGCGAGCCAAGCCGGGCAGTGGGAAGGTGGGGACCCGCAGGAGCGCCCGGGTCCCCGCCTCTAGCCGCCAGCTGCGGAGACGCAGATAGGGGCAGTCCCCGGCGGGTACAGGACTGACCCCGCGGAGGCGGACAGAGCACTCACCAGCTGCAGCGCGCAGAGGCAGATAAGCGAGCAGCGTCCGGTGCAGCAACCCATGGTGCCGGCGACTCCCAGCGGCGAGAGATCCGCGTCCTCGGGCGCCGCCGCCTCGACTCCGGAGCAGCCCCGCCTGGCGCTCCCCGGTCCGGCCCAGGCTCTCCGGCCCCGCGGCCGCTGCTCGCCGCCCGGAGCTCCGAGCTCGCGCCCGCCTTTGTTAGTTTCCCGGGGCAGGGGAGGTCTGCGCGGCGCGCTCCCCCGGGCTGCCGGCGGGTCCCGGCTCCCGCTGCGCAAGTCGGCCGCTGGGGAGGAGAGCCGGCGGGCGGGGCGGAGGAGGCTCCGCGCAGATGGAGAGCCAAGACTGCCTGCTCCGGGAGGAGGTGCTGGAGGTGGGCGTCTGGAAAGTGGAGTGGGCTGTCTGGGTCGGGTGCGTGTGCGTGTGTGCGCGCGCGTGTGCGTGTGTATATGTGTGTGTGTGTTTGTGTGTGCGCGCGCGTGTGTGTGTGTTCGGTGGGAGGGGATGAATGAAAAGGAGTGCCGCTGGGAGGATTACCCTGACTTGTTAAAGTCTTTAGGAGAGAGGGGAGCCGAGAGGAAGAATTAAGAGCTAACTGAACGAGTGTGAATTAGGGCGCCCTGAGGGGACAGTGGAACTGGAGAGTAGCAGTCTAAACCTACTCACCCGCGACCGGCGCGTAGGCTAGGAGGGTGGTGGGAGGCGTTTGCAAAACAGAAAACCCGGGTTAGCCGGGGTGCCCCGGGGCTGGAAGAACTGGGACCGGTGGGTGTCCGGGAAGGAAGAGCCCGGGAGCGAGAAGAAGGCGGAAGAGCGCCCTCGACCGCTAATACGAGGTTCGGGACCTGCGGGCAGCTCCACCAGGTGATGGGTGCGCGCCTCTGCTGCGGGCTGCGGGCCGAGGTCGCCTTTGTCCACCGCAGTCGTTTGCCAGGAGGGCGCCCCTGCTGGAGTCTGCAAGGGAAAGTTGGACAGAGTTGGTTGGCAAGAGGAGCTGGAGAGTGGGTTAGGGGAAAGAGGGGGAACGCTGGGAGATCTAGTTTCGGGTTCGCAACACCGAGACCTTTTGAAATCCTCCATGTGAGAGAAGAGAAGGCGTGAAAGAGGGTGCGTGGGTCTTTAAAGGAACTGAAAATGTTTTCAGAATAAAGATAAATGTGTATCCTCCCAGATAGAAATAAATTGAGAAGGGCTTGCGAGCATGATCTGATCTCATTTAGCTGAGATCTCTTACAAGGTCTCCGTGAATCCCAAGGAAACTCGCTCTCTCCCACCTACAGGCAGGGTTCTGCAGAGAACTACATTTTATCGGGTCTCGCTGTCACAATTCCTGAGCGCCTTTCCTGTATCCAGTGCCACTGCGCAAAGAGCTGGAGAACACGCCGGAAGTTCAGGGACCAGTCCACTGCCATTGGCCTCAAAAAGGCTTTCCTCCGAATTTGGCAGGGAGACACTTTGTCTAATCCACGGCTGACCTCCTGGGTTTTCTGAGGTGCATTGATAAGAAAAGCCACAGATCTGTTGTTCTTTTAAACATTTGTGCGTACATGGAAACTCTTCAAACCATTTGTTCAGGTATTATGGAGAGCTCTGTTATTATTTGTCTTGCTGTTGACTCTTTTTGAAAGGTCTCTTTAAAACATGTATAATAAGTTTTCATGTGACAGTATTAGTTCGCAGGAAAATCTTAAGACATCTTTAAAACGGTTGGAGGGACAAATGAATGACCTCAGGATTTGAGCTTGTGAAAGTCAAGAAAATTCATTAAGATCAACTTCTGCCCCTTATCATGGAGAATAGCTAGATAAAATCAGAGTTGTTTTTTTTTTTTTCCTTCCAGCCTTTAAGACATTGATGATCAAGAATTATGTGCACGTGCTGCCTTTTTTACCCATCCTACCGTCCTTCTTGATGGATGAAAATGACAGGGAATGTGGACCTCAGCCAATACATAATTTATCATGTGTTAAAGGTCACTGCAGAAAGTGGGCTGTTGACCCCTATAAAAGCTACGGGAAGCAGCTGAAGAGAAGACATCAGCAAGTCCTGTGTCTATAAACGTTCAAAAATTTTTCTGTAGCCTCTTCATCACCAGCGTCTATGACGAATGCTGGTAATAAAAGTGACAAGACTTTCTTCTCTCCAGATTGTTTGTGCTCACTCTGACCATACGTGATTCTCAATTTATTATTTATTTACGAAATACCGTGCAGCAACTAACGTGCAGTGGCTCCTCACCAGACCACCTGTCTAAATGCTATATGTATCCTTTATGTAATCTCACAACAGCTGCAGGAGGTGGGGGCTGTGTACATCCCCTTCAAGACAATAAGTGGATTCAAGAACAAGGAGTTCTACCCCTACCAAACTGAGGGCCAGAACACAAACGCAGGTAAATAACTGTAGAGCCCCGAGACTTCACATTCACCATGCTAACCCTGAAGCATTAGGTACTAGTAGCACCTGTCAACATAAGTGCACTGTTCCCTCAGAAGTACCATCCTATTTCATGCTGATCTAACCTCCAGCACCACCAGTATCCCTCCCTCTCCCATTGTCTCTTCTACCAAGAGATCCAGATTGGAATGTCTTTATGTGATTTAAGACAATTGAAAATACGTTGATCTTAAATACACTTAAAGAAACAAATACAACACAATGTAAGCAACAAGTCTAGAAATTATGTGAGATTTCCTTTTCTCTGTAGTGTTTTGTTCTTGTTTTCTAAATTATATTTAGTCCTGAACAAAAGGTTTTCCTCCCCTTCTTCTTTCCTTCTTTCTTCTTTATTCCTCCAATTCTTCACAGTTTATACTGGCTTCTTCGTTTGCAAATGTTTATAGTATCATTTCTTGTCCTTTCCACACGGTGCTTGCAGTGGGAAAGGAGAGAAGATTAAGTCAAGCCCTACTGAACATAGCTTTGTACTAAATTTTGTATTCCAGTTGTATGCCTTTGACGAGTATGGCAAGTTTGAAAGAAGAATAATCTATCTCTTGCAGAAAAGAAAGTAGAAAATAGCAGAACAGTGTGGAAGAACTATGGCCTGGATTATGTGCATTTATTTTTAGTATAATGCTTTATGCTATGGCTTGAATGTATCCTCCAAAAAAAATGTTGCAATTTAAATGCCATTGCCAATGGTAACTGATGGACCTTTAAAAAGACAGACTATTTACTTTCATTTAATACTATGGTCTGAACATACTGTGCTGCCATGCATAAATGAATGCTGTCATCTCATGAATGGGTCAGTTATTACATGGGTATGGCCAGTCATTACATACATTAGCTAATAGTGACAGCAACAATTTCCACCCCTTTATGCCTCCCCATTCTCTCATCCTGACATACATAGTACAAAGGCAAATGCGACCTCTAGAACTTGGTCTTTACATTATTCAAGTAAAACTCTCTTATTTGCAGTATTCTGTATATTCTGTTACATCATTAGAAAATGGAACAAAACAAGTATACACAGCTTCACACAAGTAACAGGTAGTATTAAATATACACATATAAATACCCATAAATGCCTGAGAGTCATTTGAGTCTATGTGATTGGGTTTTTGTCTGTTGTTTGCTTTTTATTTATATCTTCTTTTTCCTATTTGTGTCCTGGCAAAGTTCTTTTTGAGAAATTCTAGTTCTGCCTTGCTTTAAGTTGAGAATGGAGAGTGAGACAAATTAAAAGATAAGTTAGGAGAAGACAGCACACGTAGAAGGTCAGATCTGGAAATGCAGATTTATAAAGTGGTAGGTTCGTAGCTTTTTTGGATTCATAAAATTTTCAAATACAGGTTATCACAATGCTTGGGACCAAAAGTCTTTGGGGTTTTGGGGGTAATGTTTTCACATATGCAATAAGATATCAATAGATAGAACCCAAATGTAAATACAAACTCAGTGTTCAATATCCACCTTACATATGGACTCAAGGTAGTTTATACAGTCTTATTAGTGTACCTGTGTCAAAGTCACTTGTGGAATTTCCCCCTGTATCCTCAAATTGGTATTTAAAAAATTTCAGATTTTGGATCATTTTGAATTTTCAAATTTTTAATTTTCAGTTCAAAGGTACTTAATCTGTGTTGGGATTTGGGATCATCAGGTTCAAGCTACTTCTTAAATTAAGATTAATTATAAAGTTCTTTTTCAATTATTTTACTAATTTTTATTTGTTTGTGACTTCCAGTTCTGTATTTTTATTTAAATAGAATAAATAATGGAATTTTTAGGCTTTCTATCTTCTTGGTGAAAATTTTCTAAATGAGCTTCCAGTATGTGGTTTTCTCTGATGCCTGCTTTATACCAAGCTCTTCCTTGGACTTTAGAGCAAATAAAAAATAATCCCCTATACTTCCTCTGCCAACTGGCTTTATTTCTTTGTTATGTGACAAATTGCAAAAAGAATATGACAGCTCAGAGGATAAAAGGTAAAGTTTACACTGAAACAAAATGTAGACACACATGTATGTTACATTTAATGACTGCCTATTCAAGGCTATATGGCAGCCACTTAAAACTGATTCTGTGCTGCGCAAAAAAAAAAAAAAAAAAAAAAAAATGTATGTCCTGAAAAGCTAGGGGGGATGGCATAGTGAGGAGAGTTACATTCTGTGTATCTTCCTTTTCCCTAAAAAAAGAGATACTTCTTGCTATTACAAGCACTTTGAACTTTACATCTCAGCATTTACTGCCCCCCCATGCCAAGCTCTACTCTTTGTAATGAAGATGAGAAAGAAATGAAGGGAAGATATGCATGGGTGGGGTGGTTTAAAAATCACTGGGAAGCCTAATGTGTGAGAGAATTTCCAAGGCAGAAAGTATCAGGAAAATTCCTTTGGCACACTCAGTTCAAGAAATGTTATTTGTAACTAGTTGTGAAATTTGAAAGAGATAATCAGACATCATCTTTTAAATTTTTGTTTGGGTTTAAAAACAAGCTTCAATTCATATTACCTTTATTAAACTAAGTGTCCTAATAATACTGATTTAGTTATTATAAGCAATATTTCAATGATATTCATCTAGCATTTTTCTAATGTCATACTAAGCACTCCCAAAAGTCATGAGTAAGTAGAAGCATTCCTTGTCAATTCCTTGGTGAATTTTGCCATCCAATGAAGGCTTTTAACCAGAAATTCTATTTCACACCTACTGTGAACTGTGGGAGCCATGGATGGAAGTTTTCACATCAAGGACACAGATGTTCTTAGGACCATTAATATTAGCTCACTGCCTTCTGCTTTGCTATACTGCAGGAGATTAGCTCATTCTAGCCCTTCACTTTGCATTTATTAGATCCCAAACACACCTTTATTGAGTCTATGATTTCATCAGGAAGGGTTACAACTCACCTCAGGAAAGCATTGCTTTTTAATGTCTTTTATCTTGGATTTTATAGAGTGCATGCTCTGTTGTGTGTATTCTGAGCAGGAGTGAGGAAGTGATGAACTTTGAAAATAACTGGAAATGGAACTCAGTCTTTGTTATAAAATATACAAAAGATAAATTTATTTTTAAAAAATCACAGACATGCATTTTTTGGTAGCAGGGATGGCGTTTTCAGTAGAAGTACTCATAGAGGTTGACACTAATATTCTCTTAGTATTTTTTTCATCCTTTTTCTCTTAAAATTTCTGGACACAGAGATTCAGCTTCCTCCTACCAACACCAGTATTTTACACGCAGTGCAGGCTGCTGATGTTGAACATCTCCCAAGTAACTTGCAAGACTTCAGTCTTAGGACCTGACGTGTAAGTCCCTCACCTCCCTGGACTTTGAAAAAGATGACTCTGAAGTGCTTGTAATATCATTTCCAGAGCTCCCCAGCTTTGACTGCCAAGTGTGGTCAGTTTTTTTTTTTTTTTTCATAGTTCACATTTCATTTGCCTTCCCCTTGGTGGTGTTGCTGTCTCATTCCTCTACAGTGGTCTCTAATTTGGTCATCTTAATAAACTGCCTGAATTTATATTTTTATCTCAAGGTATTCTTTTGTAAAAGTTCATTCTAACATGTAGTTTCTTTCTCCTTTTTTTCCATAGGACAGCAGAATATTGGACACATAATCAGTAGGATTCAACTGAATCATTTTTTAAATTATTTTTTATTTTTAAAGAGAGTAAAAACTAGAATTAAAACAGAAAAAATTAAACTTATACAGAATTTCACTTAACAAAGTGATATAAATTCCACAGTATTTATTGTAATACATAGTGTTGTCTTCCAACTAGTTATTCATATTACCAGATATATGCATGTAAAGTTGGAAGAAGAAAGAAAAAAAAAGAAACAAAGGTAGCAGAAATTAAGAAAAGAAAAAGAACAAATTATTGAAAAATGGAGATTAAACAAATTAAAGCATTAACTTCTTTCTATAGACCAGCAAAAATGTACAGTACAGTTGTCCAAACCATCCTGCTCACATACATAGATAAATTACTTTCCCCCACTCCCTCTCCTGTCCTTCTCAACTCAGTAACTCTTTCCTTTTGAATAAGTTTATTCTCTTTCCCCAGTATCTATTGTACCCTTCAGATTTCATTTTTCTCTTTGAGTTTCTCACACTAAGGAGACAATATGATGTTTGCACATGCCAGTCTGATTTATTTCACTTAAGAGTATGGTCTCTAGGGACTGGTGAGATGGCTCAGTGGTCTAAAGCACCTACTTAGAATGGGCTAAGCAAAGCACAGGGACCACGGTTCAAACCCCCAGCACCACATGCCAGCCAGCCCCGCCCCCTGGTGGGCTGAGCTGCCCACACACACACACACACAGACACACTTAAATAAATAAATAAAATTTTTTAAAAAAGAGTATGGTCTCTAGTTGCATTCATTTAATGACAAAATATTCAATTTATTCTGTTTCATAGCTGAATAATACTCCATGGGGTAAAAATACCACATCTTCTTTATCCATTCTTCAGTTGATGGGCATCTGGTTTGTTTCCACGATTTAATTATAAAAAATTGTGCTGCTATAAATTTGGGGGCACATATATCGCTATGTAATGAGGTTTTTAATACTTCGGGAAAAATACCCAGGAGGGAAATAGCAGGCTTTAATGGGACCTTCAAATCCTAGCTTTTAAAGGAATTTATCACTGATTTCAAAAGTGGTTGTACCAGTCTTCACTCCCACCAAGATTGCAGAGTTCCTCTTTGTCCTCAGCCCCTCTAGAATTTGGTATTGGCTAACTTTTTGATGTTAGCCATTCTTTCTGGGGTTACATGGAATCTCAGTGTTGTTTTAATTTGCATTTCTTGTATGACCAACTATGAACATTTTTACATATATTTATTGCCTTTTGTACTTCTTCCTCTAAGAAGCATATATTCATCTCAGATGTCCCATTTTGGATTGAGTCTTTGAGTTTGAGAACCTGATTTTTTTTTTTTTTAATTTGTTGTATGGTCCAGAAGAAATCCTTCATTGGAGGGATAGTTGGCTATAATTTTTTCCCAGTTTGTGTGTTTTCTTTTCATTCTCTTGGAGATTTCCTATGAAGAGAACAAACTTTTCAAAAAGATTGGATTTCAGTTGTTGATTCATTTGAAGTGTTTCCTTTGCAATTTGGTTTTTGTTCCTCAACTCTCTACCTATCCATATGTCTTTAAGACTTCTACCTAAATTTTCCTCCAGAAGATTTAATGTTTCTGTTTTAATATTTAAATCCTTGATCCATTTTGACTGTAGTTTTGTGCACAGTGATAGACATGGCTCTAGTTTTAGCCTTAATCATGTAGAAAGCCAATTTTTCCAGCAACATTTATTTAGAAAAGGCTATCTTTCTTCTAGTGAGCCTGTTTGGACCTTTTATCAAAGATAAGGTGGATAACTGTGTTTGCAGTTGTGTTGCAGTTATGTTTGCATCTTGTAAACTGTTCCATTGATCCTCAGGTCTCTCTCCACGCTAGTACCATGCTGATTTTATCACAGTAGCTTTACAGCACAATTTCCTGTCAAGGATTATGGCACCTCCTGGCTTTCCTTTGTTTCTTAGGATTGCTTTTGCTATTTTGGGCCTATTCTAGTTGTAAATAAATTTGAGGAAAGTTTCCTCTAGCTCTATGAGATATACTTGCGGCATTTTAATTGGAATTGCATTGAATCTAGATAACAATTTTGGGAATAAGTTCATTTCATAATGTTGGTTCTTCCTATCCAGGAGCATGGAATATTCTTCCACTGTCTCAAATCCTCTTCAATCTCTTTTCTCAGAGTACTGCAGCTTTCACTGTATAAATATTTTGCATCCTTTGTGAGATTGATTCCTAAGTATTTCTTTTCTTTTCTTTCTTTTCTTCTTCCTCTTCCTTTTCCTCTTCTTCTCCTTCTCCTACTTCTTCTTCTTATGTTATTGTGAAAGGAGTGCTTTCCCTAATTTCTCTCTCAGTGTCTTCATTGACTGTGTACAAAAATGCTACTGATTTTTGGGTGTTGACTTTTCATCCTGCTCTGTTGCTGAATTTGCTGATTAAATCTACAAGACTTTTGTTGACATTTTTGGGGTCCTCTATGTAGACTATCATGTCATCTGTAAATAATAATTTCATTTCTTCTTTTACAATCTTTATTCCTTTTATTTCTCTTTCTTGTCTAATTGCTCTAGCTAATGTTTCCAGAACCATATTGAATAAGAGTGGAGACAGTGGACATATTTGTCTTGTGACTGATTTTAAACTTAAGGTCTTAGGTTTTGCCCCTTTAGTATGGTGTTGGCTATTGGTTCCTCATAGATGGATTTTATCGGGATGAGGTATAGACCATTGATTCTAATTCTCTGTAGGGTTTTTTTTTTATCATGAATGAGTGTTGAACTTTGTCAAAAGCTTTTTCTGCATTTATTCAGATGATCATGTGGTTTTTATATATTTTAGAAGAGGGACTACAAAGTCTCACTACACAGATTGTACTTGTAGTGATCCTCCTGTTTTCAGCCTCGAAAACTCTGGAATTATAGGAGCATTCCACCATGCCCAGTCTCAGTCTCTGTCACAGCATGCCCAGGGGGCAAGGCAAACATGACATGCCAGAGATTGAACCCTGAACACTGTGCCTATCTCGGCAGGTGCTTTAGTCCAGTGTAGTGGTTTTCATCCTGAGTTATTTAGCTGGCCCTGATCATGTGATTTTTATTCTATGGTTCCATCTATTATGTTTATGTATTTGCAAATGTTGAACCAAACCTGCATTCCTGGAATGAATCCCACTTGATCATGATGTATAATCTTCTTGATAATTTGCTGTATTCTATATAATAGTATTTCATTGAGGAGTTTTCTACCTATATTCATTAAAGAGATTGGCCTGTGGTTGTCTTTTATCATTTTAAATCAGAGTAATACTTGACTCTAGGAATTTGTTTGGGTGAATGGTTGCCCTTTTATTTTCATTGAAGTGTGTGAGAAAAGTTGTCATAAAATCTTCTCCAAATTCTTGAAGAATTCAGCTGAGAATCCATTGGAACCTCGGCTTTTCTTCTTTGTTAGGTTTTTTATTACTTACTCTATTACCAAATAAGGTTTTAATTACCTATTTGGTTTCTAATTATTGGGCTATTCAGGTTTTATAAATCTTCTTGACTCAGCTCTGGAATTTTCTATATATCTAGGAAACTGTCCATTTCCTTTGTGTTTTCTATCCTGTGAGAGTAAAGATTTTCAAAGTAGGTATTGCTCATCTTCTGAATTTCTCTAGGATCTGTGGTGATTTCACCCTTTTCATTCTTTATTGCATGTATTTGGATTTTTTTTCTTTGATTAGGTTGGTTAGGGATTTATCAATTGCATTTATTCTTTCAAAGAATCAACTCTTATTCATTTATTTCTCAAATTGTTTTCTTCATCTCCAATGCATTAGTTTCTGCTCTAATCTTTATAATTTCCTGCCTTCTTTAGGCTTTGGACTTGACTTACTCTTCTTTCTCTAGGAGCTTGAGGTGCAGCATAGATAAGTTATTTGGGCTTGTAATGTTTTCCTAATATGCAAATTTATCACTATAAATTTTCCTCTTAAGACACCTTTCATTGCATTCCACAGGTTTTAGTACATTGTATCTAAATTTTATTTAATTATAAATATTTTTAATTTTTAATTTCATCTTTGACCCAATGGTTGTTTAGGAGGTTGTTATTTAATTTCCATGTGTTTCTGGTGGTGTTGTAGGTTCTTTTCTCAATAATTTCCCATTTTATTGCACTGTGGTAGTATAGTACACAGGGAATAATTTCAATTCTTTTGCATTTACTTAAGATTACTCTTTGTGCTAATATGTGGTCTGTTTCAGAGAATTTCCTGTGTGCAGCAGAGATGAATATGTATTGTGTTGTTGCCTGGTGAAACACTCTGTAAAGATCTACCAAGTCAATTTCTTCACAAGTTTGTTTTAGTTCTGTTATTTCTTTGTTGATTTTTTGCCAAGTTGATCTATCTCTTTGTGACAATGGCATGCTAAAGTCCCCTGTTACTATTATATTATTGCCCATTTGATTTTTCATGTCTTTTGAAATTTGCCTCATGAAGGTGGGTGCCCCTACTTTGGGGGTATATAGATAGATAGATAGATAGATAGATAGATAGATAGATAGAGATAGAGATAGAGATAGAGATAGAGATAGAGATAGAGATAGAGATAGAGATAGAGATAGAGATAGAGATAGAGATAGAGATATAATTGTTATCTCTTCCCCTTTTAATTTTCCCTTAAGAAGTATGTAGTTATTTATCTCTTTGGATGATTTTTGGTTTGAAGTTGATATCATCAGCAACCAGGATAGTTACCCCTACTTTTTTTCTGATTTCTTGTGGCATGCAGGATTGTTTTCCATTCTTTGACTTTTAGTCTGTGAATTTCCTTTTGAGTTAAATGCCCTTGTGCTTGCCAGACAAGCGCTTATTCTACTGAGCCATCTCCCTGGTCCCCATTTTTTTCCCTTAATCTGCTCTGCTAGTCTGTTTCCTTTGATTGGTGAATTGATGTAATTTATATTGATGGTTATAACTGATACATATAGGCATATCTTTGTTATGTTCTTTTCCTGTTATAGGTTCTGTACTTTTTCCTTTTTAACTACTTGCTCTGTTTGGTGGTTCCTTTCTGTTGTCCTTGAAGCTGTGATCACTCTTGTGTCTCTCTAGAATAGAAACCTCTTTGTAAGTTTGGTTTGGTGGTCATGAATTTCTTCAATTGTTCTTCATCATGGAAGGATCTTATTTTGCCATCAAATTTGATCAAGAGTTTGGCAGCATATATCAATGTAGGTTGGAAGTTATATTCTTTCAAGACCTGAAATACTTCACTCCTAGCTCTTCTCAATTTCATGGTTTGTGTTGAGAAATCTGCCATGATTTGATGGTCTTTCTATTGTAGGTGATCTGATTTTTTTCTCTAGAAGCTTTTAATATTCTATTTTTTTTTTCTGGATTTCTGAGATCTTTATCATTATGTGTCTAGGTGAAGATTTATTGTGATTGTAACTGTGTGAAGTTCTATATGCCTCACTTATCTGTGTGTCAGGTTCTTTTTTCATGTTTAGAAACTTTTCTGCTAGTACTTCTGCAAATAGTCTTTTTATGTCATTTATGCTGTCTCCTGTTGCTTCATTGACACCTATTATTCTTATATTATTTTTGCTTACATCATCTTGTAGGTGCTGAATTGCTATTTCCTCATTCTTTTTTAGTTTTAAGAGATCTTTCCTTTCACATTAATTAAATGCACCACTGTCTTTGAGGTATTATAGTATATCTTCAGTTTCATTCAGGTAGTTTTTCCAGATTTCAATGGAATTCTTAATTTCCTGGATATCTATTTGAATCTTCTCATGCATTCTAGTTCTTTCCTGCATTGTTCATTCAGTCTTTCCATCTTTTTTATCTTCCCTTATATTTTTAATATATGTCTTCTTTAACTGTACTGAACAATTCTTTCATGATTGTAGTCCTTTATTTTTGGACCTAAGAGATTATTTGTGATCTAATTTCTTCTATAGGCTAATGAACTTGTTTCTTTACTTCAGTTGCTATCATTTCAGAGATTTCAGTTTTGTGATTTTGATGTTCTTGTATGTCTTTGTCTCCTTCATTTGCTTTCAGAGGGCTAGAGGATTGAGATTGCTCTTTGCTCCTGAGTTTTGGCATTTTTGAAGCTCCTAGTAATCACCAAAACAGAGTCCCAGAGGCCACCCAAAGTCCAACACAGTTTTTATATGGTTCCAGTAAAGTTTTGCACATGCTTGTACTAAGCCTAAAGATTTCACCTTTCCCAAGTCCCACAGGTCACTCAGAGTTCTCCTAAGTTCTTAAACAATTGGAATGGCACCAGAAGAAGCTCCACATATGTACACTGAGGGCTAAAGAAGGTCAGAGATTACCAGAGTCCTGCAGGCTGCCCCAAGACCACCAAAGTTCTTAAATGGTGCCGGGTAAGTTCCGTGCCTGTGCACACTGGGCCCATAGACCATAGCTCTCCTGCATCCTAAAGGCCACTCAGAGTCCTCCTAAGTTGGTAAAGATTTGAACTGGCACCAGCAGGAGCTCCATGTCTGTGTGCTGGGGGTTAAGGAAGGTCAGAGCTTACCAGAAGGCTGCCCAGAAGGTACCAAAGTTTTACAAACCTGTGGTTTTTAAGCATAGCATGCGTTAGCATAAAACCTAGATACATCATCCTGTATATTTCAAATTATCTTAGATTACTTGTAGTGCCTAATAGAGTTTAAGTGCCATAAAAATAATTGTTAAGCTGTATTGCTTAGGGAATAATGAAAGAAAGATTTGTGCATGCTACCTTTAGATACATTATTTCTAATATTTTAATCTCAGTATGAGTGAGTATGCGGATAAGGAGTCCACAAAAGGCTGACTGAATATTCTTTAAAGAAGATAGGTACTTTTTTTTCATCATTACTTGGTATGAGAAACAATAATTTAGGCAAATTTTTCTATCATTACCATTTGGTCTAAAGTAACAATGCAAGTAAATGTAACAAATATTCATTGATATATGACAATAATTTTAAGCATGAATATCAATAGATTATCAGGATAAAGGAAATACAAATGATTTAGTCTTCATATTAGAGAGCACATGGTAGTATTAGTATAGACCTGGAATAACAAAGTTCAGTTCTAGGTACACCTAGGAAGAGTATAACTATAAATTTGACCTCAACCTTTATGTCCTTACCTTTTAACATCTGGAACATGCTGTACATGAAGTTTCCAACAGTTATTTACTTGTGTAACCTAATCATTGTACCCTTTGACTACTATCTTTCAACTTCTCATTCTCCATACCTCTGATAACCAGCACTAAATTTTCTATATTCTGTATATAACTGAGGATCATGAAATGTTTAGTCTATTGTGACACCTTTATCTCATGTAACATAATGCCACCCAGGTTCATTCATGCTGTCAGATGTGATGGGATTATCTTCATTTTTAAGTTGGAATAGTATTCCATTTTATATACACATTCTTTATCCGTTCATACCTCAGTGGATGTCTGGGTTATTTCTCTATCTTGGCTACTGTGAATAGTGTTGCATTAAATAAGAGAGTACAAGTATGTCTTGAAGATACTGATTTTGCTTCTGTGCAAAATTATCCATTACTAGGATGACTAGATCAGATAATAGATCTAATTTGAATTTTTTGAGGGAGTTCTCTACTGTCTTTCATAATGGCTACATTAATTTACATTCCTAGTAAGAGTGTACAGAGTTTTTATTTTGTCCACTTCCTCAATAATGCATGTGTTTTGTCTTTTTGATAATGACTATTCTTACAGATATTTTACAATTTATTGTGTTTTTTGATTTCCATTTCTGTGATGATTACAGATTTGGGTCACCTTTACACATTCTTGTTGATCATTTGAATATTTTCTTTTGAGAAAGGTCAACTCAGCCAGCTCTTTTGTTCATTTTTTAAGCTGGCTATTTATTTTTAAGTTGTAAGTCTTTGTAATTTTTGGATGTGATTTATTCAAGTGGTTTTTAAAAATTCTATCTTGTTTTATTTATTTTTTGTTCACTTATATTTTTTATCACATTAATGATGCATAATAATCACATTCCTTGTGAAAAGTTGGTACAGGTATACAACATATCTCAGTTCTTTTTCATTTCCTTCCTCTTCCCGCCCTCTCCCTTCTTCCATTCCTTTCCTATTTGTGAAAGACGTATCATCACATTTTCTATCTTCAGTTCTACTCTTTATTTATATTTTATCCATGCATAGTTATAATTATAACAGTGCAATGCACAGTAGATGACCTATATGTCTTTCAACAGATAAATAGATAAAGAAAATGCATTATTTAAACATCATGGACTGTAACTCTGCAATATTGAAGGATAAACTTGAGCAATCTGTAGGAAAATAAAAGCACATTGAGATCTCAATGCTAAAGAAAATAAATTGGACACAGACATGTAAATAACATGTTGTTTCTTGTGTATGAGAAAACTAAAATATAAATAAAGATATCTCAGCATTGTTTTGTTTTTGAGTCAACAACTTCGGACAATTGCCAGCTGTGTTGATAACTCACTTACATTTATATATTTAATCTATGTTCAATTGATTGAGATTTGTGTTGCGAAAGAAATATGCAATTTTATTCTTCACCTTTGGTTATCCAGTTTTCCCAGCATACTTGTTAAAGAAGCTATGCATGGCCTATTCTGTGCTCTGACACTCCTTTTGAAGGACAGTGCACTGTAGATGCATATGTTCACCTCTGGAACTCCTGATCCCAGAATAGAGAGTTGGCACATGTGTCTGTTTGAGCACTAGTACTGCACTGCTTTGATTGCAGTCTTCTGTAATCAATATAATTATTTTTTTCTTTGCAGTTTTTTCCCATAATTTTATTGAGAAACAAATAGCAATGAGACAGTTTCATATCAAATTGGTAGGACAATTTCAATAATTAACACATTGCATTCTGTCTTCCTAGTGGTTATTCGTTGTACAAGATGCAGACATGATATCCTATTTACAAACATTATTAGAACAAATCCCTCTATTCACTGAATTAAGAGACTGTAGCTCTATATCTATCCTAACCATTCTGAATACACAGATAAAAAATGGTCATTCATCTGTACCCCTTTTTTTGTTAAATTTCATTATTTAAATACTATAGGTGTGTAAATTCAGCAATATAATCTAAAAGAGTCCAGTAACCCATAATAATATTGGGTCTTCCGCTTGACTGGCAATGTCGGAAATTGTTGACCTGAGTCTCCTACAGCTCAACATAACAGCATGACTTTACTTCTAATACTTCATTTTTACACTTTTCTGCTGGATGGTTAAGACTAAGATAAAGCAAAACTTATGTAACAAGAATTGTAGCTTTTGGGTCTGATAAGGTCAGGCAATGTAGTCAATATTAGAATCAGCATTGTTCTTCTTTGTCAAGATTGCTGGAGGCTGAGCTGTAAAAGATTCAAGTCAACAACTTTGGACAATTGCCAGCTGTGTTGATAACTCACTACTATTATGGACTATTGGACTATACTGGGTTACTTTGCTGAATTCAAGTACCTACAATCTTTGGTATGGAATCAAATATGAAAAGATCCTTTAAAGACTTCCAAATACAGCTTCTTTAACTGCAATAGAACACCCACCTCTGATAAAACAAAACCAAAAAGGATGGTATAAATAAAAGACCATTGTGTTGTAAAAAATGTGTGTGTGTGTGTGTGTGTGTGTGTGTGTGTGTGTGTGGTGTTTATACAAGATAGGATAGATATATAGCTAGTATCTCTTAGTTCATTGACAAGAAAGATTTGTCCTAATTTTTGTTTAGACAACAACGTATCATGTCTGCATCTTGTCCTGAATAACTAATATGAAGACAACAATATGCAATGTATTTATTGTAACTGTCCTACTAACCTGTTTCCAAACTGTATCACTGCATTTTTATCTTTTTTCTCATTAAAATGAATTTAAAAAATTTTTAAAACATTGCTGCAGGTATTTTGTGCCTACACTGAATTTTAGGACTGCCTTATCTATTTTCATGAAGAGTACCATTGGTGTTTTGATAGGGTTTGCACAGTTCTGTGTAATACGAACATTTAACAACATTAATTCTTTCAATCCATGAACACGGATGTAAATCTATTTTTTGAGTCTCATTTAAACTTATTATCATTATGCTATAATTTTCAGTGTAGAATATTTTAGTTAAATTTGTTTCAGAACATTATTTTTCTGAAGTAAACAAAATTGTCTTCTTTATTTCACTTTTGGATAGTGTCTCCAAAAGTTAGGGCCTTACACATGCAAGGCAAGTGCTGTGCCACTGAGCTTCATCCCAGGCCTGTGACTACTTAATGAGATCCCATCACTGTCTGGTGGTGACCATAGAAAAAGCACATTTTGTTTATCCTTATTAAGTCAAGTCAGAAAGATCATAGTAGGAGACTGTGAGGATAGAGGGCATGGCAGTAACACCATGGCAGAGAGCGGCCAATAAAGTATTCAAGTCTGAAGAAGATTAGAGTATCACCTTATCAAAGTCTATTTCTAACAAGTGCTATCTTCCAACTGTAGCCTATAGGATTTAGGCTTCACAGACTGATGGGATGATCTAGGGTAAAAGTCCAGGTCATAATCATGAAAAGGGAATGTTGAAAACTGAACAGAAATAAAAATCATTAAAAATCAAGTGGTCTAAGTACACTATTACCCAGAAGATGGCAGGGATTAAGATTCTAAAAATCCATGTAACAGGCTCTCAAGTTCTTCCTCAATGTAGAAGATTCACACAGAGACTGATGATGTAATAGAAGACAGAAAGGGGGCTTACAGCCTGGTACTCTGTGCTTAGGTGTATATTTTACTTAATGTTGCAGTAGCAATGGTTTGAAAATGGCTAGGACAGATTACTGTAGGGATAGAAGTGGGCAGTTGGGGAAGAAGCAGCCCCATCTCCCCATCTTCCAGGACATCTTCTTCCTCTTGGGAGTGTGAGAATAAGTCAGGATGAACTTGATTATCATAATACCAGATTTCACTGAGTGAAGACTAACAGTGAAGACAAAAGCAATCAGAGGATGAGATGCATCCTGGGGGACAGGAGCAAAGCTATAGAAATAAACAGTGGGGCCTGGATTCTTGGTCAGATACTGATTACCAAGAGGAAAACAGGAAGCATTTACCA
Source organism: Octodon degus (assembly GCF_000260255.1). Taxonomy (NCBI): domain Eukaryota; kingdom Metazoa; phylum Chordata; class Mammalia; order Rodentia; family Octodontidae; genus Octodon; species Octodon degus. The sequence goes on along the minus strand of NW_004524728.1, from coordinate 4,242,615 downwards.
GCCAGGGTGAGTTTTCCTAAATTAGATATAAAGATAACTTCATTAACTGAATTGGTGGAAAATCTCAGGAATTATCAGAGACTTGTCTATCAGCCTCTTGCTCTTTGTAGTAAATAACAGCCCTATACTACAGCATGAAGAAGTACTTTGGCAGACACTGCCTTCCAGCTTGTTCAGCTGTGGATCAGGTGCAGAGTGAGGTCCAAAACACAGTTGACAAATCCTTTTACCATCCACCTTTATCTCTGTTTCTCCCTTACAGCATTCTAACAGCATTCACCCTTCATAAATTTCCGACAGCATTCCTCCTTCATAAAATTTCCACATAGACACAATTTCTGTGTCTCTGCACATCTATCTAAAGAATTCTTTATCCAATTTAAGGCTTAGTTGAAATATCCACTACTCTGTCATGTTTTTTTCAACTACTCCTCCTTTACACAAGGTTTACCAAATTTCTAATGTAGGCCAGACATTTCCCAGAGTACTTTCAAAACAGAACAAAGCAAAACGAAAAATGAACAAATCCAAAACAACAACAAAGAATTAAGCAAATGCCAAAACCAGATGGTGGGGAGGCAGAATTGGACAGGCCAGGAGAAATGCCTAAACACGTGTAATACACATGTGGAAGGCATAGAACATTGAAGTTCTAAATGTTTGCGTACGTATCCAACAAATGAAAGCCAGGAAAATGTCTTTACAAACTCTAAACCCAGATTGCCTGGGCTTGGATGTTGCTTTGGTGTGGATTATTACCTCCAAGTTTTTGAGAAACATTCTTTCTATGACTTTCTTTGTGAAGGAGGATAACAGTGAAGACATTGACATTAAGTGCTACAAAAACTAAATGAATGAATTAATATGAAGTAGAACTCCCCCATACTTAGTGAATATGTAAGGAGAGGAGGCTACTTCTTGAATTAGAACAAGTTCATAATTCCTTGATTTTAATTGAAGATGGATGTTAATTTGACTACATAATCTTTCTTTTGTGTGTTTTTATTGATTATTTAATACTTTTAATTTTCTCTATCTTTTGGTGTCATTCAACTAAAAAAAAATTAAGTTAGAACCTGGGCATGGTGGTGCACACCTATAATCCCAGCTCTCAGGAGGCAGAGGCAGAAGGATTATTGTGAGTTTGAGACCAGCCTGGGTTGTAAAGTGAGCTCAAGGCCAGCCTGAGCTGTATACCAAGATCCTCTCAAAAAAACAAACAAAAAAAAAAGTAGAGTTATTAGAAAACATTTCACTTTTCCCAATATAATATAGCTATGTGTCTTTTCAAATTATGATTTGATGTATTTTACACTTATAAACACAAAAATCATTTAAAATAGTTTTGGCTATTTGTCATTACTTAACTAATATAATTTTAGTTATTTCAAGAGCCTATCCTATTGTACTAGAGACATATCTTTGACAAGTAGATTTCTATAAAGCATACATAGATTGAGAAAAATAGGAATATGTTTGGACAGTCTATGTGGATCAGCAAGAAATGCACCTTTTTGGTGTTAGTGTTGCTCCTATAGGTCTGTCCATCATAGACAGGGATTCTTTCATTGCACTTTTTATTAGAATCAAAGGAATGCAAGTACGGGTAGCTTTGCAGATGAGACTGCAAAGGGTACTGTGCTGTGCACTGCTGAGGAGCCTTCCTCTGCCCTTAAACTAGCAAGCAAATGGTTCAGAGACTTGGAGTCTATTTAGGAGCTAACAAGCTTCTTAGGGCAGCAATGGTGCTGTCCTTTCCCGGAAATCTGACTAACTCCATCCTGGCCAATCCATCACAGCTTCACAAAGAAGGCGATGAAAAGCAGGCCTCTCTGTGCACTTGAAATTGAAATTAGCCTGATTGAATTGCACAAATAGTCCTCTGCAGTCAGCCCTGATAGACTTCAAAGGACCTATATACATCAGAAAAAAAAAAAAAAAACTCCAAAGCTGTAGACAGTTGAAATTCTGGTACAAGCAACACTGTCTTTTACTTAAAGCCTTAAAAGAAGAAGAAACAACAACAAAACCTACTGTTGCAGAAATACCTAATCAATTAACTTAAATATTTATTTTTAAACCTGTCATGGTCATTAGAATCTACCACATTTCTAGTCTCACAGAGATAGAAGGATTGTAAATTCAAGCCCAGCCTGGACAATGTAGTGATTCAGTAAGGTAATGTCTCAAAATTGAAGAGAAAATAAAAATTTTTTTAAAACTGGTTTTAATCCTCAGTGCCACAAAAATACATACATAATAACCCTAATGAAACCTTCC
>NW_004524728.1:4233154-4240235 GCF_000260255.1 Octodon degus | reverse complement strand
TGCATAATTTATAAATTATATGTTGCTCCTATAAATAAAATTATAAATTTATAATTAGTGTTGCTCCTATAAGTCTGTCCATCATAGACAGGGATTCTTTCCTTGCACTTTTTATTAGAATCAGAGGAATGCAAGTACGGGTAGCTTTGCAAATGAAACTGCAAAGGGCACTGTGCTGTGCACTGCTGAGGAGCCTTCCTCTGTCCAGCTGCAGCCCACGCTGCTCTTTGGAGCTCACTCAGCTCTCAAGCAGCAAAGAGAAGGCTCAAAAGCAGGCTTTGAATGTGTTCTCTTCCAGTTTTCCACAACTAATGTAAAAATGAAAACACACTGTGGGTCAGTGAAACACATATTTGTTTTAGGAACAATTATTTAGATACCTCTGTCACATGGTTTGTTTCATCATTAGCATCCTAGAAAATGGTCTTGGATGTTTTTGTTGTTGTTTTCTACCACAAGGCTTTGAACATCTTTGGGGATATTCTGAGCTAATGTGGTTCCTCAGATACCACTCAGTAATATTGATGTCTAGGTTTGTCAAACTGACTTCAATAAAGACATTGTACTTTTTCCTCCTGCATTTCTTTTTTTTTAAGGTAAGGTGGAACCTTTAATCATTTAAAAAAGAGACCTAGGGCCAGCGAGATAGCTCAGCAGACTAAGTGCCTGCTTTGGCAAGTGCAGGGATCAGGGCTTGATCCCTGGTCCTGCCTGTACGAGTCTGGGTGTGGTGGCATACTCCTGTAATCCCAGAGTTGGGGAGGCTGAGAACAGAAGGATCATTATGAGTCCAAGCTGCAAAGTGAGACCCTGTGCCAAATACATGAATGGAAAAAAAACAGAAGAAAGAGACCCAACATGTATTAACTATATGCTACACATTTCCCTTTTATCATTAAATCCTAAGGAAATCTTCCAAGGATTCCAGGTAAAGAAAGGAGTCCTATCAATTGTTAAGTAACTATACATATTATTTTCAGTATCAAGTATTCTAATAAGTAAGATAGAAATAATTGAAAGCAAAATTTGCTGATGCCAAAAGCTTTCTCCTTTCTTCCTTTCTCTCTTCCTTCATTTTATCTTCCTCTTTTCTTCTTCTCTTTATCTCTCTCCATTTCATTTTCTCTTTTCTTCTTTCTTTCTTTCCTCCCTCCATTTTGCATGCTCTCTTCTTCACTCTTTGCTTCCCCCTCCCCTTATCCCACCCCTTCACACTTCACCCTCTTCTCTCTTCTCCCTCTTCCTCTCTGTTTCATGCTAGAGACCAAGTTGAGGACCTTGCTCACGCTAAGCACCCTATCACTGAGTGACACCCATAGGTTTCCAGATCATCTCCATTTAACATACTGCCTCTGAATAAAATATTGTCTTGAATTTCACATTGTTCAATAAGGAAGTCACTCATGTACACACTATAAAACACAAAACAAAAGATAGTATGGATTCTAATATAAATTTAACACTGATGCATTCTACGATTTCTGATATGGAGATAGATGTAACAAACCATATAAGAAATAGAAACCATTTCTATGTTTAATAAATCCAAATGACAACCATAGCACTGAACTGGAAAAAAGAGGATTCCCCAACACGTTTATGAGCAAGACTAAAAGAGGAAGCCCAAGGCCCACAACCAGATCTCTGGGAAGAAATAGCATTATATACACTGCCAAAGTATTGAGAAGCTTTGAGAACATTCTCAGAAGTGCTCATAGAAAATTTCATTGGCAACAGGTAATAAGGTGAACCATCATGTAGTGGGATTTTCTCTTTATTGAGTCTGACTTCAAGAAACAGAAAAGGTGAGGGCAGTGAGAAATAGTGCAGACAGCCACATTTGCACAGAGTGATCCACCTATGCTCAGGTATTGTTGCACTATGGATAGCACTAGAATAAGAGTTTGTCTTTCCTATCAAAGTATTCTTTGAACTACTAAGATACTCTTGTGTTCCACACATAGTCAGTCTGGCCTCTATTGTACAGAGAAACCTAGTTTCACCTCAGTTATCTCTAGATCAGTAGCTTCTATGAGTACATTTACCCTTTTCTTTGTCCAGTTTCAAGAAGGACCAAATATGATCAAGTGTCATTTAAACTTTCTTTTTCAGCCGAGAAAAACCTATTTTTCTTGGGAAATATATCTCTAAAGACAGAAAAAAAAAAGTTGCCTGAAAAGGAAGAAAACTCCTGAAAAACTTATATGAGGTACACTATTGAGAAGAACTGTTGTTGCCCCTTGATTATAAGAGAAACAGTACATATTGCTTACTAACTCAAAGAGTACACCACACATCACAGGGCAACATTCCTAATTTTACTGTGTGCTGTTTACCAACCGGGAGAATTTTCTAAGTAACACAATTCCACTCCGTCCTTTCAGGTTCTTTAGACTGATAAAATTATGTTTTGCAGGGCCATAGAAATAAGTTTCTTAGTTAAAAAAAACAGTATACATGGTATACTGCGATGATTAATAACAATTTTTTTAAGTTCATGAATGGCAATGCTGGTGGAAGAATTGCACATGTGAAAGGAAAATTCATACCTAGACCAAGTGTCTCAGTGAGGGTCTAATCCCTGCCGAGTGATTTTACACAGGGGCAGTCTGGAAGCTGACTGATCAACTACTTGGGGAAAGTTCCCAGCTGGCCTAGGGTACTTCTACACTAGTTCAGATACAATGAGGTGTTGTGAAGTCATGAATCACCTCCTTCCCTTATGGTTATGACCACATTGTCCAGGATCTCATGGACCAATTTCTAGCTAACACCTACATCACAAGTCATTTGTGTGGATTCCCTTTACTAAGAATTCATTTGAAAGTAGAAATACCCTCAGATTTAGTGTCCAATTTAGCTTATTTTATATGTTAATCACACCAGCAAAGAAGTCTCACTTAGCATACCAGTTGTAAGTAGATCCCCATTAGGCTTATGGTAACCCACCATTATTCTCTAACACCTATCAGTCTTCTGCAAAGGAAAAACAGGAAATTTAAATGGAGATGTGGTAAAACCATAACTGTGCATCTTTCATGGTGGCATTAATCTCAGAAATCCTTCCAGGGGTGCAATATTGTTTTTGGTTTACTATTTCCCATCATAGAGGCAATTTTAATCACTTCCATTTGGGTTTTCCCACCACAATACCCCTTACCCTATAAGCAAAGGAACCAAGATGGGGATTCTGTTAAGAACTACATATATATTTCCCAAATACTAAATATGGAACTGGGAAAATGACCACAGACTGCATAGATATGGGGACCTGTTGCCTGACCTTCACCAAAATTCCATGGATCACTTGACTTCCATAAGGCTTTTCTCTTACTGTATGGCTATAGTATTTTTGATGTTTAAGAATCAACAATAGTTTACACCCAATGTCCTATAATCTCCCAAATCTCTGTTCAGCTCCTTCTCACCAATGGACATTTACCCTAGTAAAGGCTTTAGGTCCCTTTGGGTAAAGGAGAAAGACTGAAAGTATATCTTTTTGGTAGAATACCAGGCTTCTTCCTCTAGGAGACCCAGTCCCTCTGGCTCTCAACAGGCTTTTTGTATGTGAACTGACTGAAGTCTGGGAGTTGGTTAAGGGCTTGTGATTCTCTAAGATTTGACCTACATTTTTATACCTTTGTCCTTAGTTTTCTCTGTTTGTATAAATCCAGTTAATTTTTTTTAGCTTATCATTTTCAGTTTGGGGAGTACAGTGACTCTACAAGTGGCTACATTAAATGCAAATTTTTGCTGAATTGGTTCATATCAAGCATCTCAGCTTGATACATATCTGCCTTTTCCTTATCTATATCTAGAGATATCTTCCAGGTCTATGATGGTATTATCCCACACCCTTAACATCCATTCTCAAATTTGTTCTTCTGACCTCTGCTTGTAAAAATTAGAAAACTCAAGAAGTTCTTTGGGAGCAAAGCAAACCTCCTCACTGGTCGTGCAGTGTGCCTCCTTCAAAGCCTGCTGAGGTTGAGCAAAGTTACAGGCCAGAGAAAAAGTGAATGATGAGGGTGGGTTCTGAGATACATTGGCATTGCCTTGCTTGGTAACTGCACCAGTGGAAGTGATTATTACTGTTTTCATAGGCATTTTAGGCTTAGTTTCTCTGGTATAGGAGGTGAGGTTGAACATATGGGGGCTGGGATGGGGATGTTTCTGCCATTGATACTGGCAGAATAATCTCATCACATTTTGGAATTCAGTGCCCCCAAGCTCATCAGTTCCCCTGAAACATCTCCAACCCAATTTATGGAATCCCATTACTTTGCTATCAGTGCTCTCACTTGAACTTCAGATACCCTTCAACGCTGAGCATTAAACTTGCATTGTAACTCAGTTAATTGAATTATGAGTGCTTGTGTTTGGTTTTCAGCAGTGTTATAGTTAAAGGAGGGAAAATTCTTCTTCATGAGACACTGAGAAACCTTTGATTCTTTATCATGAATGAGACTGGGAATTTGACCCTTTCAGCTCCTCATTTTTCTTTATTATTTTATCTTCACATTTAGAAACCTTTTGATTGTGCATTTCTGGGGGTCATGATTTTTTTCTTCAGAATGTTTGTCTGAAGATGCAAAGAGTAACCAACCAGTATTATTATATTTCCTATCCTTCCAAAAATTCCAGAGTTTTGCATATAGGGTCACTAAACTCCTTCCATCCTACAAGGCATGAATTAGTCAGTCAAATGGGTCTGTGCTTTGCCTTATGTTAAATAGCTCACACCACAGACTACATTTCAGAACACGGTCACTTTCAGTTTCATCAAATTAGAGAGGCAACTCTGACAACAACTGAACTAACTAGAGAAATTCATCCTTATAAATCTTTTTATCTAGAACTTTTATCTTTTTATCCTAGTGCCAAAATCTGAGAAACAGAATCAATGTAAGTATAGAGATGTATAATTACATGAAGGAGTTTGGTAGATAAGCTTACAGGATCAGAAATGGAATGGTCACAATGACTATTTGCAGAATTAAAAGCAGAAGAACCCAAAGTGTCCATCCAAGCCCTGGGAAGCCAGAGGATCCAATGACAGTTGAAAGTTGATGGGGGCCTGCCCCATAGCTCAGTTCTTTAAGTGGCTGCTTCAACAAAGCAGTCAGGCTCAGGTTGCTGTGGTTTGATCCCCACCACTCCAGCCAGCCAATCATGCCCTGAAGGCATTCGGAGAAAAAAAAAGAAAAGAAAATTGAAGACCTGGAAACTCCCTAAGGAATCACAGTTCTCTGCTAGGGGGCTAAGGAGTCTGTGCTGGATGGCCAAGGAAACTGGAGAGCAAAGTCTAAGGGCAAAGACTAAGACCTGAGCACCTCAAAGGGAGGGTATGCTTTCTTCTTCTTCCTCTTCTTATTCCAACAGGACTTTTGATTGAAGTTATTCACATCCTGAGTGGGTCTCTCTCCACAGCTAGCTGGACTGTGTCAACATCCATGGACACATCCAGAGCACTGTTAACCTGTGAGGTGGTACTTAAGACAAGTTTGCATGCCCCCCCAATATATATATCACTACATATAACTATATGAATATATTTGACTGTATATAAATATATAACTATGTGTGTGTGCATAAAACCTGCAGAGATCAGGGTGTAAGATGTTTTACTTGTATTGCCATGAACACTTAAAGGTTTCTGTCCCATCTCATTTTGCATGTTGTTGAAATTGATTACCCTTACCTATAAACATGAACTTTGAGATTATCAATGTGGGGTTAACAGCCTTTGGAAGAAGGCACTCTCCTCCTTGAAGAGTACTTCAAAATAATACTACAGGCCTGAATAAGAAGTAAAAATGTGTTTGTTTTTATTCTACAGATCAAAAAACTGACACTGGCCAGCCAGATAATTCAGTGGACTAAAGTGCCTGCTTAGGCAAATGCAGAGATTGGAGTTCAATCCCTGGCACCACATGCCATGCCAGCCCCACCCCTGGAGCACACTTGAGACTGTGATTGAGACTAGGCATGGCGGCATGTACCTATAATCCCAACACTTGGGAGGCTGAAAATAAGAGGATCACTACAAGTCCAATCTGCATAGTGAGACCCTGTAGACCCTGTCCTAAATACATTTAAAAAAAAAAATAACTGACACTCTCAGACTAAGTGACTTGCCTGGCATGGCACAGTAACCTCAGGGTGGAAGCAGATTTCTTTCTTTCTTTCTTTCTTTCTTTCTTTCTTTCTTTCTTTCTTTCTTTCTTTCTTTCTTTCTTTCTTTCTTTCTTCTTTCTTTTTTTTGATGGAACTGGGGATTGAACTCAGGCCCCTGTGCTTGCCAAGGAAGAGCTTATTCCACTGAGCCACCTCCCCGACCCCATATTATTTCTTTTAATGCATATTATTAATTTTAATTGACACATAGTAATTGCACAGATTTTGGGCTTATCACATGCTTGTTTTATGCATCTGTACATTGTACAGTGACCAAGTCATGGTAGGCATATCCATCACCTTAAACCTTTATTGTTTCTTTCTGGAGAAAACATTCAAAACTGTTTCTTCTAGTTTTTAAAAATTATACATGGCAATATTATTATAGGTTGCTTAGCAGGCAGTAAGATACAGTGAGACTGGAAAAAAATAAATTCTGACCTTCAGCTGAGTAGAGGCAGATTTTACTTCCTAACATCCACACTTCCATAATTTGAGTGTACCATCCTTTGGTACTGATCTAAAGATACAGTCCCAGCCTCTCACAGAGCCTCCCTTTGAACAGAACTTTCAGGTTGATGTTGGTGAAAGGGACAATTGTACAGATTCTGAGAATTGTTCCTACACTGGTTTGTCATGGTCTTTCACGACTTAGCAAAATCCACCTCACACAGAATATAATCTCTAAGAAAATCATTTAAAATTACTTATAAAATTGATGGTTTCATACATCTTTAAATTTTCTTAATATTGGTGTATATTTGCAATACATGAAATTTAAACTTGCTTTGTAGAATGATTATATATATATATGTATACTTTTCTGGGTATAAATACTTTAACTAAAATAGAATGTTATATAAACACAGGAGAAACACTTAAATAGGATAAGTAAATTTATTTT
>NW_004524728.1:4231466-4233054 GCF_000260255.1 Octodon degus | reverse complement strand
TATATATTCTTGATTTTTTGATTCCCTTTCTTCTGCACTAAGGCTTTTCTACCCTCTTTCCTCTGATAAATTCCTAACTATAGATAGAAATATTCTAGTGCTTAGGTAACAAATACTTTAAAGGGTGGAAGACAGAAAAGCTCATTTAAAAAATGATTAATTTCAAATTTTGGATTCAGCTTGTACTTTGTGCATTCAATGGTGGATAACAGTGGCTCATTTTACTTAGTCCACAACCCATTTAGAAATATCAAAAGTCTTTTTGACCACATGAGTAATTAGCCAAATGAAATGCAATATATTAGGCAATTCATCCTTGGAAAGAAATTTAATAATTAAAAGAATTTGGATCAACTTTTTCCTACTTTAAAAGTGTCTAATTTATTCCCAAATCAAATCAATACAATAAGATAAAAATGTTTCAATAAAAGGAATTTAAGACATTGCCAATGAATTTTTTCCTCGTCTATATGGAACGTCAGAATTCACACACATCTCAATGAAATAAGGTAAATAACAGCAAACAGCTGAGCAAAAATCTGAAACAATAGTGCTTTCAAACAGGTGACCTACTGATTTCCATTTCATAAACAAATATTTTTGTATACTTTTCTGAGTATAAACACTTCAACTAAAATAGAATGTTATATTAACACAGGAGAAACACTTAAATAGGATAAATGAATTTCTTTTCCTCTTCTGAATAAAATAAATGTTACTTGGCCCATGATATGCAAAATTAAATATAGCACGATTGAATAGATTCTTGCTTGGTGCATTGTTTATGTATTCTATCTTGATGGTAATGCACTCAAACACAATTGATCACTGATTTTAATTTCCTTTATTGTGCTTCAGACAGGCGAAAAGGAAAGAGAATGAAATGGAAGCGTCACTTAGCCGGCTGTGCGTATTCTTGATCCAGATGGGGAGTACATCCAGCTTTCTCTGTAACAAGGCTGTGGCTGAGCAGCCTATACACGTCGGTCTAAGCTAGTAACACATGATCTCAGAGCTGGAACTGAACAACACCTGGACAGAAAACACCGAATCCTTCACTTTTAGGTACAAGAAGGGTCATAAAGCGATGAGCTTATTTTTTATCCATCCAAAATAATGCTTCATGTTTTGTGTGTTTTAGACACTCTAAAAATTGCCGCCTCTAGTAACTCGCTGTTTTGACATTACTAAAACTCTAAGACCAAATAGCTCAGTGGATTAAAGGGCCTGAAAGCAGGCACAGAGAGGAAGGGGGAATTTGATATCCTGGCCTGCCCTGTTGGCCTCGCCCCTGGGCCCCCTGAGACAGCAATTGAGACTGGGTGTGGTGACACACGTCTGTAATCCCAGCTCTTGGGAAGCTGTAAACAGGCGGATCACTAGGAGTCCGATCTAGTAGTGAGACCTAGAACAAACTGTAGACCCTTCCTTAAAATACAAAAAAAAAAAAAAAAAAAAAAAATCTAAGGCCCAGAGTATGTACCGTGAACTTGTTCAATTATAACATGACTGACAGTTTTGAGTCCTTTTATTTCTTTTTCACTTTTAACCATAAAATGCTAATCAGAATTAATAATATGAAGCAAAT
>NW_004524728.1:4220482-4231366 GCF_000260255.1 Octodon degus | reverse complement strand
GTAATCCCAGCTCTTGGGAAGCTGTAAACAGGCGGATCACTAGGAGTCCGATCTAGTAGTGAGACCTAGAACAAACTGTAGACCCTTCCTTAAAAAAAAAAAAAAAAAAAAAAAAAAAAACCTCTAAGGCCCAGAGTATGTGCCAAAAACTGCTTCAATTATAACATGACTGACAGTTTTGAGTCCTTTTATTTCTTTTTCACTTTTAACCATAAAATGCTAATCAGAATTAATAATATGAAGCAAATGAAAGTATTTTTAAAGATAAAGTTAGCAATTGTTAATTTTTTCCTAGTTAAACTGCAAACTTTCCACTAGAGAATAGTGAAATCTAAGAAGATAATCTATAATTCAAAATGTGAAGATTTCCTGGATTTCATGTCTAATCAGAAGATAGAATTTTAATCCTTCTATTTAGCATCTAGTGTTACTCCCTAACCTCTGTTATTTCTCAAATTCTTCAGTTTATCAATTTTTTTCATCAAGAAACTTCTTCAAGTGGTTTAAGCATTCCTGGAAATTCTCCTCAGTTAAAATTTAAAACTTTTTCCTCCCAGATATACATCACTTGCACGACCACACATCTGGTTATGGAGTCTTTGAGCAACTAAACAAACATCTCATCTTCCAGACACCTTTCCTGGTTTTCAACCAGATGTGATGTTTCCTTGTGGGACACCAGGCTCTCCCCCCTCAGGTGCCATGAACACCTCAAGAGCATTCGCTTGTTTCTGTGTCTCTTCTCCAGTGAACTCAGTACAGTTGTGGCAGAGAGACATGGTTTTTTCCATTGTTCAAGGCCAGCTGATCACTGGTCTGGTAGCTGAGTTCAATACAATTAAAAGAACAGGAAAACTATCCTCATATTAAAAGCAAATCCACTTTTGTGTCCCATGTTATTCAATTTCTGAATAATCCAGAGTGCACTGAGAATTTCATTTCCTTATGGAAAAATATCATGCAAAATCAAGAAGCTGACAAGACAGAAGCCTATTCTTACATTTCCAGTTGAGACCATGTCTCCACATCCCTGCCTGCACCTGCTGTCTTTTCCCTGTAGGATCTCACAGCATCCTCTTATTTATCCCCTAAATGAGATGGCACTGGTGACTGAGGTCAGGGGCAGAGTTGCATACTGTCACCTGAAAGGTAGAAGGAGGCTTCCCAACTGTGCTGACATGGGACACGATTGCATGTATGGAAGGACAGAGACAAATGGGAAATTTAAAGTGTGGATATTTTCTTCATCTTCTTCACATTGCAGCACCTCCCCCCATGACCATCTGCAAAAGAAGCACCATACACTCTTTATAATCTACTTAATTTCATCCTGGTATCATAGTAAGGCCTCAGGTCTCAGATGATCCTCAGCATAGACAATCGAGCAGGAAGTGACTCCTCCATTGTCAGCTTTCTGAGTTTCACCAGCTTGGCTGCAATGTTCCTTCCACCCTTGAAGACTCTCTGCATGGAGGACATCATGTGCGCACCATCTCCTCCTTGCACATGTGCTATTGGCTGATGCCAGTGTGGTTGTGGACCTAGCGATTCTGTGCATGGCCAACTGTGCCTGCACTGCACTAACTTCTACTCCTTGCAGTCATAGCTTACTGGCCCTGAGTAGCCTTAGTGCACAGAAAATCTCACCAATATCATGTGTCATCTAAGAGAAACCAGGGACACTTATTTTCTTCTTCAAGAATTATGTAGGACATTAATGACTATTTCTTTATTGTGATAATTTTCTTTTCTAAACTATTGTAAAAGAGTACATCATAGAATGTTTCCCTTCCCAAAAGCATTATTGGAATCTATATTTTTGCTCCACCAAACTGAACAGGACCATACAGAATAAATTCTGATTTTTTTCATTTCTTCTAGATTGTCTTCATAAAAATTTCTAGCCTGTAAGTTATTTTCCTGAAGGCCTTTTTCTGAGCTATCACATGTGGCATCAAAATATGGTGTAAACCATTTCCAGTTTAAATTCTGGTGAACTGAGACTGTCATCTGAAGAAGATTAATTCTAGAAATTATAATGTGTAGAAGTAAAACCACCATGAAAAATTAAAATTCATTTCAGTGCACATATAATACTTAGAACAGACTTCGTACAACTCACACCTCAACAAATGACAGGAAAATAAATAGTTGAGTCCAAGGTCACAGGGAATTTCTCCATCCCCACTGTGGACTCAGGGTACCAAGTTCAGAATGAGACTGAAACTGATGGCAATCAATAATAATACTTATAAAAAGTGTGCCCCTGTGAGTCTGAGCAACTACTTTCCATAAATTTTCACCTAATGGAATTGAGCTGAAAGTGCTTTTGAGGCATCCAAAGCATCCAATGTTTCATGCAGGGACTCAAGAGCACGAAGCCCCCTTGAATACCAGATTTCAAGGGCAAAGAGCAGAGGCTTTATACTTTTGCTCCCTGTTGTCCTGATGGGTGGCAAACTCAAGTAGATTAAGTGACTACACTAATGGAAAGCAAGAAACAAAGATAGAAAATAGGAGGCTCCAATCCTAGGAAAAGTAAGCAGAACATGTAGTGTATGAAAATAGGAACAGGAAAAAGACCTTTTTTTTTGCTTTCAATAAATAGAAAAAAGACAGCAGAAGAAAAGTGCACATTCATTGGAAGGAACTCAGTGATGCATGATGTATTAGCTATACACTTGTTTGTAACACATTTCTCTTTCGTTATTGTATGGCTTGTCATTAATGCACATCCAATGTGAGAATATAGACACAGAAAGGTAAAAGCCAGGGTTAAGTAGAATCACCAGAACATGCAAGTAGACAAGTATCAATAGTTGCTGTACCTCACCCAAGAAATCTTACTGAGATTTTACCTTTATGACTCTACTTCCCTCATACTGCACAGTGACTTGGTAAAATTGAACTGCTGTTTGTGATGCACATATTTCTGTAAGTAATGACAATGCGAGGAAGGCAGATAATGATGAAAGGAGAAAGCGCTTTCTTTAAGACTTAAACTGTTTTTCTATCCAGTGACATCAGCTGAGAGAATTTTTCTGCCATTTCTGGGATGCTATTCTAATAACTACATGTGATCTTTGGAAAAGCAGTAAGGAATTATCCCCAGGTACTCTCAGTGGCTGAGTACCTGATCTTGCTACTAGATCAGATCTGTCACTCTCAATTCTCTTTGGAAAGATAGCATCAAGAGACAATTGAGCATCCCTATACACACACAAAAAAAAATGACTCATCCAATTAGATAACTCCACTTAGGAGAGAAAGCTCATGGTATTCAATTTGCCAGGTGTAGGACATTAAAAAGATAAAAACCTATCTGCCTTCTTGGTTGTCAATATAACAGATAAAGTGTAACTAATACCCAAATGTCAGAAGCTCAAAAGTGACAGATGGTATATATTTTCTGCAATGCTCTTAACACTAAATTAAAAAAGATACTAAATAGCATTGGAACTGACAAAGTGTAGAAAGCAATATCAATAAAACTTCTCAGGAATGGAAGGAAGTCTTAGCTTTAAACGTCAAGTCCAAATTGATCTGTAGACAAAGAAAAACTCCCTCCTGAAGAAAAATATCCAAAAGTTTACCAACAGAGACAACAGATGATCCTGGTAAATTCACTGTAGTGACCATGAAGCTTGTGAAAATCCACAGGACAGAGACAAAGTTAACCATTAAAAGAGCAGTCCAAGGCTTTCCACTCAACCTGCCAAACACAGCCTACATGAAAGCTCTGGACAAGCAAATTGCAAGATGCAGTGAAATGAAGGAGAATTCGCTGAATGAGGCAAAAACACAGGTTCAGTCAAAGCCACTGCCTGATAAGGTTGGAGCAGATTATGAGGCAAAGCCCAGTGATGCAGCAGAAAATCTATAATCAACTGCTCAGGAAAGATCAACATTTGGCACAAACAAAACTTAGCTGACTTCATCTAAAATTCTTACACCTCTGGGTCTGGACAGCTCTGAATAGTTTGAACTAAATGTCATTCATAGGTAAAATAAATGTATGCTCAAATCAGAGCAACCCCACCTTCTTGCCTGACTTGCAGCTGCCTAGCACATTATGCTTGATTCAGAACATCTAGGACCTTAGATTGGATCTACATGTATTGCCTTACAAATTTAGCTGTAAATGATGTCAATTTCAGTCATAACAAATTGTACCCTGAACGTTTTAAAGGATTGGTGCCGGAAATACTATATGCCCAAAGATTCAAAATGGGAGTGTGCTATTTTGAAAAAGCTGTCTGTTTTCAGGGAGATACCCTTATTCTTTCTGTCACATGACCTCCTCTGATGGACAAACAGCTTCCAGCTGATGCACTGTGAGTCTTCTTCTAGATGCAGGCTGGACCCTATAACCCCTGCTATGCCTGTATGTCATTGGAGCAGCAGGTGGCTGGAAGTGGAGCTCCTTAAAGGCAGTCTTAGCTTGGGAGCCTCCCATTATGGAATAAAAATATGGTGTGGGGCTCTTTGTCCTCAATTTTTCTTGTCACTCCTCTTAAAGAGGTGACTTTTATGCATCATAATCAAAAGACTCTTTTCTCCCATTTCTGACTTCTCTCTCTGAGCTCTGTATCACTTCCCTGTTTTATATCTTGCATGTCCAATTTTGTCTAGACTACAGCTTCTCTGAAGTTCTGAACTACTAAGCGCTGTGTCTACACTCTAGAGATGGCCACCAATGTTTGATTCTACCATCTACAGATTCTACTCATGGAAGAGTGGAGGATAATTTATCAAAATGACTGGGAAGAGGTAGAAGAATATAGCAAAAGCTTTTAAACTGTAAGCCATGCAGGATTTAAATGATTTATCTTTTCAACAGCTTTACTAGATGGATGCATGATAAGAATGCAGAGGACATTTTCTTAAGGCATCTGGCAAAATTTCAAAATTTGTTTGGTTCATGCATATTATTTAACACTGAATAACATCTGACAAAGCACATTGAAGGACACTTAAAATGATGCTATGGAGAGAGTCTGGGAGACGTACACTTTACTTTGGGAAGTTAGAAAACACTGGGCAGATGCCAGTGGGCTGAAGCTCCTTTCCCCTGGGATACCTCAGGACTTTGGCAGTGCACCAAGCACTAACTTGGCTTGTGCACCAGGCAATATATAAAACACATTAAATAAAAGCATGATGTAATCCTTCTGACAAGCTTGTGAAAGAGAGGCTATCCCCTTGTTAAGACAGAGGCACTCAAAGCTTGGGCTGTCTCTTTAACAAGATAAAGAATGCACAGTTGGTTAAGGTCTAGACATTACAGCTGGCTCTGTCATTGCCCAAGCCTGGCACTAACCACACTCCCTGGCTTCTTTCTTTGGAAAGGAAGATCACATTATATGTAGCCAACTTTGATATGCACTGTGAGGAGTGATGAGAGGCAACAGTACCCTCTTGGAATGTGAATCATAATTTTCCAGAAATGTCCACAGGCTTTTAAAACATGGTCAGCACGAGCTGCAGGCAAGTACACAAGAGAGCAGTACCATGCTCTCTGGGTCATCGGGTGGTCTCCAACTGTGCTCACAGTCACCTTGTTAATGGGGTGGTGTTGGGTATGATGGCTGGCTGCCTAGTGTTCCTCCCGGGGAGGGTAGGTAGAGGAAGACATTCTGGCTTTCCCACAACTCACATTGTAGTACAGAAAACACGCTACGGACTCTCTTCACAATGGAGACTGTATCTCACTTCAGTTTCAACCATGGTGGAGTATTCCACAAAAGTAATCCTGATTTTATGCTGCTAAAATTCCAACTAATTTAGCACAGTGGGTCTTTTGCCACTTTCTCCCCAGGCTCTCTCTCACTCAGATCTCATTCCAGCCTCTGCTTATCCACAGCTGGGAAGTATAGAAAATTTAGCGTCTCTAGGGGCCAAAGGAATAACTGATATTTCTAGGAGCATTCTCCATGCTTTTGAGCAATTCTGGAAGAATCTAGATACTGTTGCCTACAGTAGCATCACTGATAATTCATCCTTGCACCAGCTTTTTTCCTTTCCTTGTCAAGGTTCTCTGCTTCCTCACTTTCCTGTGATCCCATCTGTTCACAAAATAGCTGCATTCTAATTTTTATCAGAACAAGGAAGTAGGATAGTTGGTCTAAAAAGTGATCTGTGATGGTTTGTGTATAGATATACCCTCAAAGCCTCGTGTGGTCACAGAGCTTTCTTGAAAATGGCTAAATCTAGAGTGTGCAATTGATTCTTAATGCAATGCTGGGAGTAAGGGTGCTGGGATTAAGAGTGGATGATTGGTGGATCAGTCTGCTGATGGATGTGGCACCCCTCTAAGCCTGGTAGACTGGATACAACAGAAAGGACAGAAAGAGATCTGATGCTCCTTCTCTTCCTTGTTGCTTTTGCTGTCTTCATCAGCCATGAACTACTGCCCCTTTGCCATGTGCCACCCTGCCTTGGAGCCAGCTGATTACAGATTGAAACCTCTACAAATGGAGTTACCTAAACCTTTTCTTCTTTAGCTTTGAGTGCTAAGTATTTTGTCTCAGCAATGAGAACAGTAACTAGACATGCTCAGTATTCTAGAACTGAGTGTATGAAGCCTCATCTCCCTAAAGACAGTAATAATCCCTGATGTGCTAGCACTGCAATTACTAAATCACATGTGAGATGGACTAGGATGCACATTGGGGCATCCAATCCCTCTAGCACCTAATTTATGTAGAGTAATGGCAAATATGAAAGTTGTGGGCTTTAGGGTACTTTTTAATTGTCTTGGAAGCCTTGAATGAAAAGATAATTTGAGACTACACTATCAACCCAGGGTATGCCTTGACAGTCAAAAGGCCTCATGGCTACACTCACATAGCACAAAATGTCCTAAATTATAGGACAGAATTTTATTATAAAGGTAAGCATTGAATGGATGCTGAATATGCAATCTAGAGCAATATCCCTTCCTGGAATCCTTTGCTACACTTCTCTTGAGGTCTTGAGACCTGGGATAGGGCCTATAAGTCTGCATGAAAACAGAGGCACAAGAAATAACTATCCTCTTCCCATCACTTCCACAACAAACCTGCAAAATAAATAAGATGCATGACATAGGACAAGTCATTAATCAGAGGGGGCAATAGACTTTCACCAAGGGACCAGTTGCTCTGATACTAAACCCTGACTGGTTATTTTGGGCTCCTTATTTCAGCATAAAAGGGAGTTGTAATTTTGAGTGCTCTGATTACCACTATGAACCAAGGTGGGGAGTTTTTGTGCAACTTGAGTCTCCCCTGAGTTTTCTTTGGTACTCAGGTGCTCAGTGATAACTCTGAACAGAGAACTACAGTAACCATGGCTCACAAGGAGTAAGGCTGGGAAAGGCCAAGTACCTCAGGAAGGTCTGTGACATTCTGCTGGGTAAGCAACCTAGCTCTGTTGAAATGCAAGATGAGTGAGGGGAACTCCAAAGGGGCAGTTAAAGTGAAGGTGATAAATTTCAACTATGATCTTTTTAAAGCTTAGTGCATGTTGGCTGAGCATAAAGATTACATTCTTTTTTTTTCTTTTCTGTGGTGAGTTGGGATAGGAACATAACACATCTTCATTCTTTTTACTTCCCTTCTTCTCAATTTGCTGCTTGCCCTTTTAGTCCCCACTCCACTTGCAAAGAATCTGTCTCCCTATTTCTTATTATCTGTATGTTGTTTGACTCCAGTTGCAGCAAAGAGCACTGTTGCTTATTTCACTGAGTCCACTTAAATCACTTTTTGAGTGGAAATTGCAGCCAACCCTCTTCTTTAAAATGCAATGATAAAGTAGACTTAGCACCATGCAGCAATCTGAACAGTGGACTGTAGCAGATGATACTTGGTTCACTTGATTTTACCTTCAAGTATTCATTTCAAGGGTTCAATCATTTTGTTTCAGAGAACAGGCCTGATTCCTTTTGACTAGCAGCTTGAAACCAGTACCCTTGGCAATGACCTTTTACAATGAGGGGTGGATGTCAGCAGAGGGGGAGTCAGACTCAGCCTGAGAACATCGCTGGGAAGTATTCTGATTATTTCTCAGGGGTTCTGGTTGAACTGAGCTTAATTCCCATTAGCCTTGGATGCAATAATGTACACACATATTGGCTTTCCTCACCCCTTTGATGTCTTTCTGTCTCAGTTCCTCCCTAAACTTTGCTTTCAGGGACCATCTCTCAGACTAAATGCCTACCCTGAAGCCCTTATCAGACTCTACTTTTAGTGGAAACTAATCTAAAACACACAAACTATCTCCAGTCTTTGCTACTTTCTGCCTTATGAAACTTCTTACTCCTGCTGGAAGTGTAGCTGGATCGAATAGCAGATAAGAAATATTTATTACTTGGAGCACCTGAGCAGTGTCATCTGGGGTATGTGCCAGATTCCAGATTTCCACTGCTTTGCAGAATCTTCACATAAAGCTTGGCAGAGATGCTAAACCTCCAGTCACAATCAGATGAATTATTGTTATTGGAATTTTTATCAGTCACTCAGATAACATATTTCCAGAGAATAATCCACCCTAGAGCAAAATTGGAAGCATTGGTTGGAATATACCTTATGGGCCTATAATTTTTCACCTTTCAGATTCCCTTACATTTCCAGTGCATGCCATCATTAATACTGCTTTAAGGGCATTGAAGTTGTCCCTAGTGAGCCTTCTGCTACTAATTCTAACCACCTTCTAAGAAACATGAAGTTCAAGAGTGTCTAAAAGCTTAGATCAATGAGCCATGAAGTAGCTAAATGGGATGCTTCGCCTTCACAGAGCCCCCAGACCCTACGTGCAAAGCTAGGAATGCTGACAGATGCTCTCTGGAGCATAGCAGTGAAAATAGCACTTAGCACTTAGCAGGTTACAGCCACAAATTACTTACTGAAATTTTGTATATTTCATTCTCAGCTTTTGAAGTGTGTACTATTGCCCTCATTTTTTTAAAAAAATAGGCAAAAATAGATTAGATGACTTGGTTTATAATCTGGCAGTCAGATATCCAAAACTGGGGATCCATAGTTTTTGAGCTCAGGAACATGTCCAGCAATTTAAATTTGAAGGATTCCAACTGGACCTGATATGCCACTTTGAGAGTTACTTTCTTCCCCTCTACACTATATCCTGCTGTGTCCAAAAAGGAAATAAAGTCAATGAACTTTTGAATGGTAGACCTTGGCTTTTAGCTCTTGAGAAGAGAGGGTGCTTTGTTGAACTTGATATGTCACTGGTGTTATGAGAGCTCCAAAGAATGTATCCTAACTTTGGCTCATTTCTAGTGGAAAAAAAGGAAGCTCAGGCTAGAATAAGGCTGAGAAGAGCAAGGAGCACACCTAATTGATGCCCAATTATGTGTTTATAGTAAACTATAAGGGAGGTGCTCTTCCTGTACAGGGCTATGCAGTTGAATGGTTTCCCATTGAGCATGTTTGAAGATGTGAGTATGAGGAATCCATTTTTTATGTGTCGCAAAACTTCCTTTGAAATATGGTTTAAAATAACTAATTAAATTACTTCAAGTTATCTTTGTACACTGATATAATTCCAGAAATCCTGGCACACTTTCTATGCCTCAAAATTAAATTTTCTCAAAACACATGAATCTACAGGCGCAGCGTGGGCCGGACTCTCTCCCACCCCGTCGGGCCACACCTCCCACCATTCCGCAGTACCTCCCCGACCCCGCCCGTCGAGTAGGAATTTCTGCCGCATTCCGGGAACCCCCAGACCCAGTCCTAGCCAGGTCCGGTGAGTGTGTGGAGAGTTTCATGCTACCCTGCACTGGAGGGACCAGTCCCAGGCCAGGTGCAGCGTGGGCCGGACCCTCTCCCACAACCTTGGGCCGCCCTCCACCACTCCGCAGTAACTCTCCCACCCCGCCCACCAAGTAGGAATTTCTGCCATGTTCCGGTAACCCCCAGACCCAGTCCTAACCCAGGTCCTATGAGTGAGTGGGAGAGCTTCCTCTTCCCCCTATTTCACATTGCCCCCTCCATGCACAGCTCAGGCCTGGCATACACGCCTGGGGTGTAACCCTGCAGCTTCAATCCCTTCAGAGAGTGTAGAGGATAGATCCAACCAGCTAGTCCAGGAGCAGTACATCTTGCCACAGGGGCACAACAGGTTCACCCTCAAGAGCAGCAGTGAGAAGGAGCTGAGCACAGCAACCAGACTCAAGCGAGACACAGCTGGATAAGTCCAAACTTTGGAGAGCTGCACCTGAACTTCAGTACGTGCAAAGGTTATAACTACAGCAGAGATCTACAACAAAGGTCAGAAGACAGTGCTACACAAAATGATGAGAAGGAACAAAATGCAACCTCAGAACCCAAGCCCACCCATAACAAGTGCAGAGGACACTAACACAGAGAAAATTGGAAATCACACAGCTGAAATCAATGAATCAACGGCTTCTGAAATAAAGCAACAGCTGCAGAAAGATATATACGACCTCAGATTGGAAATAAAAAAAGAAATCCCCGAATTAGTAACATCTGCACTAAAGAATCAAATGCAGAAACATATGGAAGAAACCCAGTGCCCACCCAGAAAAAGTGCGGAGGACAATAGCTCGGCTCAAATGCACGAATTAATAGAGTCAATAGTAAATAAGCAACAGTAGAAAGATATAGAGGATATCAGAGCGCAATTCTTTTCTGAAATAAAAAAAGAACTCTCAGAATTCATAGCAGATGAAGTAAAGAAGCAACTACAGACACATAGGTAGGAAACCCAATCTGAAAAAAACATTGCAGTAATAGAATTTCTAACTGCTTCTAAAGAAGAAATTGATTAAAAAAATACAAGAGATTAGAAAAATGACGGATTCTCTGAATGAGCAATACAGGAAAGAAATAGATCCCATGAAGCAGAGTCAAAGAGATA
>NW_004524728.1:4187778-4195715 GCF_000260255.1 Octodon degus | reverse complement strand
TCTTGTACAGCAATTAACCACTAAGAAGAATATATGCAGTGTATTATTTGTTGAAATTGTACTTTTGATTTGATTTGAAACTGTCTCATTGCTATCTGTTTATCAATAAAACTGTAGAAAAAAAACAATAAGAAATCTTTGTTTTACATTTTAGAAGACCTGTACACTTGAATAACAAATACACTTAACACAGCATGAGATCAACAATAATGAAATACCATATATGTGTGACCACTTTTGTTTCTTAATTTAGTTTCATACAAAAAGCATTTTAATAGAAAATTTTATTGTAGTTTTTCTGAAAAACTTTATCTTTTCAAACATATGGTAACTTAGGAAAAAACAAGCTTTTAAGTCTATATCCCAAATTGTCTTCTGAATAAATGATCAAAAAAGAAAAAAAGAAGAACAGGTGTTCACAGAATAACACACAAACAGATTAAAAAAATACACAGAACTCATAAACAAACATCATTATGAAATCAAGTGTGCACTCAAATATATTCCTGTTCAAATTAAATTATGGTAACACTATTGCAATTTTTAGAAATCTATCATTATAAATAAACTAGTCAGATTTTGTTACTTGTCAATTAGCAGAGATCTCTTATCAGAAAATTTCAAAAAAAAAACTTTGTAATTAATATGCATATTTTGTACTTTTATATTTTTGTCTTAATACTAGTAAAATTTAACCCACTTATATTTATATATTTTATCACCTATGCCAACCTTAGATTTCCATTTGTTTAATTTCTTTAATAGGCTCCAGGTTGGATCTAGCCTCATTACTGTCCACTTATTCTCCAGATAGGGCTTCGTGGTAGTCCTACAGTACACTCAGCTATTTAAATAGGTTGTTTAGCATTCTTTTAAAAAGCACAAGAATACCCTGTCCCAAAGGCTAGTAATGGACTGGGTCCCTTCCATTGTCTGGTATGGAGATCTCTCCAAAGAACTCTTCCTAGCCTTTTTCCCCTTACCTGATGAAATTTTCTCTCTGTGGCTGTACTTCCATCTATTATAGAATTTAAAAAGTTAACAGTGCAAACTTCCAAGTGAAGTTTATTATGAGGTGTGAATTTTGTAGGAAAAGATTCCCCCTTTTGTTTTTGTAGTTGAAATTTGAACAATGTGCATGTTCAACAATTCCTTGACCTTGAGGGTTATAAGGAATTCCTGTGATAAAGGAAACACAAAAAGTTTTACAAAACTTTTGGAAGGCAGCACTTTTATATGGTGGGCCTTTGTCAGTTTTAAGTGTCCTTGGGCAGCCAAGGTCACTAAAATCATCCAAACAGTGAGAAATGACATGTTTAGCTGTTTCACCAGTGTAGGCAGTAACAAATATGAATCCTGAGGAAGTGTCCACTGAAACATGGACCCAATGCTAAGAAAAAATTTCAGGAATGTGCGTTACATCCATCTGCTGGAGATGATAGGGGTGTAAACCCCAAGGATTGACTCTAGTAGAAGGTGAGTGTAGGTGTGTTATAGATGAAACATCATTTAACAATTTCCCGGGCTTGTGCTCAGATCAAATGACACTGTTGGTATAAGTCCGAAGAATTTTGATGAAAAGCAGCATGAGATGAGGAAGTCTGTCGAATAGTACCTGAGGGAGTAGTAGTAACAGCAGCTAGTGATCTGTCTATAACCACATTCCCTTCACTGCAGGTTCCTGGCAATTGAGATTGAGAGTGTATATGACCAACAAAACAGGGACTATGACATGACTATATGACAACCAAAATGGAGTATGTGGCATATAGTAACAATGTAAAGAACACTGCGACTTTCAAAGAACCAAAATGTATAGTGTGAAGTAAATGAAAAATATCTCCTTGACTAGTGCGGATAGTGGCAGTTTCAATATAGCACATTACACCACAAACATAAACACTGTCTTAAAGAAGGTTAATTGGAGGGATGAATGATCTTCCAATGCCCATATGACTGCTTATAATTTAGTCTTCTGTGCAGAAAAAAAAAAAAAACAACCTGTGTTTTGCATTCTGAAAGAAAAGACTGTTATATAACCTCCCCAACCTGAAGCCAATCTATCTCTGAAGATGTAGATACCTCCTACTATAGGGACTGAACTTATTTTTGAAGGGAAGACAAAGGGTATAAGAGAAGAAAATTGTACTAATTTATCTGAAGGATAATGGCAGTCAATAACACCAGGGAAGTTAGCCAGTGAAGATTGACGAAAGGATGAAAATTGCTATAATAACCGTTCTTGTTGAACTGAAGAAAAGAGAACACTGATAGTTTGTACCTCATGACCAAGGAGCTGAATTTCATGCATTTGTCCACATGCAATCAGTTCTGCCACAGCATCATGAAAGAGAATAACAGTTTTATGTGTCATATGTGGCATGTGTAGCATTGTAAAGAAGGCTGAGACTGCCAAAGAACCCCAGTGGGCATATACAGAGCTGGGAAAATAATAACGTTGGCAAAGATGTGTCAACTCTAAGGGGCTGAGCACTAAAAAGAGCCTGATTAACTTTATCTAAGGCAGTTTTAGCCTTTGGTGTAAGTGTACTTTTAGAACTAGAGGCTGAGTCTCCCTTAAGAATATCAAAGCGTGGACTTAAATCATGAGTAGTTAGCTTAAGAGTTGTAGGGGTAATTAATGTTACCAAGTAAAGGCAGAAATCATTTAGGGCTGTAAGATGATTAACCTGGACCTGAACAGTTTGGGACACAGTTTGTCTCTGTTGGGCAAGTTGACCCAAATATGAAGAAGTTATCATTGCTTGTACCCTTTCACAGGTCATCACTGAACATGAGCTGCTTGTCATGACATGCCAGTTGCTGCTATGATGTCTCTCAGGTAGATGGTTGTTCAAGAAGAAGGGGGTGGTGAAGGAAAGCAAGAGACAGGAAAAGGAATATTGTGGGACTGTCCTGCTTCAAGGTTGTATATGGTGAGATTTTTGGACTTATGTGCAAACATGAGAAGTATATAATTCTTTATGCCTATTTTTAAAATATATTCTAATTTTTAAATGTTTTTTTTATCATATTCTGTAGGGACTTAAAGTTCAACATATCAATACTTGATGAAAAATACCTGTTCCATATTATGCCTAAGATGTTTGATATGCAGACAGATAGTGAGGTTAAGGTTAACAGCCTAAGTTGTTCGATAATAACAACAAGCTTGTCTTCTGGATGGTTAACAACCTAAGTTTGCAGACCAAAATTTGAGAAAAAGGAGGGCTGCAAGGAAAGCCAACATTTTGGCCCTAGCCTTCTAAGGTCAATTAAGACTCAGGACATATGAGTACTTGTACTGTAACGTCATGTAACTTGGTTACTATTTAAGTGGGATGTCAAAATTACACAACTCGTTAAACCCCACCACTTATTTAGATTGTTCTGCAAATGTCTATATTTGTTTGTAAAGATACCAAAGCTTTGTATAACAACTTTATTTTAGGACTATAAAACAAGCAATCAAACTTATTAGAAATTTAAATAATTTTATGTAATCTTTTAAGACATCTCCATTCCTGTAAATTTTAGGAAATATGATTTTTTAAAGGAAATTTTTATCTTTAGAATGGAAACAGCCTTTTAATTTGATCATCTTAAGGGGAAAATATAAAAACTTCTTTTACTTACAATTGTAATGGGAGACAGAACCACTCTATTTACCTGTTCTCCTGATAAATTCTATTTCTGGGGGAATGGCCCTTTTTATCTGTCCAGTTCTGCAACCCAGCACCTGGAGGCCATCACTTGCATTTGAAAAGACCTTTAAAATGTTTTAGCTCTAACTAATTAATTTTCATTCTTAACCCAATTTTTTAATATATAATTTAAAATTTTTTATCAAAGAAAGGATGACCAATTGAGTAATATGAGAGTCTGGAGTTATTTAAATAACATTTTGAGTAGACTGAATTTTAACTTTGATTTTTCTCTGTATAATCAACATTGAAGACACCAACCAAAACCTGGAGACTTGTTTGTATTGAGGCTTTGCCTCTGGTTGCCACTTTCACACTATGGCCTTGTTGCTGGACGAGCAGCTAGCAGAAGCTTTGTTGTCTTAGTACCTGGCATGTGTTTTCTCAGGCCCACATCCCCTCCCCAAGGTTCAAGGGAGCTATGGCTTTGAAGCCATAGCCTCTGTGCACAACCACTGTGTGTGCTCCCAGTCACTCTGGCTCTGACCACTGCATCATTTGTTTTTTCCAAGGCTGGCACTGTCTTGAGCCTAACAAAATTTTGATGCTAGCAATATGCATAGCCAATGCCAAGGCCATGGCGAGCCACAGCTATGACCCTCCTACTTAGCACCTGGCACACAGGCCTGTAGTTGATGGTGTGTGTCAACCATTGCAGCTGGGCTGGACACACAGACACACAGGTGGCTGGGGAATCCCAGCTGGGTCTGTCTAAGACCAGAGAATGGGGCCTCACTGAGCCCAGTTCTGAGTTCTCCACCTGGAAGCACTTTGCCACTTGGAATTAACTGCTTGCAAGTTAAAAGAACTTTTTCCATTTTTGTCTAATTGAGCAAAGGAAAAGAGTTTAAACTCTTTCCGATGTGCTTTTGCTCTACCCTCCTTGTCCCCTTTGGGACTTGATATTTATTTATTTATTTATTTATTTAGTTAGTTAGTTAGTTAGTTAGTTAGTACCGGATCTACAGGGCCTCACTACACAGATTGGACTCGTAGTGATCCTCCCGTTTTCAGCTTCCCAAGGACTGGGATTACAGGCATGCACCACCATGCCCAGTCTCAATTGCGATTTCAGAGGGCCCCTGGGGAGAGGCCAGTATGGTAGACCAGGGTTTGAAGCCCTGTCCCTATGTCTGCTAAGCAGGCACTTTAATCCTCTGAGCTATCTGGCCAGCCCTGTGACTTGATTTTAAAACAGTAATCCCCTCTAAGTCCTTTGAGGTGGCCTTAAAAAGTAAAGCAAATACAGGAACCAAGAAAACAACAAACATTTTTATATATAATCTATAAACATCTATGATTCTTGAGACTCTTTCTCTCCATTTTTAACTCAATGTAACTTTCTTCTTTTTGGCTTTTCTCAAACCTGTTTCCCTCTTTAAGATTACTTATCCCTCTGGCTCTAATGAGCCTGTTTCTGGCCTTAATGAGCCTCCTTCCCCAAGTTTTACACCAATGTGCCAGCACTAAAGCATACCTGTGATGAGTACTGGCTCTAACCAATTCACTTCCCTCCCTATGTGTGCTTTTTGGAAGTGTTCCTGTAGTCCACTTATACTGCGTGTCCTACTCAGGCACCAAATGTAGGGAACCATTGGTCCATTGGTGTGGTCCATTGTACTCAGGGAGAAACCACCACAGGAATGAAGAAAAGATAAACAAGAAGACAAGAGCTGCATTAGGTGGTGACCCACCTACCTTGTTGGTGAAATGACCCCAGGACCAACAGTAAGGACATTTATTTATACCTTTGCCGTGTTGCAAGACACAAGGTTGTCTGGTGACAAAAAGCCCACAATGTCCAGGCAGATTGTTTTTCTCAAGACTGAGGTAGCTGAACTGCTTTAGGCAATCAGGTCACATCCTGCCCTTCAACATATGGTCAATCTCAGCTTTATTGGCTCCCAAAAGTAGGGGTCTTTCTGAGTCAGCCTCTCAAGTAAATATAACTACTGTCATGCCTCATGATGCCAGTTTTCAGCACTCCATTTTTAAACAATCTTCATCCATACCACTCCTTCCACTACTCACTAACTTAGAAACTGAGTCCTAGAAACATCTGCAAAATAAAACTCTTCACACTGCATGCAATCTCTCTGTGTGTGTGGTGGCATTCTGTTTGGCATCTGATTTTTGAAAGCACACTTGAGTTGGCATCTGTATCTATGATATCAGAAATCTTCCTATAGGTAATTATGAGCTTTTTTCCAACAGTGCTGTGCTGCCCAAGTTTAGGGTTTCTACAGATGGTTTTATACTTCTCATGCCTTTCTGCTCAGAAACATTTTTGCTCAATTCATGCTTATGAGTCTCTGATGTGCCCCTTGAAGGGCACATACTTAGGCATGCAGAGTCACCCAGAAGCAGCAGTCATATTAGACAGCTGTGTTTGCCTCCCCTCTGATTCCTCCATTAAGATGTCTATCTCTGATGCTGTCACCTATAGCTGTTAGGCCATGCTAAGAGGTAAATAATAGCTCTATTTTCATTTTTTTCCTTGAATTTTTTATTGGTACATTTTATATATACATAGTGATAGCATTCTTCTTAGGGGAATTGTACCTTGCTTCAAACAATAGCTACAAGCATTTTTTTTAAAGATTTAAAATTTCTGAATTTAGTTCAACTTATAATACAATATTTCCAAGAAAAATGAACCTTTTGCAAAGACATTTAAATAAAATCATACCAAGATGCACAAAAATGAAATTGTCCAAAACTTCTTGTAAAGAAAAAAGTCATTAAAGTATATACATGAAAATATTAGCTATGGAAGAACAAAATTAAATACCATCTTATTCCACATTAGAAAGAATAAAAAGGACCAAGGTTGTAAGAAACTAGATTAATTAAAGGACTGAAAGAAAAGATCTGTTCTATTTGAATTTTATACTTAGCAAACATACCTTTGAAAACTAAAAGTAAGATTTTCTAGTTATACAAACTTGAAATATTTTAATACCTCCAGAAGTAGCATATAGGAAATAACAAAAAAAACATAATTCAAAAGGCAAGAGAAGTTGCAGTATGCTCCTGGATGAACAATAAAGAGCTCTCAATATGATAGTTATGCAGGACTATATAAAAGATATATTAGATGAACGCTTATTTAAAGGTCATTGCAGATTTCTATGAAACAGTATCAGTCTTATGTTGGGTTATACACACATTTTTTTCATATATGTGTGTGTATGTGTATATAAAAGACAGGGAAGAAGCAATATAAAGTCAACAGAAAATGGAAATATACTTTTTAAAGTTTCCAATACTAGAAGATACCATACAATATCTTTTAAACAAGTTGTAAGTCAAAGATGTATTATAAATCTTAGAACAAAAATTAAGATTAAGCAATATTCAGAAAATTAAATACCAATTAATTAAGAGTTCAATGTTTCAAAACAATTGAACTAAGAAAAAGTTTTCATGATAGCAAAGAGCTACTAAGAGTAAAACAAGATAAATACTGGAATGGCAAGTAAATGACCAGCACTTCTAATAGTTTGAGGATAGGATATCACACAAAGTTCTAGTGCATTGTGGATTTGCATAATGACTGTGACACTTACTGTTGGCTAGGCATCACTTGTAGAACTGAGCTACAGCTATTTCTTTGAAATCCACCCTGTAGACTCAGGTGGAATCATTACCCATAGGGTGGAAGAGAAGTCAATTTATAGAGTTTGCTGATGGAAATATTTTGCTGCTGAACACAAAAGGATAACTGAAAGACTATTATTGTATACCTTTTATTCTCCTGTGTTTAATTGTTTGCCCTATTTGGTGGGTTCTTTCCCTTCTCATTCATGGGGCTGTAATCAATTTGCTCCCTCTGTAGAACATCATTTAGTAGTCTGTGTAGACTTGGCTTTGTCATCATGATATGCTTTTATTGTTCTTTGTCATGGAAGTATTTCACTTCTCCATTACACTTGAAGAGAGTTTTGCAGGATATATCAGTCTGGGTTGGAATTTGTTTTCTTGCAAGACTTGAAGTACTTTGCTCCATGCTCTTCTTGACTTGATAATTTGTGAAGAGAAATCTGCTGTTATTCTGATGGGTTTTCATTTAAATGTGATCTGTTTCTTTTCTTTAGAGGCTTTTAGTATGCTGTTCCTATGCTGAATTTTTGGGATCTTGTTTTCATTGGGTTGATGTTATTTGGAGTTCTATATGCTTTGGTTGTGTGAATGTCAGATTGTTGCCCCATATTTGGGAAGTTTTCTGCTATT
>NW_004524728.1:4185890-4186685 GCF_000260255.1 Octodon degus | reverse complement strand
ACAAATAAGGAAAATTTTTAGTGAACTGTCCCTCAGACAATGAATTTCTACCCATAACATATAAAGAATTTTAAGAGTGATTCAAGAAGAAACAGGACAGGGACATGAGCATGGGGAAACAAGAGAAAGCAAGAAAATATGTGGCCATGAAGTGAATGCTTAGTCTCAGTGATGAGAGACTAAAAAAAAAAAAAAAGGATAGATTAAAACCTAAAAAGAAAGAAAAGAAAGATCCCAGTGCTCTAAAGAAAAAGAAGCCCCCAATATCCTTCCTTCTTATTCTTCCAGTATAATGCACAGCTGGGCCCACCTTATCACATCCTGGTTGATACCAACTTTATCAACTTTTCTATCAAAGCCAAATTGGACTTTGTACAATGGATGATGGACTATCTGTATGCCAAGTTCATCCCTTGTGTAACTGATTGTGTAATGGTGGAAACTGAGAAATTGGGACAGAAGTAGTGAGTGGCCCTAAGGATTGCCAAGGATCCATGGTTTGAATGATTACCTTGCACACATAAAGGGACCTACACAGACAGCTACTTAGTGCAGAGAGTAACTCATCACAAGTGTCACACTGTGGTCACAGTTGTCCAAGACCTTCAGTAGAAATCCGGAAGATCCTTGGAGCTCCTGTCATTTACATTTCTAGTCACAGATACAACACTGAAGGGATGCCAGATGATTATGGAGGCCCTCGGTTCTGATTCTTACAAGACAAAATTCCTCTGCCTTCTTCCGACCAACTTTCTGTTTTCAATTCATTCAGCATGCTATAGCATGAATTACTCA
>NW_004524728.1:4180167-4185790 GCF_000260255.1 Octodon degus | reverse complement strand
GGTTTTGCTGGCTTGTGATTGAGGTTTTAATTTCCTGTGTATCACTTTGAACCTGTTTCATACATTCTATTTCTTTCCTAAATTGCTTATTCAGGGGTTCCATCATATTTATATTCTGCCCTTTTTATCATTGTATTCTTTAGAAGCACTTAGTACTTCTTTGGTTACAGTTATCACTACATTTTTTAGTTCAGAAATTATTTCTGATCTGATTTCTTCTATACCTTTCTGCAGTTGTTTCTTTACTGCCAATGCTATTATTTCAGAGATATCTGGCATGTTATTTCCAGTTTCTTCAGTGCTAGTGTCTTCTGCAATTGTACTGGGTGAACTCGGGACCTGAGACTGCATTTTGTTCCTTCTCTTTGTCATTTTATATACTACTGTCTTCTGACCTTTGGTTTAGAGCTTAGATAGAGTTATTACCTTAGCACCAGGTCCAGATCTATGAAGTTCAGATTCCTCCAGGTGGGTGTTGTTTGGATCTGGTTGCTGTGTTCCAGTTCTTTCAGCAGCAGGCATTAGAGTTGAACCCTTTGTGTCTCTCTGGCAGGATGTTCTGCTCCTGAAACAGCTGGGTGGGTCTTGCCTCTAGTCTCTTTGCAGGGAGTTCTGCTGAAGGGTTCCTCGCTGGGCCTGCACTCTGGGTCAAATGAAGATCCGTGGACACTGGGTGGTCTCACTCACATGCTGGGCTTGGGCTCTGGGTCTATTCAGGATCCTGTGGCTCTGGGCACTCTCACTCACTGATCAGGCCTGCACTCTGCATCTATTCAGGATCCGGAGGGCCCCGGGCATTCTCATTCACTCCCTGGGCCTGTGCTCTGGGTCTATTCAGGATCCTGCAGCCCCAGGTTATCTCACTCACTCCTCTATTTTCAATAATGCCCTTGTGTATAAGTTTTTGCTCAGATATTTTTCTGCACCCAGTATTTTAGTCGTCCCTGACAGCAATGCCTTTCTGTTGTGCTTTTTTTTTAATTCTTTAATTTTTTTTTTTACCTAGTGCAATAGCTGCCTTGTACTTCACTGGTTGTTTCTGAAAGATCCTACACTCTTCTCTTCATCTCATCCCACAGAATATCCACCTTAATTTTGACTACATTTTAGGATTGACCATCCTGAGTCTTAATTCCAAATGAGGATTTTTGGTTTAGGCAAACATTTGCAGCACCCTTGTTGTGACCTGCTTCTGTCTCTGACACAGGTGTTGAGTTCCAGGCACCTCCTTTCTTTTAGAGCAATCATGATGGGTGGTGATGCTGAGCCTGGTCAGGCAGTGGACTCAGGTAATCTTGGCCTGGCAGCTCCATGTTCTGAGGGTTCTAGGATAAAGCTGATTAGGACCGAGTATTCCCAGCTGCCATGCCCAGAATAGAGACCTTGCCCTCTGAGAAGGACTGGTGAAAGAAAAGATCCCCCGTGCCTCAGGCTGTCCATCACACCTGTAATTTAACTTCTGTACCATGCATCTGAGAGACAATAAATAGTCTTGCTGGCTACTCCTCCTGGGAGGAGCCCTTTGCTTTCATTATAAGCCTCATGAAGGGAACCCTACATTCCAGACTAACCTGGAGGGCAACTTTCATCACAGTTTGGAACAGGGGAGGTCATAACCAACTACCATAAACTCTGAACAAAATTTAGCAGAATTTCTTTTAAAAAACTATATTCTTCGTATAATTTTACCAAACTTTAATTTTTTTAAAGTAAAAACTCACCACCTATGGTTGTGATAGATACCAGGTCTGGTGGAACTTTTCACACTGTCATTCTAAAAGCTCTTCTTTTGATTTTTATAACATGCACACAAATTAGAGAACTGATACTGCTGCCTGTGTGATAGTGATTTCAAGAATTTTTCCCCCAGTTTGTCATTTGTCTTTTTAAGTCACCTCTAAAGTGCTATGTTGTCAATTTTAAAATAAAATTGTACCCTAATGAATAGTTTTCCTCTTACTACTTTGGATTTTGTAGCATTTTTCACTGTCATGTTAGGAAGCTCTCTTTTCCTGATACTTGTATGTTTTAATTTTTAGGCTTGTATCTTTCTTTTAATTATTTCAAGTAAGTTGTGTCAATTTCCAAAATACATTAAAAAAATTGCTAGTTAAAAATTACAACACTATAGGGTGGAGGGAGAGGAGAAAAGAAAATGAAAAGGGTTGAAATGCAACATGTGTCAATACCTTGTGATATATTTATTATGTATTGTAAACATAGTAACATGAATTTTTTATTTTTTTGTATTTTAGGGAAAGGTCTACAGGGTGTTCAGAGTCTCACTACTAGACTGGACTCATAGTGATTCACCTGTTTACAGCCTCCCAAGAGCTGAGATTACAGGCCTGCACCACCATGCCCAGACTCAATTGCCATCTCAGCATTTCCCGGGGGTGGGACTTGCAGGGCAGGCCCGGGGATCAAACCCCTAGCCCCTGTGCCTGCTTGCAGGCACTTTAATCAGCTGAGCTATTCGGCCAGTCTTAATGAATTTTAAAAAGAGTTGTAATGCTGATTAAAAGTTAAAAATTTCATGTTTTCTTCAAGTATTTTAGATTGCACCTTCATAATGTAAAAGTTATCACATTCATTTTAGTTCTTTAATATTCCATTTTTAAATTAGTATATCTTGCTTTAATATATAAATATATGCAATGCTACATCTATAAAGTATATATAAATATATGTAATAATATATATTTACATACACATATATTTCTTTCACTCAATTTTTAAATTTTTTCAAGGTTTTTCTAGATAGTTCTTATTTATATTTCAATATTGATTTTAAAATGAGCTTGTATAACTTCAAACAGAGAACATAGAATTAAATATACTGTATTATGTTGGTAAATGTACACATTAGATTGGAAATTATAAATTGTCTAGGTTACATTTCACTTATTGCTGGGACAAAATACCTGACACTCAAAATTCAGGAAGGAAAGGTATATTTAGCACACAGTTTGTAGAGGTTTCAGTCTACACTCGGCTGGCTCCCAGGCAGCATGGCACATAGTAGAGGGCAGCAGTTAACAGCAGTGAAAAAAACGAAGAGGACAGAAAGGAGCAGCAGCTCAGTATCTAGCTAGCTTCTCTCCCTTTGTTCCAGAAGACTGGAGCCCCTCCAAGGAAGTAGCCCCAAGGCAAAGATGGAACTCCTCCACACTAACTGTTAGCTAGAGCTCCTCTGAACAAGTGACATGCAGAACCGTTCCTCAACCCCTTTGTATACCCTTTAAGTGCTGAGTCATGCTAGGGCCTGTCCTTCCTGCCCTAGGCTAGGGATCTCCTCTCTCTAGGAGTGGGGCCCTCCATGTGCTAGAATGTGGAGTCCCTGTGCTGATCCAGTAAGTTTTCAGCCCCTTAAGTTGACAATGAATCAAACATAAGACCTTTGGGCTGAATTTTTCTATCCAAACTCAAGAACTTCTTTCCATTTATTTTAGCCTCTTTTCTTTGTCTTGTCATGGAAATTTGAATTTTTCTTCATTTGCACTTTACATGTGGCTTGTTGAAATTATCCCTGATATGTGATTATTATAAGTGTAATGAGTGATATTTTTGTCTTACAACATTTTAATAACTTGTTATTGTATACAAAAAAGTTGACTTGTATTTTGACATGTAAACTGGTAAATTACATATTGTCTTGTCAGTTTTTGTTTTATTGATTGCCTTCAATTTTCAAATGAATCTAAAAAATAATCTACAAAAAGAAACACTTTTTCTTCCTTTACACTTTTATGCTTCACATCTCTGACCTTGTCTGACAACTGGCTCATTGCTCACTCCTGCCTGCACTGTAGATTAACTAAGCATAGGAAAATTGCTTTCTTGTTAAGAAAGATGTTGATGTTGATTGGTCTTTACTTTCCTGAGAGAGATTCCACTTACTAATAATGCATCTTTTAAAATGTATTGTTTGGCTTAACTTGCTAATGATTTATTTATAACTTTCTGTCAGTTCTGATGAGACCAGTCTGCAACTTAGTCCTTTATGTGGTTGCAATTGTTTCATTCATTTCCAAGGTAGAAATTAATGTTATATTCCCTGCATAAAATTAATTAGAAAGTTTTCCTTATTTTATAAGTCCTGAAAATTTGAATAATAATAGTATTATTTCTTTTGTAGAAATGTTTACAGAAACTCTGAAAACCTCTGAGTGAGGTTCTTCTTAAGTGCTAGAGATTGAACTCAGGCCCTTGATTGCTAAGCAAGTGGGCTAAGCAAGTGTTCACAGCCTTGATGTAGCATTTTAATTGGTTTTCTATTTCTTCTAAGGATCTTGAAAATCAAAATTTCTCCTCTTTTTAGGATTGGGTTAACAAACTTTATTTTCCTAAAAATTTATGTTTTAATCTACATTTTAAAATTTATTTAGAAATAGTCACACAAATTCTTAGGAATTTTTAGAAATGCATGTAATTTCAAAATATGCCTTCTTTATCATTTTAACTTTATATGTTTGTGCTTATTTCCTATTTCTTTGTGTTAGTGATTTATCTATTAGATTAGTTTCTGGATTACTTCAAACAATCAACTTATTTCTTTATATATACTATGAGTTACATTTTATTTCTAACTGATTAGTTTCTTATTTTTTCTTAATTATCTTATTCTTTGTACTTCATGTTTATTTTGCTATTTCTCACTTTATGAAAGAGATACTTCACTCATTACCTCCTCAATTTTGTTATTTAATGAATTTTAGATTGAATATTTTCTTATTTTTTATTCCAGAGTATCTACTACAGAGTTATAATTGATTCAAAAAGAAATTGAGATTTGTTTTTCCTATTGTCTTAAGAGATGTTTGTAAGAAAGTTTTAAAATTCTGTTGTAAAGACTTTTTACTTCTTTACAAATTAATTTCTAGTTTAATGTATCAGCAATAGAGAATGTTGTTTCACCATTTTATTAATGAAACTTAGTGAAGTTTGTTCTACCTTTACTAATTTCTGTTGCAATTTTTTTCTGTTGTAAATATTCTCTCAGCTTGCAATGTTTTATTGAAATCTCTAATTCATGGCGGGATTCTGTTTTCTTCAGTGTTTATTTCCTATAATTTCATATAAGTCATTGCTATTATTTTTTTCATTTATATTTTTATAACCACCACAAAACTATGGCCTAATTTAGTAAAAGCCATGTTCATGCAACATATCAGACACTGAAAACCACAGAGTATAACTGAAAACCAGAATGTGTCCATAACACATTTCCCTCCAAATTACATGTTTTAAGTACTGAAGAACGATTTGTCTCATTTACAATTCCACACTTTACCTCCTTCCTTAGCATTATTTTCAAGACCATAATAAAATGAAATTTAAAGTCTCTCTTTTTTATCCTTAAAAGATCAAGAACTCTACAGGAGATTTTATTTCTTCTGGGGTAAATGCTACTATCTTGTACTGAAATTAATTATGGGAGACCCACCCAAGCCCAGGCACTGCGACTGTGTGGGAGAGCTTCTGCACTCCCCTGTACCCATTAGACCACTCTGGACCAAGCCCAGACCCACCAGGTGAGTGACACCTTTTGCCGTGCTCTCAGAACCCCTCCACCACTCCAGAGCCAGGATAAGCCTGCCTTATGAGTGAGAATTTCCTCCAC
>NW_004524728.1:4169619-4172190 GCF_000260255.1 Octodon degus | reverse complement strand
CGGTGAGCAAAATACATATGATAGCTAAGATCATTGTACTACTAATTTCTATTGGCATATTGAAAAGAACAGTTAATGCCTAATTGTTTGATCAATTTTGCATGCTTATAGATGGTAATCTGGATAGTTACTTTGAAGATAATAATATGCAATGTAGCACCATTGTTAATTTTCTATCACCTTGTTTTGAAATTCTGTCATTTTTATTTTATTCTCTTTAAAATAAAATAAAAAGTCAGAACCCCACAATTTAGACCCTGTCCAAAATGGGAAACTGAAATAAATACACACTTCTCAGATGAAAAAAATAAAAATGGCAATTAAATATGTAAAAAAAAATGTTCAAAATCTTTGATCATCCAAGAAATGCAAATTAAAACAACACTGAGAGTTCATCTCACCCCAGAAAGAATGGCTATCATCAAAAGATCAACTAATAACAAATGCTGGAGGGATTATGGAGGAAAGAAACCCTTCTCTATTGTTAGTAGGTGTACAGGCTGGTGAAACCACTATGGAAGTCAGTGTGGTAATTCCTCAAAAACTTGGGGTTAGTGGTCCCATTCAGTCCAAATATTCTCTTTGTGAGTATTTTTCAGAAAAGTTAAAAACATACCACTGTGATATATATTCACCTATATTTAGAGCAGCACAATTTGCAATAGCTAAATGTTGGAAACAATCTGAATGCCCATCACTAAGGAATGGATAAACCACTGCAGTATTTTTATACAATGGAGTATTAATCAGCTATAAAGAAAGATAAACTTGAAGCTTTTGTAGGTAAATGGAGACCAGACTCAAAAGTGAAACAAGAAAGATTTGCATGTGTAAACATCATATTGTTTCCCTAATGTAAGAAACTAAATGAGTAAATAAGATCCAAAATATACAATAGACATTGTCAAAGGGAAGGAAACTGCTCAAAAAAGAATAACTGGGATGGGGGAAAGGATAGATAAGATAATTGTTCTACTAATTTCTGTTAGTTCATTGAAAGGAACAGTTAGTGTTTATATTGTTTGATCAATCTTATATGCCTCTACCTGCTTTGAAGATAACAATATGCCACACAATTACCAGTGTTAACTTCCTATCATTTATTCTGAAATTCTGTATATCTTATTATTCTTGTCCTTAAAAGAAACAAATGTCAAAAAAGAATAAGCCACATAATTCAATAAAAATGAACAAAAACATTGAATACTCAGGGACAGAACAGCAATATGGTTGTCAAATGAGCACATAACAAGAGGATCAGTATCATTAGTCAGCATTAATGACAATATTTAATCACAATACCACATCACTTCATAGAGAGTAGGATGAACAAAACAATGAAACAAAGCTAAAATGAATGGCAGCTACTTTCTCTTACACTGTCCATGAGAATACATAACATTGCAGTCATCACTTATCCCATGGTCCAGCCATCTCACTCCACATGAGATTTGCATGAAATTCCTGTGTGAAAATTTATAGTAGCTGTATTCATCACCATTCCAAATGGGAAATCCTCATATATTATTCAATTTATGACTGTCTTTAACTTATGTTGTATTTCACAATAAAATATTTTCTCAAAAATTAAAACAATTGATAGAACATGAATAAAATCTCATATATACTCTGATAAAGACAAAAAGCTAAATTTCAAAGACTATGTATCATAGGACTCCATTCACATTAAGTTCCAGAAGACAAAAAAACTACATGAAAGAGAGGTGCATCATTAGTTGCCACGTTGGGAGACCCGGAGGAAAACTAACTGCAATGGAACAAAATAAGGAAATGCTGAGTGGTGAGAGACAGAAAGTTTCTTGATGTTAATAGTACTTGTGCTTGTTTAAACTCACAAAGTCATATACCAACTGGAGTGTGTGCATTGTGTGTAAATGCAAAACATAACAATGTATGTAGAAAGCAGAAAAATGCAAAATAAAAGTAAAAATAAATTTAAGGCAAATAGAATGAAAATGTTATTTATATTTAAATTTTTCGTTACCATATTTTCCTCTCCTTTTCTGCACATCTCTGCAATAGGCTGACTGACCCATTTTAGGCTTCACTGTGTTCTTATACACCAGCATTTTGGGAAGCTTGGACAAATGGGTCCTTATAGTGAGTGACACCAGAGCAGAAATACAGAAGCTGATGGAGAACTCTTCAGGTTTAAAAAGTAAAACTTAAATTCCATTTCACTATGTTCTTCAAAAGGATGCTAGGAAGCAGGTAAAGGATTTTTATAAGGCAATATAGTACAGTATTGTCTTTTCAATATTCTACAAAATCTAACACAGTTTTAGATTTGTCAGGAACATACATTAAATGGAAGTCAATTTAACTGGCACTAATGTGGAATAAAAGTGGTCTGAAATCCAAAGTTCAGAATGATCAACTGCATAAATACATAAAGCAACAAGATATAGGGACCTATAAAGATACTTAAAGTTAATGTTTTATTACCTTTATTCTCTTTAAAAATAAAAATGAAAAGAAAAATGCTTAGCAAATAACTGATTTCTCTCATTTGGAATTAGAATAGGAACAGTTCAGCAGCTAAGTTCATAT
>NW_004524728.1:4166762-4169519 GCF_000260255.1 Octodon degus | reverse complement strand
TTCTTACATGTTCTAAGATTAATCACAGATGTTAACATACATTTCAATTACCAATGGAAGTTCTATCATCTCCAAATAATGACTTTATCATTAAGGTACCTGTAATGTACACTTATCTTCTAAGTACTATTGCTCAGCTCTTCCTGTGATAATCTAAATCAGCAGCATTTCCCAGTGGTCTGAACTTTTTGGTTCAGTGTGTATAAAGAAATTTTCAGCTCACAATTTTAACATTGAATAGGAAGACTGGAAGAAGTTACTCTTTAAAAACTAACAGAAATCTATGTACATTTCCAAAATACTTTGTCAGCTTACTAGACATATACATGTCTGTGCTGCTTTATTCTTTAGTTGTAAAGAAT
Source organism: Octodon degus (assembly GCF_000260255.1). Classification (NCBI taxonomy): domain Eukaryota; kingdom Metazoa; phylum Chordata; class Mammalia; order Rodentia; family Octodontidae; genus Octodon; species Octodon degus. Next base: position 4,169,157 of record NW_004524728.1, on the reverse strand, counting down.
ATCAGTGCACTGATGGTCTGTCCTTAAGTTTTTGTTTCTTATTAAATTTGACCTTGTCCAAGAATATTTTAATATTAATGACAAGTAATTTATTGGAGGCAAGCCCAAAAATAATTAATAATACATACTTTTCAAAATCTATTTACTAATTGCTTATAATATGTCACATATCATAAATAGATACACAAGCATTCCTTGATATACATTACATTGAGTGTTACTGATATTTCAATTGTGATGCAAAAAATAAATGCCTTCTAGGTATATGTACTGTGAATCTTAGGGTGGAGATCATTCTTATTTGTTCTTAGCTATACTGATGAGAATGTAGATATTAAAAGATGTGCTGAAAGTTGCAAAACAAGCTCACTCTCCATACTCAAATGTATATGCTCATTTTTAACAAAGAACACATCAAGAAAAATAGTTTCTATTTTGATTCAACAATGGTAAACAGTTTAGATACAGTGAGGCATTTAGGAGACATTATGAAATATAGCTGAGCAATACTTCTCAGGATCAACATATTATAGTAAATAATGGAGGAAACTTACAATAAATTGGTGAATAACCTCTTTATGTATTCTTGTGCATTGTCTTATTCAAACATTTATTGATGAAAATTTGAATTGTTTTATTTTATTAGGATTAAAGAAAAAATATTCTCTTAGGAAATTTTTCTGCTTTCCCCAAGTCTGAAGAACTTGATTTTGTATAGATTAGCAGTCCTGGAGTTTTGGCCTCAAAGAAATGTTTAATAGCTTGAGGGATTTTGGTGTCACACAAATGATTCCAATGAAATGTTATCTTTTACGTGTTTTCAGTACAGCAGGCAGGAATTTCATTTATTCATAGTCTCCTCTTCTCTATCTAGTTTCCATTCCTCTCTGAGTTTATCATGAAGAAGAATGATGCTTTGATTAAAAAAGTAACATCACCACTGCTGTACTCAGATCTCACCAAGGGCAGATCTGTACATCTTTCTTTGACTTTTGCCCATAAAAATGACACAAAGCAACAATAAAATATTTCAGATTACTACAATTGCACAAGGGCGGCTGTATGTCTTCAGCTCTTCATGAAACATTCACAAAATATTTCTAACCATTGCCACCCATATAATCGTTAATCTTTTCTTCTGCATGAGAACATAGAAATATATTAGAAGAGGCTAGGACTAGCAGCCTTTATCCCATCAACCTGGGGTTGCCAACTCATTAATGTGAATCTCAGGTTTAAGTAGAAGGGACCAAATAGGAGATTTTGTGTATTGTGTCTTTTTTGAGTGCATTTCATCTCCAGGATCCCTAATCTTGGTTCACTGTCTCGTCATGGTTGACCTGGTTTGCTGCATCAGTCTGCAGTTGATTTACTTGCTTCCCGTGCTGGTCTCTGAAGTGCATCTTCAAGTGATGCAGATGGTAGGTCAGGTCTGTAGTTGCTGTCTCACTGCCTAGGGCATCACAGAGTTTGGAGTGATTGGCATTCCTACCCTGTTCCTTCCCCAGTCCTGCTCACAGGGAAGATTTTTAGTTTGAAATATTGATCTTTCTCTTTCTTTAATTTTTAATAATATTTCTTTCACATTACTCTAATGAGACAATTTCTTGTACTTTTATAGCTATTTTATGTATTTTAATCATTTTAAATATGCAATAGACAATTTAACTATTTAAAAATATTGTCATGATATTATTGAACACTGTAAATATCTGAGAAATAGGGCCCATTGTTCTCTAAATTGTTACTGACTTATTTTTCACATTATCACTCTTAGTCACTTTCTCTTCATTGGTAGAAAATACCTGACACCCCCAATTTAAGGAGGAAAGATTAATGTTGGCTGCTATTTCTATCCACAGTGAGCCAGCAGCTTCCAAAAAGAAGCAGGTGGGATGAGAAGTGTGGTGAAGAGTTGCTCACTGCATTGTGGTTAGGAAGCAGAGGGCCAGTGGGGCACAAGGAGTAAGGTGAGTCTTTCCTGGCCAAGTACCCAGCGACCATCATTTCTCATCAGAACCCATCTCCTAAGAGCACATTTACCTATCAGCTCATTAGAGGACCAATCCACCAATATATAATGCCCCATTATACAATCAGCTCCCCAGAGCCTCAATTCTAAGCACGTGAAGCTTTGGGAGAGCATCTAGATATAAACTATGACACCAACTAACATGAATTGTGATTACTTTCCACATGAATGGGGCTCTATGTACATGAACATGAGATTTTTTTTTCAAAAATATTTTTTAAATCTTAGTACAGGGTCTACAGGGTCTCACTTTGTAGATTACACTTGTAGTGGTTCTCCATGAGATTTTTTTTATGAATCTATTACAATAAAGAAAGAAAGAAGAGAGAGAGAGAGAGAGAGAGAGAGAGAGAGAGAGAGAGA
>NW_004524728.1:4163761-4166662 GCF_000260255.1 Octodon degus | reverse complement strand
AGAAAGAAAGAAAGAAAGAAAGAAAGAAAGAAAGAAAGAAAGAAAGAAAGAAAGAAAAGTTCTCAGGGGTGGATTTACTCAACAATATATAAAGTCCACTCTGCCTCAGAGAAGCTCCAAGTTAGGGGTTAAGGTATGTGTCACTTTATCCAACTCTTGCAATAAGATATGCTTCTGAATGCAAAAGTTTTTTACATTTCAGGGCAGGGAAACAGTGTGTGCATCTTCTATTACAAGATACCCCCAAGGGAAATGTTGAGCAGAATCCCATAATCAAACACATTAATGTGCCAGCAGTGAAAATCATGACTATTCACTTAGGAGTAATAAAGTTTGTAAATGGCCTCACATCAAGATAAACCAGGTTTTACAGCCAAGTGAGTTTCAGTGATAGTTTCCTCCCAACTTTTTAGACTTTAGAATCCTAGATAAAGACTTGAGGATTTGTAGTGCTTACTGGAAAATGAAACATTGTCATTGCTTTCAAGAAAATTACAAAATCTTTCTACGAGTTTATATTGTAAGGCCATACTAGTGTAAAATTCTGAATTTTTTTCTCCTATGGCTAAGAAATCATGGTGTGAAGCTATCCAAGGATTCCCCTTCCAGTTCATTCATCCTCTAGAAGCCCAGATCTCCTCTGGGCCCTCTATATGACCCAGCAATGAAAGAAGGATGTTGGACTCTATGCCAGTCTCTCTCCTGGGAGCCCACACAAAGCTAGTTGTTAAAAAGTATGAATGTCACGTCTCAAATCACAGGATAGTAAATTTTTCCTATAGAGCCACAGGATTTTGACCATTTGTGGGCACTAAGTCATCTCACTTTCTTCTATTTATAACTTTTATAGATCAAAGGTTTTGGTGAGGAGGAAGTTAATGAAATTCTCCATTACTCATAAGCCTTAGTCTCTGCTACTTTAAGAGAGACAGCAAAGACCAGGACAGTGTGCAGGGAACACTGCAATGGGGTGATCCTGCCATGATCTCCTGTATATAGCATGCACAGTCAGGTTTATTATGTTCCCTTGGGACGCAGGCCAGTGGTGTGTCAGTGAAAACTGTCTCCAGTACATGTTAATTTTCAACATGGCACACCGGTGAGTCACCAAGACTTGATGAAAAAAATCTGTTGTTAAAGGTCCTCCTCTGTCTCTTAGAAATGATTGCTCTTCACACACAACAAATAGTTTTTTTCTTGGTAAAATGAATGTAATGTCTATTTGTTGTCATGATGGGTCTGAAAATTAAATAGTATGAGCTATAATCATTAAAAAACACAATAAGACCAATTATTGTTTATTTAACTGAAAATGAGTTTTTAAGATTTCTAGGGCTGACTACAGAAAATTGGAATAAATGGTCTATAACACGATCTGATAAATGCTATTTATGAAAAACCAATAGCCAGCATCATTCTAAATGGTGAAAAGCTGAAAGCTTTTACTCTAAAACCAGGTACATGACAAGATGTTCACTATCACCATTCCTATTCAATATAGTTCTCAAAACATTACGTATAACCATTAGACAAGGGAAAGAAATAATAATAGGTAATGAGTAAGTTACACTATCATTATTCACAGATGATATGATACTATACATGGAAGACCCAAACAACTCTACCAGGAAGTTCCCAGAATTAATAAGCAAATTCAGTAGCATAGCAGGATACAAAGTCAGCACCCAAACTTCAATAGCATTTGTAACACAAATATCTCTACATAGATAACAAACTCACTGAGAGAGAAATTAGAAAAACAATATCCTTTGAAATAGCATCCAAAAAAAAAAGGATCTCATCTTATTCAGAATTTTCTTTTTTTTATTTTATTGAGAAATAAGTGGTAATGAGACAGTTTCAAAACTGATTAATAGGACAGTTTCAATAATTAATACAGAGCATATTGTTGTCTTCTTAGTGGTTATTCATAGTACAAGATGCAGACATGATATCCTGTCCAAACACTATTAGTACAAACCTTTCTTTTCATTGAATTAAGAGAAAGTAGCTGTATATCCATCGTATTTTGTATACAAAGATATAAAATGGTCCTTCATTTGTATCCTCTTTTTTTGTTTAATTTTATCAGAGATGGGTATTCCATTGCCATTTCAATATTGTAGGTGTGTGAATTCATCAAAACAATCCAATATAGTCCAGTCGTCTACAATAGTAGTGGGTTATCAGTCGGACTGGCAATTTTAGCAGTTGTTGACTTGAACCTTTTACAACTCAGCATATTAATATGGCTTTACTTTTTATACCTCATTTTTATACTTTTGTGCTGGATGGTTAAGACCAAGATAAAGCAAGACCTGTATATAACAAGAAATGTAACTTTTGTATCTGTCAAAGTCAGTCAAATCCCCTCAGGATTTACCCTGAAGCCCTGTACCACAGTTTGTAAATCCTTTGTCAGCGTCAGCCATGTGGATAAATCATGTCCATTGCTTAACCAATTTGCTCTCTGTGAAAGGCTGAGAAAATGTTTTCTCTCCATGTGGCTTTCCTTCGGCACACTCTACATCATCGATCACTTTCCTATGTAGCCCTGTAATCTCCTTGATCAGAAAATTTGGGACATCACTGAGGTACAGGACGTTACAGTACAGGTTCTTCTATGTTCTGACTCCTTACTGACCTTGAAAGACTAGGGCCAAAATGTTGGCTTTTTTTGCAGCCCTTATTTTACTCTAATTATTTGTCTGCAAACTTAAGTCATTAACCTTCCAGAAGAGAAACTTAATGATATTATTACCCTATAACATAGGCAGTTGAGCTTAACTTTTCTATCTGTCTGAATATCAAACATCTTAGACATAACATGAAACAGGTATTTTCTATCAAGTATTGATATGTTAAACTTTAAATCCCCACAGAATATGAAGGGGAAAAAAA
>NW_004524728.1:4161089-4163516 GCF_000260255.1 Octodon degus | reverse complement strand
GTATTTAGGACTGTGTGTACAGGAGAGTACAGTGTCTCACTGCATAGATTGGATTCGTAGTGGTCCACCTGTTTACAGCCTCCCAAATGCTGGGATTGCAGGCACGCACCACCATGCCAATACTCAATCATCTTCTCAGTGCATCCCCGGGGCAGGGCCAGCATGGCAGGGCCAGGGATCTAGCTCCCAGCCCCTGCATCTGCCTAATCAGGTGCTTTTTCCACTGAGCTATTTGGTCATAAGAACAGATTTCATTGCATCCATAATTTTTTGTAATTTGTGCTTGAATTTTCATTGTACATATTGTCTTACTTCTTGTTTAATTTCATCTGTAACCCATTGGTTGCTGAGGAGGGTGTCGATTAATGTCCATGTATTCATGGTTTTTTTGTCATTTCTTTTGTCATTCATTTCCTGTTTCATTGCACTGTGGTCAGATAATATGCATAGGATAATTTCTGTTTTCTTGCATAGCATGACCTATGGACTAGTATGTGGTCTATTTTAGAAAATATCCCATAAGGGGCAGCAGTATAGCTCAGCGCACTAAGTGCTTTCTTAGGTAAGCACAGGAGCCAGGGTTCAATCCCTGTCTCTGAATGCTGTGCCGGCCCTGCCCCCGCTGCCAGCATGTCTGAGCGTGGTGGCCCGCACCTGTAATCCCAGCAATTGGGAGGCAGAAATCAGGAGGGTCACTACTAATGCGGGCTGTATAGTGAGACCCTGCACAAAAAAAAGAAAAAAGAAAAAAGAAAAACTGAAATATCCCATGTGTAGCTGAAAACAATATGTATTCAAAAGTGATTGGGTAGACTACTCTGTATATTTCCACTAAGTCCATTTGTTCCAAATTCTGATTTAGTACTTCTAGTTCTTTGCTAAATTTTTTTGTCTGCTTAACATATATTTTGGGGAAAATGGTGTTTTAAAGTCTCCAGTGAGATTGTGGTATTGGTTATTAGATTTTTCACGTCAATCAAGATTTGTCTTGTAGGAGACCCAGTCCTAGCCCAGTAGACACAGTCCTAGCCCAGGTCCGGTGAGTGTATGGGAGAACTTCCTGCTACCCTGTGACTGTGGGATCAGTCCAAGCCCAGGTGGAGCATGGGCCAGACCCTCTCCCACACCCTTGGGACGCCCCCCACCACTCTGCAGCAACTCCCCCACCCCGCCCACCGAGTAGGAATTTCTGCCAAGTTCGGGAACCCCCAGACCCAGTCATAGCCCAGGTGCAGTGAGTGTGTGGGAGAGTTTCCTGCTACCCTGTGACTGCGGGATCAGTCCCAGCCCAGGCACAGCGTGGGCCAAACACTCTCCGACCCACTAGGGACGCACACCCCAACACTCCACAGCACCTCCCCCACCCTTACCACTGAGTAGGAATTTCTGCCGCATTCCGGGAACCCCCACACCCAGTCCTAGCCCAGACCCAGTGAGTGTGAGGGAGAGCTTCCTCTCCCCCCTACTCCACCTTGGCCCCTCCAGGCACAGCTCAGGCCTGGCATACAAGCCTGGGGTGCAACCCTGCAGCTGCAATCTTTGCAGAGAGTGTAGAGGATAGATCCACCCAGGTAGTCCAGGAGCCGAACATCTTGCAACAGAGGCACAACAGGTTCACCCTCAAGGGCAGCAGCGGGAAGGAGCTGAGCACAGCAGGCAGACCCAAACCAGGCACAGCTGGATAAGTCCAAACTTTGTAGAGCTGCACCTGACTTCACTACGTGAGAAGGTTATAACTACAACAAAGATCTACAACAAAGGTCAGAAGACAGTGCTACACAAAATGACGAGAAGGAACAAAATGCAACCTCAAAACACAAGCCCACCCATAACAAGTGAAGAAGACAGTAACACAGAACAAATTGGAAATCACACAGCTGAAAGCAATGAATCAACGGCTTCTGAAATAAAGAAACAGCTGCAGAAAGGTATAGAGGACCTCAGATTGGAAATCAAAAAAGATATCCCAGAATTAATACCATCTGCACTAAAGAATCAAATGCAGAAACATATTGAGGAAACCCAGCGCCCACCCTGAAAAAGTGCGGAGAAAACCAGCTCGGCTCAAATGCATGAATTAATAGAGTCGATAGTAAATAAGCAACAGCAGAAAGATATAGAGGAAATCAGAGAGCAATTCTTTTCTGAAATAAAAAAGGACTCGCAGAACTCATAGCATCTGAAGTAAAGAGGCAACTGCAGAAACATAGGGAGGAAACCCAATCTGAAAAAAACACTGCAGTAAAAGAATTTATAACTGCTTCTAAAGAAGATATTGATTTTAAAAAAAATAGAGGAGATTAGAAAAATGACGTATTCCTTGAATCAGCAATAGAGGAAAGAAATAGATCGCATGAAGCAGAGTCAAAGAGATATAGAGGAAATGAAACTCTCAATCACAAGCTTGCAAAACCGTTTAAATGAATG
>NW_004524728.1:4155965-4157069 GCF_000260255.1 Octodon degus | reverse complement strand
AGGGAAAGATGCAACTAAGAAAGAGAACCACAGGCCTATCTCCCTCATGAACATAGATGCCAAAATCCTCAATAAAATACTAGCAAATAGAATACAGCAAATGATCATGAAGATCATACACCATGACCAGGTAAGATTCATCCCAGGGATGCAAGGATGGTTCAATATTCGAAAATCTATGAATGTAATACACTATATAAATAGGGCGAAAACTAAAAACCACATGATCATCTCCATTGATGCAGAAAAGGCTTTTGACAAAGGCCAACACTGATTCATGTTGAAAGACCTACAGAAAATTGGAATAGATGGCCTCTACTTCAATCTGGTAAAAAGCCATTTATGAAAACCCTACAGCTAACATAATCCTAAATGGGGAAAAACTGAAATCTTTTACTCTTAGATCGGGTACTAGACAAGGATGTCCTCTATCACCCCTCCTATTCACTATAGTCCTGGAATCATAAGCTACAGCCATTAGACAAGAGAAAGAAATAAAAGGAATAAAAATAGGCAAAGAAGAAGTAAAATTATCTTTATTTGTGGATGACATGATACTTTACTTAAAAGAACCAAAAAAGCTCCAGGAAGCTACTAGAATTAATACAGAAATTCAGTGGCATAACAGGTTATAAAGTCAAAGCCCAAAAGTCAATAGCAATCCTCTACACAGTCAACAAACACACTGAGAGGGACATTATAGAAAAAATACCTTTTACAATAGCACTGAGGAAAATGAAATACCTTGGAATTAACCTAACTAAAGAAATCAAAGATATTTTCAATGAAATTACAGTACTCTGAAAAAAGAGATCATAGAGGATTTCAGAAAATGGAAAGATATCCCATGCTCCTGGATAGGAAGAATCAACAATGTGAAGAAGGCCATACTCCAAAAATTTCTGTACAGATTGAATGCAATCCCTATAAACTACCACCAACATATCTCATAGACATAGAGAAATCATTCCTAAAATTTATCTGGAACTGGAAAAGACCTAGAATAGCAAAGGAAATTCTGGGCAATAAAGATAAGGCAGGTGGCATTACCATTCCTGACTTGAAATTATACTACAAGGCTACTGTGATAAAATCAGCATGGTA
>NW_004524728.1:4143010-4144496 GCF_000260255.1 Octodon degus | reverse complement strand
TCATATTTGGGAAGTTTTCCGCTATTACTTTTGCCCTTAATTTTTTAATGTCATTTGTGTTGACTCCTTTCTCATTGATGCCTATTCGTCTCACATTGCTCGCCTTTGCATCATCTTGTAGGTAATGAATTATTCTTTCCTGAGTCCTAGTAGTTTTTAAGAGATCCTTTCTTACCTTTTCACTAGCTGCAGCATCATATTCAAGATCTGAAACTCTCTCTTCACTTTCACTTAAAGGGTTTTTCAAGCTTGTGATTGAGATTTTAATTTCTTGTATATCTCTTTGACTCTGCTTCATGCGATCTATTTCTTTCCTCTATTGCTCATTCAAGGAATTCGTCATTTTTCTAATCTCTATTTTTTTAATCAATGTCTTCTTTAGAAGCAGTTATAAATTCTTTTACAGCACTGTTTTTTTTTCAGATTGGGTTTCCTCTCTGTTTCTGTATTTGCTTCTTTACTTCAGGTGCTATGAGTTCTGAGAATTCTTTTTTTATTTCAGAAAAGATTTGTGCTCTGAGTTCCTCTATAACATTCTGCTGTTGCTTATTTACTATCAACGCTATTAATTCATGCATTTGAGTTGAGCTAATGTCCTCTGCACTTATTCTGGGTGGGCATTGGGTTTCCTCCATATGTTTCTGCATTTGAATCTTTAAGTAGATGTTATTAATTCAGGGATTTCTTTTTTTGTTTCCAATCTGAGTTCTTCTATACCTTTCCGCAGCTGTTTCTTTATTTCAGAAACCGTTGATTCATTGCTTTTAGCTGTGTGATTCCCAATTTGTTCTGTGTTAGTGTCCTCTGCATTTGTTATGGGTGGGCTTGGATTCTGAGGTTGCATTTTGTTCCTTCTCGGCATTTTGTGTAGCACTGTCTTTTGACCTTTGTTATAGATATTCGTTGTAGTTATAACCTTAGCAAGTACTGAAGTTCAAGTGCAGATCTACAAAGTTTGGATTTTTCCAGCTGTGCCTGGCTTCGGTCTGGCTGCTGTGCTCAGCTCCTTCATGCTGCTGCCCTTAGGGCTGAACCTTTTGTGCCCCTCTGGCAGGATTTTCAGCTCCTTGACTAGCTGGGTGGTTCTATCTCTACACTCTCTGCAGGGATTGCAGCTGCAGGGTTTTACTTCAGGCCTGTATTCCAGGCCTGAACTGAGCCTGGAGGGGACAAGGTGGAGTAGTGGAGCAAGGCAGCTCTTCCTGCACTCACCAGGCCTGGGCTAGGACTCTGTTCCTTTTTTTTAATATTACCAGTAACATAATATATATCTTTTTTTTAGTTGTTCCACAATCTTTGTGTACTTTGTTCTAGTACGTTTTAGTCTTTATTCATTCATTTGTTTTCAGCTTTGGAAGTTTCCACTGACAAATGCTCAAGCTTAAAGATTCTTTCCTCAGCCATGTCAAGTTGGCTAAGAACCCATGAAAGGCATTCTTCATTCTTTACATAGTTTGGTCTCTCTTTTTTTTTAATCTTTTTTTTT
>NW_004524728.1:4140983-4142910 GCF_000260255.1 Octodon degus | reverse complement strand
ATAATAATAATAATAGTGATGCCAATCTCAAGCCTGATATTCTAGCCCAGAGAAATAATTATTCTAATTGTTAAGATGTAGATGATGCCATAGATAAGTTTTTCTTACAAAAGCAAGCTGCTAGATAGCCTTGACAGGAATACTTCACATGTTAAGAACGGGGTGATTTCTCTAACTTATGGGTGTCAGCATCAGAACAGACCAACTATCAAATATGTACCTGGACCTGTGAGCTCAGTATTATCCACCACTAATTAGGATTCAGGCAGAATATTTCTTTATAATTAAAAGCAGAGATCCAGAATCTTAAATAACAGTAGCTTTATTTTCTCAAATCTAGGTATTATGGGAGGAAGAAAATGCTAGAGATAAAGAGGAAAGGTAAAAACTCTGAATTGATTCAAATATTTTAGTTACTAGAAAATAAATTTTGGAGTGTTTTAAGAGTAAAAATAACCCATCACTTGCTTGAGGGAGACAGAAATACTATAGGATGTACCCATGTAACTGCACACTGGAAAAAGTAAGCCTGACGCAAGTTGCAGTATCTTTTGTTCAACCAATTATTTGTGGTATGAAAGTTTTCCAGCTTCTAGACTAGATTTTACTTGGACAAGCTGAGAATAAGCCACCTGAGTACAATTATCACATGGGTGACTATGAAGGAACAATGCAGAAAATTGTCTATAGTCCTGTAGGAAAAGGAGTTGGGGAAGAGTACTTATTTTCTGAAGCAGAGTGGAGACAAGTTTTTAAACATATTTTTTAAAAAAGATTCACCAGAACTATTAAAGCCATCTTTCTTTTAGGATAATTGAAAATTAAACACTCCAGAGGTGAACATCCTGTCTGGTTAAGGTTATCTAACAGCTGCTAGGCAACCTAAGTAGGACCCTTTTGTTGTGAAAAAAAAGAGATGATAATACACACACACACACACACACACACACACATGCATTCACACACACACATACATACACACATGAGAGTTAGGATAGATATACAGCTGTTTTCTCTTAGTTCATTGAGAATAAAAGTTTGTACTAATATTGTTTAGACAAAAAAAAATAAAGAAAATTAAAGAGGTGACACAGTGGTTCTTCTTGCTCTGAAATATTAAGCCAAGATCATGTCCCCTTTTGATCAATAAATATGATTATTTTTACTTTCCTAGGTCTTCCTGCATAGAATAAACTGCCTTCATTGTAAAATTGTATAATGAAGAGCTGTAGCCCTCACTAACCACTTCTTGGCATATTGGAATGGAAAAGAAATTTCACAAATCATATGAATATTTAATGTTTCATCAAAGTAATCCCACATGAGGCATGTTCTCTTAGTACAACTGCCAAGCAACTTCTTTGCTCCATTAGGTAGCCACCTAATGTGTGACTCAATTTATGACTCAGCTCACAAACAGAGATTGTGGTTTTTAGATTACATATTTTGCTGCAAAGTGAGATGAAATAGGCAAAGATTCCAGAGGGACAAATGAAACAATAAAAAGTATTGAAAAGAGAATGAAATATTTAAATAGGTGCTCCTCATTTATTTTCTTCAAAACAAATTAATAAGTTAGCAAAAACTAGGAGTTTAAAAAAAATTAAAGGTAATAATGAAAATAAATGGAATGAATAATACAAATTTTAAAATTCAAATGCCAAAATATATTAAAATAAATACAATATTAATAAGAAAAATTAAGGCAAAAAGCATAGTTCAAATATATATATATATATATATATATCACATTTAACAAAAGTGATGAAATCTAAAATGATACAACATAATCCAGTAAAATAATATAAAATCAATGTTATTTAAAAGATCACTCAATTACTGCTATACTGTGTTTCAAGTAAGTGTTTGTTTAAAAATGAAAGGAGGTAATAAATGAAAACAAGAGACAAGAAAAAAATTTCATAGA
>NW_004524728.1:4128483-4140883 GCF_000260255.1 Octodon degus | reverse complement strand
TTTTGTTTGATCATTCTTGCTTTGATGTTGAGACTGTCTGAGAATAGGATTGCTACCCCTGCTTTTTTCTGAGGTGCTAGGGCATGTAGTATTGCTTTCCATCCTTTGACTTTCAGCCTATCAATTTCTTTATGTGTTAAGTGTGTTTCATATATGCAGCACATTGTTGGAGCTTACTTCCTAAATCACTGTGCCAGTCTATTGCTTCTAATTGGTGAACTGAGTCCATTTACAATGATGGTTATAGTTGAGATGTAGTGATTTATTATTGACATGTTATTTATCTGTTGTTGTATACCTCGTTTTGTCCTATGTTTAATTGTTTGCCCTATTTGATGAGTTCTTTCCATTTTCTTTCATGAAGTTTTGGTAATTTTGGTCCCTCTATAGAATGTCATTTGGTAGTCTGTGATTGACTTTGTCATGTTTAAATTCTTTATTTGTTCTTTGTCATGGAAGTATTTCACTTGTCCATCAAACTTGAAAGAGTTTTGCAGGCTACAGCCATCTTGGCTGGATATTGTTTTCTTGGAGGACCTGAAGTACTTTGCTCCATGCTCTTCTTGACTTGGTGGTTTGTGAAGAGAAATCTGCTGCTATTCTGATGGGTTTTCCTTTAATGTTATGTTTCTTTTCTCTAACAGATTTTAATACACTATTATTATGCTCTATTTCTGGGATCTTGACTATTATATGTCTCGGTGTGTTTTTATTTGAGTTGATGCTATTTGAATTCTGCATGCTTCAGTTGCCTGAATGTCTGATTGTTTCCCCTTATTTGGGAAGTTTTCTACTATTACATCTGCCCATATTCTTTTTATATCATTTGTATTGACTCCTTTCTCATTGATGCTTATTAGTCTTATGTTCATCTTTGCATCAACTTGCAGATGTTGAATTATTTTTTTTTCTGCATCCTTGTTTTTAAGAGCCCTTTTCTTACCTTTTCACTAGCTGCAGTGGTGTTTTCAAGGTGTGAAACTCTGTCATCATGTTCATTCGAAGAGTTTTGCCAGCTTGTGATTGAGGTTTTCATTTCCTGTATATCTGTTTGAATCTGCTTCATGCATTCCATTTCTTTCCTATGTTGCTCATTTAAGGAGTTCATCATTTTTCTGTTCTCTGTTTTTATCAGGGTCTACTTTAGGTGCACTTAGTAATTCTTTCATTGTAATTATTTCTTTTTTACTGCAGAAATTATTTCTAATCTGATTAACTCTATGTTTTTCTGCAGTTCTTTCTTTACTTTAGATGCTACTATTTCAGAGATTTTAAGTGTGTAATTTACAATTTCTTCTATGCTGGTGTCTTTTGCGTTTCTTCTGGTTGGACTCAGGGCCTGAGAATTCAATTTGGTCCTTTTCTTTTCATTTTATATAACACTGTCTTCTGACAGTGGGTGTCATGCTTTGGGGCTGTTATTATCGTGGCACATACTGGTATATTACCCAAGAGACATTATACAGTTAAGGCAGTTACAGTTTTATATTTACAGAACCATAATTAGCAATGCTAATAATGGGTAGCAAGATTCAGGAGTTGACAAAAATTTTTTATCTGATAAGTTTGTATTTTAGACACTAAAAGCAAACATTATGACTGTATAGCTAAGCAAATATTAGATTGAGAATTTTTACTTAAATTAGTTCCTCTAAGCTCTGTCTGATCACCTCCCCCTTTGTATCTGTAGCTTTCCAGGCAGACTATTTCACCCCAGTTACCTGTTGCCCCCTATCCCAATCAAGAGAGAAAGGGAGAGGATGCTCTTATAGATCTGGTTCTAGCCAAGTGTCTCAGCTTACTGCTTCCAGGTCTAGCAATTTTGAATTCATCCAGGTGGGCCTGGCTTGGGTCTGGTTGCTGTGCTCTGCTTCTTCCTGCTATAGTCTGTGGAAGTGAACCCTCTGTGCCCCTCTGGCAAGATCTTCTGCTCCTGGTTTAGTTGGGTGGGTCTCACCTCTTGCCTATCTCCAGTGCTGCCTGATGGAGTAGAATCTGGCGAGCGCAGATCCCACACACATGCCAGGCCTGGGGGTTGGTGTTCACTGTTACTTTTACTGTGCAGAGTTTTAACTTTATGCCCCATTTCCCTATTTTTGCTCTTATTGAGTGTGCTTTGAATATAATACTCAGAAAATTATTACTAAGACTGATAGTAAAATGGTTTTTCCCTTTTTTTCTTTTAGATGTTGCATAGCTTCACAAATTGTGTTAAAGTTTTAATTGCTTGTCATTGATTTTTATCTATAGAGTAAGGAAATGATCCAATTTCATTCTACTGTATATAAATACACAATTTTCCCAATTTTCTTTATTGAAGAGATTGTCCTTCCTCCACTGTCTTTCTTGATTGTAAATGCACAGTTTGATTTCTTGGTCTGTGAGGCTTTGCATCACTCTGTGTGATTCTTTTCTGTGCCAGCATGATGCTGTTTTGAATACTGGCTGTACAGCAGATTTTGAGGTCAGCAGGATATTGGATCAAACTTTGTTCAAGAACACTGGCTTGTAGTTTACTATTCTTTGTACTTTCTCTTGCTTTAGAATCAGAGTGATGCTGAATAGGTGGAATAAATTTAAGAATATGCTACTTTTTCAGAAGAGTTTAAAGTGAGTTAGTGTTAGTTCTTATCATATTTGGTATACTTATCTGTGAAACTCTATAGTCTTGCACTTTGTTATCAGATTTCTGATAACAAATTGAATCTCCTTGTGATGGATCTAGTCAATATTATTATTTCTTCTTGTTTTAGTCTGAGAAACTTTTTGTTTCTAATAATTTATTCATTTTTTCAGGTTATCTAAATTGTTATGTTCAAATAGAATTTTTTGATTCTTCATTTTTTTTTTTCACAAACTGGAATGCCTCCTCTGTATTTCTAGTTATATTTACTTAAATCTGTCTTTTTTCTTACTCCAGATAACAATTTATCAGTTTTATTTACCTTCTCAAAAATAACCCATGTTAGGTTTTTTCAAAAAATCAATTTTATACTATATTTATTCTCTGAATTTTCCTATTTCCTTCTTTGTTTCTGCCTTGTGCTTGTTGTTGTTGTTATTTTGTTTTGTTAGTTCCTGAAAAATCAACACCTTTCTTCACTGTAACTGTTAATATTTAATGTCATAAACTCTGATAAAACTTTAACTGAAGCAAGAGAGATAGCTCAGTGGCATAAGTGCCTGCCTGGCAACATAAAGTTCTGTGTTTGATATTCAGTAATAAAAACCAAACAAACAAATTTAAGAAAAAACATTTACTGAATTCTGAAATTTTTTGTGTACCTCAGACATTTTAAAAATAATCTACAGCCAGAAAGATAGCTCAGTGGTCTAAGGTACCTGCTTAAGCAAGCTTAGGCAATAACAGGGACTGCAGTTCAATCCCCAGCACAACATGCCACACCAGCCCTGTCCGTAGGGCAGGCTGAGCTAGCCACAAATTTTAAATACAATAACCTCTTGATTTCTACCTTAATTCTAAGGTTGTTCAAGAGTGTTGTTTACTTTCTATGTGTTTGTGAATTTTTCTGTTATGCTTTTTATTCTTTTATTCTTTTTTTGTTTCAAAGAAATAAATAACAATAAAAAGAATCCAGAATTGCAAAGCAAGCTGATAGGAAATTAATAATGGCTTTTTAAATTACATATTGTTCTCTTCAAAGTAGTTCCTCAGATTACCAAATAAAGGCATTCAAAATTGATCCAACAATATAAGGAGTAACTTTCTTTCAATGAACTAACAGAAATTATCTTTACAATTATCTTAGCTGCCTTGTGTATATACATGTATTTTACCCCCTTGCTTCTTTTCTCTTTTCCTCATTCCAGTTGTTCTTTCCTTTGGAGCAGTTTCTTTCCCTTTCACTGTATCTATTTTACCACTTGAATTTTATTTACTGTTTCAGTTTCTTACACTATGGAGATAATAAAATGTTTACAAATGCAAGTCTGATTTATTTTACTTAAGAGTATGGATTCTAGTTGCATCTATTTACCTAAAAACCTTGAGTTTATCTTTCTTTATAGCTGAGTTCTACTCAGCTATACTACTGTATACTCAGTTCTACTGTATAAAATATCACATCTTTTTTTATTTGTTCCTCAATTGGTAGACATTTGGGCTGTTTCCAACATTTAGCTATAACAAATTGTGCTGTTATAAACATTAGTGCACATATATCACTATGCTATGATGATTTCAAATTCTCTAGGACAATATCCAGAAGGGGAATAGCTGGGTTGGTCAAAACAGTATGTCTAATCCTAGTTTTTGAGGAATCTCCATGATGATTTCCATAGTGATTTCACCACTCTATACTCCCATTAATAATTGAGAAGTGTCCCTTTTTCCCCACATCCCCACCAGCATTTGTTATTGGTAGATTTTTTTAAAATGTATTTTGTACAAGGTCTTCTTGTGTAGCTCAGACTCATAGTGAGCCTCTTATTCTTAGCCTCCAAAGCTAGGATTACAGGGGTGTGTAACCATACCTAGTCTCAGTGGTTGTGCACCCAGGGCAGGGCCAGTGATGCATGTGCTACCGGGGATTGAACCCCAGTCCCTGCACTTCTGTAAGCAAGTTCTTAGCCAGCCCCTACGCACTTTCCTTAGTCTGCTGAGCTATCTTGCTGGTGTTTGGGGTTTTTTGTTTTGTTTTGTTTTGTTTTGTTTTGTTTTGTTTTGTTGATAATAGCCATTCTTTCTGGGGTGAAATGGAATCTCAGTGTGGTTTCAATTTGCATTTCTCAGATGATCAATTATATTGAATGCTTTTTCATGTCTATTTTCCATTTGTATTTCTTCATCTGAGAGGTGTATATTCATCTCAGATGCCCATTTTTGGACTGGTTCTTTGAAATTTGGGGACCTGGTTTTCTACATTTTTTTTATGTTCCAGGTAGAAGTTCTTTGTTTCAGAGACAGTTAGCTAAAACTCCCACAATGTGGGTTTTCTTTTCACTCTGTTGGTGAATTCTTTGATGTATAAAAACTTTTTAATAATATGATATCCCTTAAAGTACTTTCCATGCAGTTAGGTTTTTGTTTATGAGGTCTCTGCTTACCACTATGTCTTCAAGAGTTCTACCTGCTTTCTGTTCCAGTAAATTATTGTTTCTGTTTTAATATTTAGATCTTTATTTCATTTTGACTTTAGTTTAGTGCATGGGATAGACATGGGCTTAATTTTTGTCTTTGGCATCTGGAAATTCAGTTTTTCCAGCACCATTTATTCAAGAGGCTATTTTTCTTCCGGTGAACATGTTTGGCCCCTTTGTCAAAGATATGGTGGCTGAGTGTGTTTGTAATTGTGTCTGCATCTTGTAATCCTTTAAACTGCTCAGGTCTGGTTTTTTGCCAGTACCATGCTGATTTTATCACAGATGCTTTGTCGTATAATCTCATGTCAATAGATTGTGATGCTTCCTGCCTTTCCTTTGTTGCACAAGACTGCCTTTGGTATTCCATGTTTCTTCTGTTTCCAAATGAATTTTAGGAATGTTTTCTCTAGATCTGTTTTTCTTGAGGATGGAATCAGAAATTGTCATGAGGCAGCCATGGGACAAGGACTGCTATGGCTCTGAAACAGTGGTGGTGAATCTATACAGTAGTGCCACAGTGGACACACATAGTCCTCTATCAGCACAAGAGCCATGAGGTATGCTAATAGTATTTTGATTGAGATTCCATTAAAATTGTATAATAATTTTGTGAGTGTTATACAGTTTGGCCATTTTTACAATGTTAGTTTTTCCTATCCATGATGAAGGAATGTCTTTCCATTTTCTGAAATCTCAATCAATCTCTTTTTTAAAATATTGTAATTTTCAATATATACATCGTTTGCTTCCTTTGTTAGACTGATTTCTAAGTATTTCATTTTATTTGGATGCTATTGTCAAGGGTGTGGTTTCCCAAATTTCTCTCTCAGAGTGTTTGTTGTATATGTACAGGAAACTGTTAATTTTTGAGTGTTGAATTTGTATCCAGCTATGTTGCTGAACTTGCTTATTAATTCTAGAAATCTTTCGGTAGAGTTTTTGTTATCTTCCATGTAGAATACGATGTCATCTGTGAATAATAATAATTTCCCTTCTTCATTTCATATCCTTATTCCTTTTGTTTATTTGTTTCACTTGTCTAATATGTCCAGAACTATGTCAAAAATGAGTGGTGACAGTGGACGTCCTTGTCTTGTTCCTGGTTTGAAAGTGAAGGATTTCACTTTTTGTGTATTTAGAATGATGTTGGCTCTTAGTTTGTCATAGATGGATTTTATCAGATTGAGGTAAAGAACATCTATTCACATTATCTGTAGAGTTATCATAATTGAGTGTTCAACTTTATCAAACACTTTTGCTGCATCTACTGAAATTGTCCAGTGGTTTTTGTCTTTTGTTTTATTAATATAATGTATACCTTTATTGAGTTGCATATATTGAACCATTCCTGCATCCCTGGGATGAATTCCACTTTGTCGTGATGGTTTGCTGCATTCTGATGATTTGCTGCATTCCATTTGCTAGTATTTTATTGAGGATTTTTGCATCTATGTTCATTACCAAGATTTTTCTGTAGTTCTAATTTTTGGTTGGGTATTTCTCTGGTGTTTGAATAAGAGTAATAATTTGCCTCCAGGAATGAGTTTGGAAGAATTGTCTCCCTTTCAATTTAATTGAAGAGTTTGAGAGGTATTAGTGTTAAATTTCTATGAGTTTCTTGTAGAATTCAGCTGTGAATCAATCATGAACTTGGCTTTTCTTTGTTGGTCAGTTTTTAATTATGTTTTAGTTTCATTAACTGATAATTGGGTTATTCAGATTTATTATATCTTCTTGATTTAGCGTTGGTAATTCATATGTATCTAAGAATCTATCCATTCTTTCTGTGTTTTCCATCTTATGAGAGTAAAGATTTTTGATGTATTGATGATCTGAATTTCCATAGGGACTGCAGTGATTTCACTCTTTTCATTACTTAATGCATGAATTTGAGATTTTTCTTTCTATTTTTTATAAGGTTGGCTAAAGGTTTATCAATTTTATTGAGTCTAAGAAGCAACTCTGATTCATTATTTCTTTGCATAGTTCTCTTCATCTCAGCATTAATTTATGCTCTGATCTTCATAATTTCTTCCCTTGTTTGAGCTTTGGGCTTGACTTTTTCTTCTTTTTTATGTTTAGCATTAAGTTACTTATTTGTTTTCAATCTATTTTCCTGATATAAGGGTTCAGAACTATAAATTTCTCTCTTGACTCATTTCATTACATCCTACAAAATCTGGTAAGTTGTATTTGAATTTTCATTTGTTGTAGGTATTGTTTAGTTTCTCCTTTGATTTCACTTGTGGCCCATTTGCCTGGTCAGGAGGCTGTTATTTAAGTTTCATTTGTTTATGAAATTTTTTTCAGTGTCTTTTGTTGCTAATTTCCACTTTTGTTGCACTATGGTCAGAAATTATGCATAGGATAATTTAAATTCCTTAACATTTACTTAAACAATTTTTATATTTTCTTTTTATCTGATTACTATTTGCCTTGTAATATAGTGAGAAAAGTTACTTGATTTTATTTCAATCTTAAATTTGTTTAGAATTGTTTTATGACTCAACCTGTGATCTCTCACAGAAAGGGTTTCCTGTGAGCTTTAGAAGAATACACCTCATGCTGCCTTTTGGTAGAGCATTCTGATTATGTCCATTAGGTTCGTTTGGCCTGTGATGTTGCACAAGCCAGCCATTTCATTACTGATGTTCTGCTTAGATCCATTATTGAGACTAAAATATCGAAAGTTTTTCCTTGGTAGTTAACATGAGGCTTCCATGAATTTTCTCACAATTATTATATCTATTTTAATTGCTGAAAACTAAAGTAAATTTGTAAAAGAAACAACATTTTCATCACTCACAATTTTAATCATATTCTTATATCTATGTCATATTTTGCTGACAATCTTCAGGTTTTCCTCTTCTTTTCCATTGCTTGTTCCTAATAATTACTATTATGCTATATTGTTAAGGGAACAGTGCTTAAATGGAAAGCAAGAACCATCTCATTGCATGGAGCAAAGTGCCTGATAATATAATTTTGGTGGTTAAAATAATTAAATTTGAAGTCACTCTCTGTAGAGGTTTTTCTCTTAATCCTTAACCATGTAAGACCAAGACAAAAGTTACTATCCCTGATAATTTGAATTTGCATCAGATGTGTTATGGCTTTCTTAACACATCTCTTTCATGATCAAAACTTTAGGAGTAGAATGTTCATCAGAATATGAAGAAAAGTAATGAAAATTTTTCCTTCTTTCTATTTTCTACAAGGTTTTTGAGTAACAATGATTGCTTTTGCTCATATTCTGCAGCAGAAGTTAGTACAAAAACATGTATGCTAACATATGACTGATTTCACAATTATAGAGCAATTCAATGATGGAAGCAGAAGTTAGGATGAAGTGGCTATTGGGCAAGGAATGTTATACCTCTAGAAAACTGGTGCTGAACTTAAGACAATCATGACACAGTGGGCACACATAGTTCTCTGTCACCACAAGAGTCATGTTACCCCAGCAAAGGTTTGACAAATTATCAACTTGTACACAAAAGCAAAGACCACAATAATTGTGCTAAGGCATACACAAAATGCAAGCTTTCACCTTTCAATGAAAAGCTGCTTGTATCATTAAAAGCTCTGTTACTATGCTTTTCTTTTAAGACAAGAGATGAAAATGTCTGAGTTGTTTTTCTAAGCTAAAACCTCAGTATTTGGGGTTAATTGTAATATTGGTAGTTTATAATAAATACATAGCTTTTGAGTTGCAGTTTGGGAACTTGGTCCCTAAAATGTTCACCATCACTGCCCTCAAAGGAAGAAGAAAACAAGAACAGTTTCCCCAAAAGCTTCTAGAAAGAATGAACATGATGAAACATTCTCTTTCACTCATGGAAATTATTTTAGTCTTCTGAATTCCACTACATTAATAGAGTATGTGTTGTTTTAATAACTAGGTGAGCAGTAGCTTTTATTGGCAAATGAGAAACAAGCATATTTTGGTCCTTCGTATAAGGTGCTGGAGTAGCAAATGCCTAAGTTGTAGTAAAATGTCTATTATTATAAATATATATTAAAATTGTGAGCTGTAGGGGACTCAGGTCAACAATTTCTGACATTGCCAGTCAAGCAGAAGACCCAATATTATTATGGGCTACTGGACTCTTTTAGAATATTTTGTTGAGATTATACACCTATAATATTCAAATAATGGAACTTAACAAAAAGAGGGATACAGATGAATGTCCATTTTGTATCTGTGTATTCAAAATGGTTAGGACAGATATGTAATTACATTCATTTAATGAATAGAGGGATTTATTCTAATAGTGTTTGTAAATAGGATATCATGTCTGTATCTTGTACAGCAAATAACCACTAGGAAGAGAGTATGCAGTGTGTTAATTATTGGAACTGACCTACCAATTTGATTTGAAACTGTCTCATTGCTATTTGTTTCACAATAAAATTATGGGGAAAAATAGATGAGTATACTCAGAAAAAATATTCTGGCTGATGAGGGCTTAAATGAAATGAGATTCATGGTAGAAAAAGACTGCCATTTCAGTAAAAGATATAAAATGCCAAACACAATATTAGTAAAAAATATTATGGGTAAAGCAATATATTTTAACAAAATATTCCTAATTCCTTCCTCTCATCTTTTGTATTATTGCTTGTGGTCATTTCAAATACAGAGAATCATAAATACATGTATAAATACGCAAACAGAATTAAATGTTATTGTCATTTTAAAAATTTTATCAGCTCTTGTTTGCAGTATTCAATGCTTGAATTCTTCATTTGGTGTGGGTACACGTAGCTACATATCTTAGTCCTTTTAATGTCCTCTTCCTCTTCCCTCCATTCTTGGTCCCATTTGCAATAGATCTGTCTCCTAGCTTTCTACTATCTGTCTTTTATCTTGTTCTTTAAATTTTGGGTTTCTTATAGAAGAGAATCTGTGAAACATTTAGTCTTGTATGTGTTGAGTCTGTAAGAATAAGACAACTAACAGGTTTATTTATTCCTTCTCAGATGATTTTCCTCTCTTCAGGTAGATGTAAGTACCTGATCTATATGATTTTCCTTTTTTACCTCTGTAAGTCTTTTGCATTGTTATTTTTGAAATGAAAGTTTGCTGAAAAGAAATCCCCTCAATAATTATTTGTCTGAGAATGCCTTTATTTTTCCTTTAATTTTGAAAAGCAAAACAGAATTCCTGCTTTTTAAAATCTATTCTGTCAATATTACTAATATTTCATTCTGCTCATCTTCATAATGGAAAGGTAGGTCTAATTGCTATTTTACTCCTTTATAAGTTAGTTGGGTTTTTTCCATGAGACTTTCAAGATTTTTTCTTCATCTTTAATTTTCCATAGTTTGAATATATCTTATGTAGGTGTTGATGCTGGGAATTTCATCTGGATGGAGATTTCATGCTACCTCTGTCTATTGCTTGGTGTCCAACATCAGTTTTATGAAGCTGTATTACCTCTTCAAATGTTTTGCTTGTTCCTTTCTCTTTCTTTTTTCTTTATCTTTTTTTAATTGGTAGGACAGTTTCAATAATTAGCACATTGTATACATCCTTCCTAGTGGTTAACTGCTGTACAAGATGCAGACATGATATCCTACTTAAAAACACCATTAGAACAAATTCTATTCATTAAGAGAATGTAACTATATATACCAATCCTAACCACTTTGAATACGCAGATAAAAAGTGGAAATTCATCTGTATACCTTTTTTTGTTAAGTTCCATTATTTTAATATTATAGGTGTGTAAATTCAGCAAAATATTCTAAAAGAGTCCAGTAGCCCATAATAGTATTGGGTCTTCCGCTACACTGGCAATGTCAGAAATTGTTGACCTGAGTCCCCCACAGCTCAACATAACAGCATAGCTTTACCTGTTATATTTCATTTTTATACTTTTCTGCTGGATGATTAAGACCAAGGTAAAGCAGGACCTATGCAACAAGAGTTGTAGATTTTGGGTCTGATAAGGTCAGTGAAATCCCCTCAGGATTTATCATGATGCTATAACTCAGACTGTAGAACATTTGTTAGTGTCAGGCATGTGGATACGTCACAGCCATAACTTGGCCAATGTGCTCTCTGTGAAAGCCTGAGAGAATGTTTTCTCTCCATGTGACTCTCCTTAGGCACACTGTACATCATCGATCACTTTCCTCTTTGCCACATAATCTCCTTGATCAGATAATTTGGGACACTACTGAGTTACATGACGTTACAGTACAAGTTCTCATATGTCCTAAGTCTTAATTGACTTTGGAAGGCTAGGGCCAAAATGTTTTCTTTCCGTGAGACCCTCCTTTTTCTCTAATTTTGGTCTGCAAACTTGAGTTGTTAACCATCCAGAAGACAAGCTTATTGTTATTACCATACATCTTAGGCTGTAAAGCTTAACCTCACTATCTGCCTGCATATCAAACATCTTAGGTATAATATGTACAGGTATTTTTCATAAAGTATTGATATGTTGAATTTTAAATCCCTACAGAATATGATAAAAAACATTTAAAGAATAGAGTGTATTTTAAAAACAGGCATAAATAAGTATATATTTCTTATGTTTACACATAAGTCCAAAAATCTCACCATATACAACTTTGAAGCAGGACAGTCCCACAATAATCCTTTTCCTGTCTCTTGCTTTCATTCACCACTTCCTTAATTTGAACAACCATCTACCCAAGAGACAGCATAACAGTAACTGACATGTCATGACAAGCAGCCCATATTCAGAAGACCAGAATAACAGGCACTACAAGCATGAACCTACGATTACAAATTACCATCTGCAGTGCAGTAGCTTAGTTCACAGGTATAAGATTACACAGTTAGTCAGGGTGAGAATCTTTCCAATTAATTGCTAGATTAAAAAATTTTCTGAAGATTCTCAGGAAAATTGCCTTGCCCATCTTCTGCATATAATTGTATGGCTTGACACTGTCATGTTTCCTAGCTCTTCTCCTTTCCCTCTCTTGATTAGTTTATCCTTGAGATCCTGCTTTCCTTTTACTTATATTATACCTTTCTATCTGTATTTCTTCTTTTGAGTTCTTATACTAGGGAAACTATATGATGTTTACACATGTGTGTCTGTTTTATTTCACTTATGAGTATATGTTCAAATGGCATCAACTTCAATATAAAGGCTTTGAGTTTATCATTCTGAATAGCAGAATAATACTCCATTGTGTAAAAATACCACATCTTTTTCAACCATTCCTCAGGTGATGGGCATCTTGGTTGTTTCCAAGATTTGGCTATCACAAATTGTGCTGCTATAAACATAGGCACACATATATCACTATGATATGA
>NW_004524728.1:4122911-4128383 GCF_000260255.1 Octodon degus | reverse complement strand
TTGTAGGGTAATAATATAATTAAGCTTCTCTTTTGGAGGGTTAAGAACTTAAGTTTGCAGACCAAATAATTAGAGAAAAGGGCGACAAGGACAGCCAACATTTTGGCCCTACCCTTTCAAAGTCAGTGAGGACTCATGGCATAAGAGAACCTGTAATGTAACATCCTATAACTCAGTGGTGTCCCAATTTTCTGATCAAGGAGATTATGGGACCACAGAGGAAAGTGATCAGTGATGTAGAGTGTGAATAATGAGAGTCACCTAGAGAGAAAACATTCTCTCAAGCTTTCACAGAAAGAAAATTGGACAAGCAATGGCCATGACTCATCCACATGGCTGACTTTGACAAAGGATTTAGAAACTGGGGTACAGGGTTTCAGGGTAAATTCTGAGGGGATTTCACTGAGCTTGTCAGACACAAATGTTACATTTCTTGTTATATAAGTCTTGCTTTATCTTGTTCTTAACCATCCAGCAGAAAAGTATAAAAATGAGTATAAAAAGTAAAACCATATTAATATGCTGAGCTATAAAAGGCTCAAGTCCACAACTTCTGACATTGCCAGTCCTAAAGATAACCCACTACTATTATGGACTTTTGGACCATATTGGATTATTTTGTTGAATTCAAACACCTACAATATTGAAATGGAAATGGAATACCCATCTTTGACAAAACTAAACAAAAAAAGGGGATATAAATGAAGGACCATTTTGTAACTGTATATACAAAATAGGATAGATATACAGCTACTTTCTCTTAACTCAATGAGAAGAAAGGTTTGTACTAATAGTGTTTGGACAGGATATCATGTCTGCATCTTGTACTATGAATAACTACTACAAAGACAATAATATGCAATGTATTAATTACTGTAACTGTCCTACTAATTGATTTTGAAACTGTCTCATTGTTTGTTTCTCAATAAAATTAATAAAAATAAAGAAATAAAAGATCAAAGAACAAAACAGATTTAAAACTAAAAAGCTAAAAGAAACAATGATCACATTGCCAGAATGAACCCCATGGCACAAATGCACATTTTTCCAAAAGAAAGGCAACATGCATAATGCAAAATGATTTTTATGTAGATTTTTAATGAAATTCTTAATTTTCTTAATTCTTATAGGGAATACATCCATTATGTAGGTAGAAACACATGACACATCTAATTTGTTTTACATCCCCTTCTCCTCGCCCTCTTCTCTCCTTCCATCTCTCATTCCATCTTTCATTTGCAGAGTCTGTCTTCCTTATTTCTATTATTTCCCTTCTGCTTTGCTCTTTAATTCATTTATGCTTTAGTTTTCTCCTATAAAAGAAGCCACGTGATACTTAAACTTATGTGCCTATTTTGTTTCGCTCAATATTATGGATTCAGTGTGCATCCATGCTTCTATAAATAACTTTAGTTTATCCTTCTGTATGACAGCATAAAATGTCATTGTGCACTAATATCATGTTTTATTTATCCTTTAATCTGTTGATAGACATATAAGCCACTTCCAAGATTTAGCTATAATGACTAATGGTGCTGTAACTTTTGAGAGCAACATCCTTAGTAAAGAAGTAGCTGAGTCTGGTGCAATTCCTAGGTTTGTTTTGTTTGAATAACCTCCAAACTGATTTACATTCCCACCACAAATGTAGAATACATTCTCTTTCCTCACAGCCTTTGTTATCATTTTATTGCTTGATTTAATTGATTTCTTTATTTATCAGATTTGTTTTTCTGTGCATAGAATGTAAAAATGGCCCAACATAGAAATACAATTTTATTCACTAAAAATATTTATAAAATATGACATACCAAAAACACTGAACTAGGGCCAGCCAAATAGCTCAGTGGATTAAAGCACCTGCAAGCAGGTGCAGGGGCCAGGGCTTCAATCCCCTGTCTGCCTTGCCGGCCCTGCCCCCAGGGCACAATGAGATGGCAATTGAGACTGGGCATGGTGGTGTGTGCCTGCAATCCCAGAACTTGGGAGGCTGTAAACAGATCAGTATGAATCCAGTCTAGTAGTCAGACTCTGAACACCCTATAGACCCTTCCTTAAAAATAAAAATAAATAAATAAATAACCACTGAAGTATAAACAAAAGTTTGGTTTAAATATGATATTGGCCAATAAACATATGACCACAGTAGTAATCAGGAAATGCATCATAAAATGAAATTTTAAAAATGCTATTAAAAGATGGCAAATATATTCATCAATTGACCTATTTACTAAAAACTTCAGGAAAATAACAATTTTTAGAATCATTGGATATTTTTACTTAATCTAAGTGTTTTCTCTGATCCAGATATTCTATTCTTTGGGTAATTCATGTAGAAATTCATATATGTATCATCATGAGACATACACTGAAAAATATGACTAGACAATTATAACTATAACACTATAGTACTATTTATAATATTCTAAAACTGTCAACTATCAAGACATTTTTAAACCTCTCATGTATAAATACATTGTCATATATCTAGACATAGAAAATTAAACAGCAGTAAACAAGGAAAATTTATACCTATACGTAATAAAAAGAACAATTTCCCAGATACAATGCTCAGTGAAAGAAGGCACAAAAGTATAACACAACTGATGGATGCAACTAGAGAGCAAACTCTTCAGTAAAGTCAATCAGACCCACATGTACAAACATCATATTTTCTCCTTAGTGTGAGAATCTGAAAGAGAAAAAAAATCTGAAGAATATAATAGATCCTGGGAAAGGGGAATGGACCTATTCAAAAGGAAAGAATTACTGAGCTAAGAAGGACAGGGGAGGGAGTGGGGGAAAGAGATATATCTATGTATGTATGTAAGCAGGATTGTTTGGACAACTGTATCATGGATTTCTGCTAGTCTATGGAAAGGAGCAACTAAAGCTTACTTTGTCTTGTCTCCTTTTTTCAATTGTTTCTCCTTTTTGTCTATTTTAATTTCTTATACATTTCTTTCTTTTTTTCTTTGTTCTTCCAAATTTGCATGCTTATATCTGGTAATATGAACAACTAGTTGGAAGACAGCACTATGCACTTTGACAAATACTGTGAAGTTCTGTATCACTGATAGTTCTGCTGTCTTTTTTTTAATGACATTTAATAGTTTTTTTGTTTTGTTTTGTTTTGTTTTCAGTAGTGGGGATCGAACACAGAACCTTGCATTTGCCAGGCAGGTATTTATGCTACTGAACAATATCCCCAGCCCTAGTTATGCTGTCTTAATACTATTTTGTACTCTCTTTTAAAAATTAAAAAAAATAAATAACACAACAATATTCAACTTTGGTACAAGGTTTGTCCCTTAAGGTTAAATTTTGACTGCATGGTACACTGGGGCTTCTGGAAAGAAGGTAGTTGCTCTTTTCTTTACTCCCTAAGCAGCTGAGCTTCTGAAAATTTGGAGAGTATTTAATCCATGTGCACTTCTTGTAAATACAGTAGAATCCTCTTATGCATCCCATGTACATACCAATATCCCTAGCAGATGCCTAAAATCACAGATAGTAAGGAATTCTGTATGTGCTGTATGTTTTCTGCATACACCTATGATAAAGTACATTTTATAAATTAGGCACAATAAAAGATTAAGCACAACAATGATAGGATGAGTATGACAATATACTGTAATAAAATCTATCTAGAACTTATGAATTATTTCTTAAATTTTCCATTTAATATTTAATACCACAGTTGATCTCAGGTAACTGAAAATAGCACCGTGGATAATGAAGGACTACTGGCTAGGCTTGAATTAAGCTTTTAAAAAGGAAGAAAAGCATCTTGATGCCATAGTGCCATGTAATTGTCACATATGTATCTCACCATTATAATAAGACTTCTCTGATGAGGAATCCTCATTTGCGACATTTACTGAACTCCATTTTCTGGTTTCTCTGCACAGCACATTCCAACAGGTCATTTGTACTGACTACTCACTAGCATACTCTTTTTCAAGTTGTCTAAATCAAGGCTGGTATTCATTCTTCTACCTCCCAGCAGCACTTGATGCATGAATCTCTTCCTTATCCTTTTTTGTTTGTTTGTTTTGTTTTTGTTTTTGTTTTTTTGTAACCAAAATTGTACTGAAGACTTATGCACCACTGAGCTATACCTCTGGCTCCGGCTCTTGGTTACTTTTCTCTTGCTGGGACAAATATCCAACATTCAAAGTAAAGGAACGAGGGCTGGGGAGATGGCTCAGTGGAATAAGCGCTTCCCTGGCAAGCGCAAGGACCTGAGTTCAATCCCCGGTTCCGAAAAAAAAAAAAAAAAAAAAAAAAAGTAAAGGAACGAAAGGCTTATTTAGCTCACAGTTAGTGCAAGTTTCAGTTCATACTCAACTGGCCCTAAACAGAGTGGTACATGGCACAGAACAACCTTTCATGGTGGCGGCAAAGAGCGACAGCCAAAGGGAGAAGTAGTGGCAACAATGGCAATGGCAAGAAAGTCTTTCTCCCTTATGTCACATTCAGCCTATCTGCCCCAGGCTGGGTGTAGCACTCACACTCATAATCCCAGCAGCACTTACATAATCCTAGCAAGACTCACACTGATAATCCCAACACTGGATTAAGAATTAATCAGGAGGTCTAGAAGTCTGCCCCATGACTGCATGAGGTTTTGAAGGGACAACTACACCAAACCATGACACCAGACCTTCTCTCTTATTCTTGAAAAACATTTAACTTTATGATAGATATTAAATTCACCTAACAGACCAATTCTTTGTAATATCTTTTGTTCAAAGTAACAAACAAAACCAGAAAAAAAGTAACTAAAATTTACACAACACTATGAACTGCAAATTGCATGTAAATGAAAAGTAAATAAATAATTGTCAGGAGAGTTGACTATCAGTTTTGCAGACAGGTGGAGCTGGATGATGGAAAACCTGATAAACAGAAGACAACACTCAGCTTTGATCTCAATCCACCCCAAAAAGAGAAAGTTAGCTGTTAAGTGTCAAAATACTGAAAAGCACTTCTGATAAATCAAAGCACTGACACCCAGAAGGAGGCAGCAATGTGTAGAGCTTACTGTAAAAACAGAGAGGTATTTCTGAAGGATGAGAACACAGTGAAAAGAGAATAACTTTTGGGAGCAGAGAGTAAAGCACAGCCAAGAGGGCAAAATTATGATCTTACTAGGAAAACAGAAAAAGAAAAGGAAAGATGAAAAATGGAATCATGGGTACACATCATCTTCTCACACTAACCAAGTTAAAAATCTGCATTTTGAGCCATGATACAAAAATTGTCTTGCAATAGCAAATTACAAACTCATTCTATCAGCATCTTGTCTGCAAGTTGTACAGTTGTAAGCAATATGCATGACATATAGGTCTTCTAGAATAAAGGAGAGAATGAAATAGCAGAAATTCTTTGAAGAGATCAATGACAATATACCAAGCCCAGAACAGTACTCAAAATTAAATTAAATGTCCTCATGGGACAGGAGAGATA
>NW_004524728.1:4116494-4122811 GCF_000260255.1 Octodon degus | reverse complement strand
GGGCTGGCTGGCATGTGGTGCTGGGGGATCGAACCGCGGTCCCTGTGTTTTGCCAAGCTTGTTTCAAGTAGGTGCTTTAGACCACTGAGCCATCTCTCCAGCCCATAGTTTGGTCTCTTACATGTATTTTTTTTTTTATTCTTCCTTCGAAGTTGCATCTGCCTTCTTTAGACTATTAGTTCTTATATATAGTTTGCTTTTCTCCATTAGACCTAATAGCACATTAGTTGGAATTATTTCAAAATTATGGTCTATAATTGTAATATATTACCGTGGATCTTGTTCTGGTTCTGATTGTTTTTGTAATTTTTGTATCTCTTTTTGCATTTCTTATCTTTTCATATGGCTCACAATTTTTGTGGTTGTTGTAGAAGGGAGGCCTCCTATACTAGGCAAAAGAGGCAGTGGACAATAGACCTTTAATAATATATGTAGTGATAAGGTATGAAATAAGGGAAGAATTCCATGGTTACATGATTAGGCATTGGTCTTTTTTTGAGCACATGTCCTGGGGTATGAAATGAACACAAGTGCTTTTCATCGTCTCAGCTCCCTAGGTTTTACACAATGACCAGGAAATAAAGTTTTTTTCTTCTTTCAAGTTGTTAGTATTCAATAAAACACCAAGAGGCTAAGATCTCAAAAATAACTTGTTCAGGGCTGGGGAGATGGCTCAGTAGAATAAGTGCTTGCCTGGCAAGCACAAAAGCCTGAGTTCAATCCCTTGTTCAAAAAAAAAAAAAAAAAAAAAAAAAAAAAACTTGTGAAGAAGAATGAAATACACTACCATATTTCAAAGTGATTATTTTCCCCCTGTGACTGCTGAAAACAGGAGGAGAGTTTGGCCCACTATCACTATCTGAACTTTATAGAACATCCTATGGTAAAGCATATCCTTTTATAGTCACTGCCAAGTGACCAGGATTCCCTAGAGATTTTTATCCCAGACAAATCTGCTCTGAAACTCCAGCAAATTGTTAATTACACTTCAGGATTTCCTGCTCTGACACTTTTTTCTCTTGCAGGTGACTTCTCCTAGGTTCCTACATGGGTCAGTTTTAATTGTCGATGTCTACCTTTTTGTCTCTGTCCAGTTTTTCAGATAACACTTTGTCCCGTAGTCTTATTTCCTTTCCCAGGCTTAAGAAGGAATTTTAGTTTGTTATGGCTTTTACCAGTTTCTTAGGTTTGATGGTGATTTCTAAGCTCTTTTATATTCTACAAGAAATTAACAATTAAAAATGACATATTTTTTAAAGAATTATTTATTTATTTATTTTTTTGGTACAGGGTCTCACTTTGCAGCTCAGACTCATAGCAGTCCTCCTGTCTGAGCCTCCCTGGAGTTGGGATTACAGGTGTGGGCTACTATACCCAGTTTTGGTGGCCAACACAGCTCTCCCCAGTTCTCAATATGAGGTACCAGAGATTAAACCTGAGTCCTTGCACTTGCCAGGCAGGCACTTAGACCACTGAGCTATCTCCTCAGCCCAGACTACAGATTTTTTAGGCAGCACTATTTGCATTTGAAGGAATGTAATAAAAAGGAATGATGACAGGAAGTTATTTACTTTGTTTTAGATTTCAACTGAACAAAATTAACCAATAGGTGAGGGAAGAGGTTGCATGTCAAGAAGAGAAGGCAGAGCCAGATGGAATATAAGACAGCAGGTATTGTGGTTTAGACACTGTTCCTTATAAGTCTATGTCCTGAAGGACTGGATAGCAGTGATCACTAATGAGAAGTGACAGAAACTTTGGAGACAGACCCTAATGGAAGGTCCTTTGGTTACTGGTACGTCTGTCCCCAAGCGGGATGTTGGGGCCTTAGTCCACGCAGTCTTTCTTTTTGCTCATGGTTCATGATGTATGTGGTTTAGTCTACCACATGCTCTCACCATAATGTGCTGTCCTCATCAGCATCTGAGTGTGATTGGGTCACTCAGCCTTGGACTTGAATCTCCAGAACCATGATCAAAAATAAACCCTTTCACTTTCTGCTGGTGGACACTGTAGAGGAAGCATCATCAGTCTCTCTTCCTACCGCCATCATGTCTAAGTCAGAGTGTCCCAAGGAACCTGAAGAGCTATAGAAGCTCTTCATCATAGAGCTGAGCCTTGAAACAACTGATAAGAATCTGAGGAGTCATTCTGAGCAATGGAGAACACTTACAGACTGCGTGGTAATGAGAGATCCAAACACCAAGCATTCCAGGGACTTTGGGTTTGTCACTTAGGCCACTGTGGAGGAGGTGGATGCACCCATGAATGTAAGGTCACACAAAGTAGATGCAAGAGTTGAGGAACCAAAGAGAGCTGCCTCAAGAGAAGATTCTCAAAGACCAGGTACTTCCTTACCCGTGAAGATCTTTGTTGGTGGTATTAAAGAAGATACTGAAGAAAATCACCTATGAGATTTTGAACAATATGGAAAAAATCAAGGTGATTGAAATTATGACAACCAAGGCAGTGGAAAGAAGAAGTGTTTTACTTTTGTAACCTTTGCTGACCATGATTTTGTGGATAAGATTGTCATTCAAAAATATCACACTGTGAATGCCTACAACTGTAAAATGAAGAAAGCCCTTTCCAAGTAGGAGATGGCTAGTGCTTCATCTAGCCAAAAAGGTCAAAGTGGTTCTGGAAACTTTGGTGGTGGTCATGGAGGAGGTTTTGGTGGCAATGACAGTTTCAGTCACAGAAGAAGCTTCAGTGGTTGAGGTGGCTTTGGTGGCAGCCATGGTGAGAGTGGATATGGTGGCAGTGGAGATAGCTACAATGGATTTGATAATGATGGAAACAATTATGGAGGTGGTGGAAGCTATAATGAATTTGGCAATTACAACAGTCAGTATTCAAATTTTGGACCCATGAAAGAAGGAAACTTTGGAAGCAGAAGCTCTGACCCCTATGGTGGTGGAGGTCAATATTTTACCAAATGACAAAGTCATGGTGGCTATGGTGGCTCCAGCAGTAGCAACAGCAGTAGTTATGGCAATGGCATAAGTTTTTAAACACTTCCTGGAAACAAAACTTATCAGGATTGGATTGCCAGAGCAGTGACAAGGAAGCTACAGGTTACAGCAGATTTATGAACTCAGCCAAGCACAGTAGTGGCAGGGTCTTGCTACAAAGAAGACATGTTTTAGGTAATACTCATGCATATGGGCAAAAAGCTCTAGGACTGTATTTGTGACTAATTGTATAATAGGTTATTTTAGTTTTTGTTCTGTTGAAAGTGTAAAGGATTCCAACAAAGGGATTTAATGTAGACTTTTTTTTATCCATGCTGTTGATTGCTAAATGTAATAGTCTGATCATGATGCTGAATAAATGTGTCTATTAAAAATAAATAAATAAATAAAATAAACCCTTTCTCTTTATAAGTTAACTATGTCAGGTAGCCATTTCTGTGTTGAAGAGGTGACCAATACAGGATGGAATACAACCTTCAACGTGAGTAAAAAGTTATCCTCAAACACAGGAATGAAGTCCACCTCCATAGAGAGTGATGCCCTACTACTGTATTATTTATTTGTGAAGATGTTTACTATAACAAGGCCTGGTATCATTGTCCTTCTGAGTGGATAGCAGAACTAGAATAATAAGATATTTCTGCAGATTCTTGAGAAATATTAAGAATACAGAAAACAAAGTAGAAAAAGATAATCCTGCTAGATCACAAAACATGTGGGTTTTACCTCTTATCACCATCATGCATATCTGGAAATTTGAACTGTGTGAGCTCTATGTACTTTACTCTGTACCAATCTCTATACGGTGTATTATAATGACTTTTTACCATTGGATATGGAGAATCCTGGTTAACAATATTAACAAACAATTATTGAATATCTGTTTCATAGATAGGCCTCATGTCTCTTCTTACATTGATTTACTTTGGGAACTTTTTATAATTCAATATGATTCCATAAAAGGATCTGAACGTGGAACTTATATTTATGTAGAAAATAAGCAAAGATTTAGTGAGTTATAAATAAATATTAGCATGTTTATGCTTCCACAATAAGTTGGCAGAAAAGCAGTGAAGAGTAGTATTTGGCTTCTCTTATAGAACATGTCACCTGGCTACAAATGAAGGACTGTTTTGTATCTGTGTATACAAAATAGTTAGGATAGATATACAGCTACTTTCTCTTAATTCAACAAGAAGAAAGATTTGTACTAATAGTGTCTGGACAAGTTATCATGTCTGCATCTTGTACTATGAATAATCACTATGAAGACAACAATATGCAATATATTAATTATTGAACCTGGTCTACTAGTTGGTTTTGAAACTGTCTCATTCCTATTTGGTTCTCAATAAAATTAATAAAAAAGAACATGTCACCTAAAGCTTAGGCAAAACGATGGTGTTAATGTAGTTGTCTCTATTTTACTGTTGAAGGAACTTAACTTCAAGAACATCAACTTACCCTAATGTATCATTAAAAAAGACATGAATCCCTGGCCATCCAATTTTATTATCTTCTTTTTTTAGATCATATTACTCTACCCGTATTATGACTATTCACAAAACTCTCAACCCTCCACTATCAGAGTTCATTAAATTCCAAGGTCAAACATTAGACAAAATGAATTTAAAGGAAAATGACTTTTACCTGAAAATAAGTTAGCTATGCTATCACAAATAATATAGTGGTATCATAAACAACAAACTCCTGAGAAAAAACTGTCTCTATTGATGAAGTCTTTCCTAGCTCACAAGACACTGGCATACATGACCTATTTTCACCTGCCTAGACAGTGTATGCTGGCTGAGATCAGTGTGGAATGCCTACCTGAATGCAGAACTCATCACTGAGACAGTGTGACCACAATTTGCCTGACTGCTTGTCATGGTTCACCTCTTGCTTTCCATTTTGGCCCCAGCATTAAAAATGATCACAACTTCCCTGGGGGCTTCACCTTGACAGTTGAGGACAATTAAGTGTTTACCTCAGGACCTCACATCATGAGACTTGGAAAGGTGATTGAAAATCAGTTACTCCATCCCTGAGAAGTAATATCTTTCATTTATTTCACACAGACAGCATTTCTTCAAATTCAGAGTGACTGTTTCTATAGCAGAGGTAATTTATTCCAGTTACTTAAGACTGAACTCTAAATCCATGTGCCATTGATAATTTAGGAGGAATATAAAGAGGCATTTCCTATGAGCCTTAGGGGTTATTAAATACTGAGATACACTACAAACGAAAACTAAAAGTCTCTCTTCTTGAAAAGATCTTTCAAAAATAGAATCAATGAGCATTATCTAAGCATGGCTAGGTTGGGCCTGTGGCTTCACATGTGAAGACGATGATATGGGGTGGATCATTTCTTGGCATCCTTTGCAGAGCCTGTATCTTGTGATTTATGCTTTAAAATCAATAATATCTGTAAAGAAAGTTACATCTTATCAGCAACTGAAGAAACCAAACATAAAATATTCTAAAGTCAATGAAAAACATTTATAGCATACTAAATTAATAATGTTGCTACCTTAGAGATATTTACTATTTTATTGATTATACAGGCTATAATGACACTACAACCTTGTGGGAGTCTGGGGCCTACAGTTTCTAATGTAGCACCTAAAACTTGCACAGCTACAAGGGAGGAAGTCCTCAAATTTTCATTTACTCTTTATATTTCATTTACTCTTTATATTCAGTAAATAAGGCAAGATGTCAGAAACCTCCCAAAATGATTCCTCTATATTTGTATTATGAAAGAATCTGAAGTCATAAATGTCAAAAATTATATCATGCTATTTTAAAATTATATATAATCCAGTTAGGCATTTTTTTTAATAGTTAAAGGTTATTTAGGCAGATCTTCATTTAGTGTGTTTGCACTATATAAAACATTGGGCATTGATAAATAGGAAAACATTTTTCTTATGTATGATGAGCAGTGCTGATTTATATTCCTGTTTAGCTTCTAAAACCTCTTTTAACTCAATAAAAGAGGGAAATTAGACTTTAAGCTTAAAAAATTAAAACAGTCAATTGGAAATAGACATTATATTCTATATTTCTTCATCTTTAATGTTAAAATTAGAAGTAGAAAAACATTAAATAGAAACACTTCGAAAGGGGCTCTGGTGCATTTTCTGAGGCATTTTCAGAGAACAAAAAATAGAAACAATACAGTATTCACTAAACAAAATAATAGGAATTCAACACCAGTTGTTACATTGCTTATTATTGTCTTTAAATTAGTTGTTCAGATTACCAGATATAAACAGGCAAAATTGGTCAACAAAGCTATAAAAAAATTTAAAAACTTAAATGTATTAACTGCACCTT
>NW_004524728.1:4105299-4110713 GCF_000260255.1 Octodon degus | reverse complement strand
CCACTCTGCGCCTGGGCTGGGACTGGTCCCGCCAGCACAGGGTAGCAGGAATCTCTCCGCACACTCACCGGACCTGGGCTAGGACTGGGCCCTAGTTTTCAAATATGACTTTGATATAATTTGTATTTTGGATTGCTTGTAGAACAAATATTGTCTGTGCACTGAACATGAGGAAAGAGTGGTTCCTATACTCTGATTTTTCCAGCATCTCCTCTCATATGCCAGGCATGTAAATGAGGATGACTTGGCCCCTCAGCTGGACCTTCCTTTGTGGCAAATACCACCAACTGATCTCAACTGATACCAACATGCAGCAAGAAAATCACCCAGCTGAGCCCTTCCTGAATTTCTGACCCACAAAACTGTGAGGTTTAAGCCAAAATATAGTGTTTGAAGCCACTTTTTTGGTACTTTATGACATAGGAATATAGCTAGTTGTTACAGAATTTGTGACCATGAGTAAGATGCTGTAATATAAAATCTGAAACTGGAGGCCCTAGGATCTAGACCAGACAGAAAGCAGCTGGACATACACCATTGAGACTGTTGGTGAAACCTGGAATAGTTTTGGATGATTGTTGCTGAGTAATTGAAAGACAGTGTAGAGAACATTATTAGACTAGCAAAAATAAATTCTAATTGTACAGTATCAAATAGGCAATATTTCTGGCTTACAGTAATATAGAAAAACAAGGTACGCATAATGTGAGAGTTATCTAATGAACAGGAATAATAGCATAAACATTTGCTAAAATGTGGAATTGCTGAAATGTTGATTTTTCTAGCTATATCAAATGCTAAGTCAATGATGAAATATAAAATGAGAAGTAGAAACTGCTGGGGCTTTTTACATAGATCTTGGAGGACTGTGCACTGATCCAGAGAATCTTTTTAGCCAACACATTATTCTTAAGGTCAGAAAAAGCCTGAGAATAATAGGTAAGCCCCAAACAACTAAATTATGTCTCTCAGAATGACTGAAGTCAGAATGAACTTAAAACCCTTTGTTAAGTATACCAGAAACACCAAAAGACCCCTATAGTTCCTCTTTTCCAGACAGCAATATATTTAAGATTCTTAAGAATGTTTTTCCTCCAAAAGCTTCATGTAAGTAAACGCCTGTCTTGTGAAGTAATATGGCTGCAACTTTTGTCAAAATTAAGTGAAATCTAACATGATTATATTAGACGTCCGCACAATTTTGGGCAATTTGCACTAGTTGAAAGATTTTTTCAGTTTGAATAAAAACAGATATAATTGGTAGAAAACTAAAAAAGAGAAAGAGAAAAAGAAAATGAGAGAGAGAGAGAGAGAGAGAGAGAGAGAGAGAGAGAGAGAGAGACTATAGTATTTTGAAGGATGCACCCAAGTACAACTAAACACATTTCCCAGGAAATCTGATCATGGAACTAGCTACAAGTAGCTGGCTGCATCCTGAGCTGCTAGGAATCGATGTCTGCAAAGTGTCTCTTCTACCATAATTAGAGAGCATCTCCTGTGGTTGCCTTAACTCTGTCCCACATGTTGAGTATGAGGGATTTTGCTCTTTAGCTCAATGTTCAGAGCAAGAGAAGCCGCATTCAAGGAATCTGTCTTGAGAAGATTCATCCATTCTTGGTCCCATTCAGATAACAGAATTCTGGTCCTTGATTTGATGCCACAATTGGATAAGTTTTCTGCATCTGGTAGGAGGCCAGCATATTTTGCATGTGGAGAAAATGTACATAATTTGTGGCTGAAGGACAAAAATGGTAGTAGAAGAACAATGGCTGCAGATTCTCTGATGTTTCTCCCACTGAGAGATTGGATGTATTTTCCTTCCTGTTAATCTACACTATTCCTTGAGTCTATGGCATGGTGGGATGACAAGATACTTTTCCACTTCTAGGAGTAGTCTTTAAGGGAACTGGGAGCTTCTGCAGTGAAACCTGAAAACGTTGAGCTGCCATTTAAATAGCTTACTTTCCAGGAAAAGCACTCCATTTGGAGAGCACTCAGGTCTATGTGGGAAAGCCAAGGAGCCAAGCCCATGTGGACCATGCAGACAGTTCCCTCCAGGGCCAGCCATTACAGGGAAGGTGCACAGATTTTCCAGAACAGTCCAGATAAGTCCCAGTGAGTGATGTCAATAGCATGTTAGGAAAACCAACTGCCTAGCCAATCATAAATTCTAATTAATAAAAACATGAGATGCAATAGATGCTTACTTCAGGCCACTATATATTGAGATAATTAATTTTGCAGAAAGAGATTGTTGTCATAGACACCTAAGAATCTGAATCTATGGGACAGGGATACAACTCAGTGGTACAATGCTTGCCTAGTAATTGCAAGGTCCTGAGTTCAATTCTTGGTACAAAATAAATAAATAAATAAATATCAGAAACATAATTCAGAGGAGATTGAATGGAGTGTGTGTTTTGTATGTGAGGAAGTCATGGATAAATGCAAAACAGAAGCTTTGAGGGCCAGGTATAAAAATAGATCTCTGACAAGAAGGCAAAATATACCTGATGCATGCCGGAACACTGAAACACTTACAGGTTTTAACCTAGATAAACAAATACTAGATCGTGGAATAGCCATTGGTGCAATATAAATATAATATAGGAGTACATTTGTCATCATAATATCTTTGCAGCAGTAACTATCTTGGGCAAACTTTTGTATTTACAAAGACAAATATTTTTACATCAGAGGCCCAACTTGCATCATATGTCATTTTTCTGCTTAAAATTTCATCTAAATTTATCCTCAGAACCAATAAAGAGAAATAAAATTTCTGAATCAAATGTCATTAATTACTTAGTTTACAAATTAATTTTGGAAAAAAAAATTAACAATTTTCTCTTCCTTCCTCATTGGATGTTATGGCCCATGTTACTCTCATATCTCCTAAATTTATCACTATACTTTCTCTCGTGGAAATCCCCTCTCTTGTTCATCAACTCTGGGTGAAATGTTCTTAATTTTTGTCATCCCAACTACTATGAATTTCATGGGACTTAGTCCCTTCATAATGTTATGTGTTACTAATTGTCATTATCATCATCCCCTCCAAATTTTCCCTAGTCCAGAACCACTTCAACATAACTCATAGCTAAAGTTTAATTGAGATGTTTCTAACAGTAAACAGAAGGCCCTGAGACCTATGTTTCGATACATACAGATAATTGCTTTCCCTGCATATACCTCCCATGAAAAATTCTGTATTCATAGCTCAAAATTATTCTCTGTGTTCTCCAACTTGTATGTGTTTATAAACTCATGTGATAAAGCATGACTTTTTGACTAACCTTCTTAGCTTTGTTAAATAAAGCTATTCAAAGTATTCATTACTTTTTTTTTCTATTGGAAGATCTTTTCTAATAGTTATCTTTTCTGTATGGTGCCTGCAGTTCACCATATCTGTCCTTCATCTCGGGCAAAAAGAAACATGTCTTAAAATATTCTCGATTCATTCATTCTTTTATTCATCCAAAAAACACATACTTATTGTACAGAACACTGTAAAGGTACTAAAGTTTGCCTTGTGGTGTGCTCCTTAGGGAATTCCCCAAAGAAATTTCAGATTTCAGCAATGTGTAATCAGTGATGTTTTATTGCCCCAAATCACTTTTGGGTTTATTTTTCATTACTCAAAGTCTTCCCAATAGTAATCTAAAAAGACATTATCATCATCATTTTAAGTGTATTTCACATTGAATACAATTTTTCACTGATACCAAACCTTCCTATTTTTTTTCACTTTAATATTAACCACCAATTATAGACCTTGCAAAGTTAGCCATTCACTGATTTGTTGCAGATGTTCACAATAGTAACAATCCTCACATGGTTACACGGCACTTTAAATAGTGTTATGATAATAATGTCTCCTATCACCTGTGTATCTTCTTGTCACTGGCCAACTTTTTTTTGACACAGAGTCTCACTATACATATCAGACTCATAGTGATCCTCTTGTTTCAGCCTCCCAGTTCTGGGATTACAAGAGTGTGTCACCATGCCCATCCCAGGGCTGGCATGGCCTGAGTACCAGAGATTGAACTCTAGACTTTGTTTTTGCCAGGGTGGTGCTTATGCTGCCAAGCTATCTCCCATAGCACTCAACTTTTAAAGCAATTAAATGTTACTTATCCCTCATGAGAGTTTGGGCTACCTATGAGGATATGTTCAAAAGAAGAGCCATATGATGAGCTAAAACTAAACTTGGACAACTGACTGTTCTTAGATATTCTTGGCAGCCCCATAGTTCCAGATTCATTTCTGGAGTCCAAATGAGTCTCTTCACTGATTGCCCAGAGGACAGACACTAAGAGTCCACAGACCAGCAGTTGGTCCACTCTGGAAATGTCTTGCTTTTTAGATTAGTATTAATGGAAGGATAAGGGCTTCTGAGATTCAAGAGCCACACATTTGAGTGTATAGTGCTCAGTCCTAGTTTGATGCCTGCAGTGGAAGAAGAGTCCTGTGTTTGGGAAAAGATCACATCTCTTTAGATATGAGTCATGTGAAAGCAGTTATGGGCTGGCAAGAAGTTGGAGGGAGCAAAATGAGGGGAGCTGGCACTGCTTGAGGAAGCAGGCCTGATACACTCTTGGAAGTGAGATCATGGACATAGGTAGTTTGGAGGGGCAAAACAAGTAAAGAGGAGCCTGGAAACATGTGTCTTTTGGTTTTGCTTTTGCTTTTGACTTAAAAAATATGCCTTTCTTTAAATATAGCCTGTCTAGTGAATTTTTAAAAATTTCCTCTCTCATGTTTCTTTGACCCACTGAAAGAATCCACTGTCCATTCTCTGGCAGTACTACTGCTCAAGCCCTGAAAGGCTGCTCATGGAGCATGTCTCAACCCTCTCTGAGCTTCTTATTATAAGGAATTATGCTGGTGCTAAGGAACTGGATCTGAAATTGCATAAAACAAGGTCCTTGAGGTACTAAAATACAGTTGAGCAGGTGGAACATAAGCATGTTTAACCCTATTAAAAAGCAACATGCATTATATTAAATGATACAAACAGACATGTTAAAGTTACTACACAAATTATTTTTGTTCCCAGTAAGAAGTAAAACACAATATAGTATTAAATAATTCCAATTGAACAACAACAACTTCAAATCTGCAAACAGAACTAGAGAAGCCAGGCCTTCTGTGATGGATCTGTAATTCTAGAAGCCAAGTGATTTGCAGCAGTTACACTTCAATAACCAGCCTTCCAGTGAAAGGTTAGGCATTCTTAATAGGGCTTGCTCATGTATGTTCATCAATCTTAACTGTGAGCTTCTTTTTTTTTTTCTTGTGCAACTCTATTTTTTTCTACAGTTTTATTGATAAACAGATAGCAATGAGACAGTTTCAAATCAAATCAGAAGTACAGTTTCAACAAATAATACACTGCATATATTCTTCTT
>NW_004524728.1:4091877-4092986 GCF_000260255.1 Octodon degus | reverse complement strand
TAAAGAAATTCATAAATTAAAGAAGAAATGAAAAAAAACAAGAAGTTGATGGAAAACCAAAGAGGATGTGGAAGAGGGACAAGAGGGAAGAAGGGAGGGCAGGGAGGGAAAAGTCATGGAATAGGAGCAGAACACAGGAAGGGGAAGGGGGAGCAAATACAACTGCATCAACATGATGTCTCAGTTACAAAGTACTTAAAGGACACACACAAAACAATCTTTCACACAGAAGAGATACTAAGCACAAAGTACTAGTAGACATTCTAGAAAGAATCAAAATGACCACAACTCCAAAAGCAACAAAAGAAAAAACCCACCAAACAGAGCAAACAATTCAACACAAGAAATGTAGGGAACCAACAGCAGTAAAATAATATGACAAATATAAGCAAATAATACATATAAATTATAACCATCAATGTAATGGACTCAATTCTATTAATGGATCAATAAAAAGAACTAGAAGGCAGAACAGATCAAGAAACAAAGTCCAATAATATGTTGTATACAAGGAACACATTTAACCCAAAAATAAATTTGTAGTCTGAGAGTCAAAATATGGAAAATAATACTACATCCTTCAGGAACTCAGAAAAAAGTAGGGGTAGCTGTCCTGTTCACAGACAATCTGAACTTCAAAAAAAGAATGATCAAATGAAATAAAGAAGGTCACTACAAACTAGTTAGAGAGAAACTTCCAGAGGAAGAGATAACAGTCAGAAGTATGCATGTACCAAATATGAGAGCACTCAACCATATGAAACAAATGTTAAAGGACATGAAAAAATCTAATAACTAATAACACAATCTTATTAAGAGACCTTAACAGTCCCTTATCTCAAAAAGAGAGGTAAAGTAGGCAAAACAAAACTAGCAAAGAGGTAACAGAACTGAAACAAACCTTTGAACAAATGGACTTAGTGGACATATATAGTGTTCCACCCAACCACATCTTAATACATATTTTTTCAGCTGCACATGGGACATGCTCTAGAATAGACCACATACTAGTCTATGATCAAACTTAAATGAATGCAAGAAAACAGAAATTATCTTATACATATTATCTGACCACAGTGTAATCAAACCAGAAATTAACAAGAAAAACT
>NW_004524728.1:4090760-4091777 GCF_000260255.1 Octodon degus | reverse complement strand
TTTTGGCCTTTTCCTCATTCTAGTTGTTCCTTTGAATAGATTCTTTGAATAAATTCTTACATTTTCATAGTATATATTGTACCTCTCAGTTTTTATTTACTCTTTGAATAGATTCTTCCATTTTCATAGTATATATTGTACCTGTCAGTTTTTATTTAGTCTTTCAGGTTATTACACAAGTGAGACAAGATGATGTTTATATATGCAGGCCTAATTTATTTCACTTTTGAGTATGTTCTCTAGTTACATCCATTTACCTATAAAAGCCTCAAGTTTGTCTTTTTAATAGCTAAGTAGTACTCTATTGTGTAAAAATACCACATCTTTTTATCCACTCTTCAGACTCTTCAGTTGATGGGCATATGGCCATTTATAAAGGAATCTGAAGTCATAAATGTCAAAAATTATACCACACTATTTTAAAATTTCACTAAAAAAATAATAGGAACTGAACACCAGTTGTTACATTGCCAAGATTTAATTACTACAAATTTCATTGCTATAAACATAGATACTCTTATATTGCTGTGGTATGATATTTTGAGTGCTTTTGGTATAATACCTAGGAGGGGAATAGCTAGGTTGAAATGAGGACACTAATCCTAAAATTTTGTGAAATCTCTACACTGATTTCCAAAGTAGTTTGACCAGTCTACACTCCCACCACCAGTGGTTTCCTTTTTCCTCACAACACACCAGCATTTGTTATTGATTGACTTATTGATGATAAACACTATTTTTGGGGGTGAGATTTAATCTCAGTGTTGTTTTAATTTTCATCCTTCAACCACCAATGATGTTGAACATCTTTTCATATATTTATTTGCCATTTGTATTTCTCCATCTCAGAAATATATATTCATCAGAGATTCTCATGTTTGGATTGGACTTTGAATTATGGGGACCTTGTTTTTTAAATTCTTGCTTCTAGATAGAAGTTCTTTGCATATGACATTGATTATTATAAGGAATTTTATTTTAATTTATTTTTTACTTTTTTGGGTGAACAAATATGTC
>NW_004524728.1:4088641-4090660 GCF_000260255.1 Octodon degus | reverse complement strand
CTCAGGTGATGGGCATCTTGATTGTTTCCAAGATTTGGCTATCACAAATTGTGCTGCTATAAACATAGGCACACATATATCACTATGATATGAACTTTTCAGATCCTCTGGGAAAATTCCCAGTAGAGGAATAGGTGGTTTAAATGGGATTTCCAGTCCAACGTTTCTAAGGAGTCTCCATTCTGATTTCCATAACAGTTGCAACAGTCTACATTCCCAACAGCAGTGCAGAAGGTTTCCTTTTTCCCCAGAGCCTCTCCAACATTTGTTGTTGGATGATTTCATTATGATCGCCATTCTTTCTGGGGTGAGATGATATCTCAATGTTGTTTTAATTTGCATTTTGTGGAAGGTTAGTAATGTGGAGCATTTTTTCATATATTTATTCGCCTCTTTAATTTCTTCCTCTGAGAAGTGTGTGTTCATCTCCAATGCCAATTTCTGGACTGGGTCTTTAAATATTGGGACCCTAGTTTTTTTTAGTTCTTTATAAATTCTAGAGAGCAGACCTTTGTCTGAGTACTTATTTGTCATGATTTTTTCCAAATTTCTGGGTTACCCTATCATTTGGTTGGTAATTTCTTTCGACGTGAAAAAATTTCTCAGTAAGAGCAGGTCCCAGTTGTTAATTCTTTCAACTCTTTCCCCTGCGAATTTATTTATGTTCATGAACACTTTGCCTACCCCTATGTCTTCAAGAGTTCCACCTACTTTCTCTTCCAGGAGATTTAGTGTCTCTGTTTTAATGTTTAGATCTTTAATCCATTTTGACTTTAGTTTAATGCATGGTGATAAACCTGGGTTAAGTTTGAGTTTTTGACATGTAGAGAGCCAATATTTCCAGCACCATTTGTTAAAGAGGCTATAATTCTACAAGTCAGTATGTTTGGCCCCCTTGTCAAAAATAAGTTGACTGAGTGTGTTCGTAGGAGCTTCAGGGTCTTCTAATCTATTCCATTGATCCTCAGGTGTATTTTGATGTCAGTACCATG
The DNA here is from genome assembly GCF_000260255.1 of Octodon degus. NCBI lineage: Eukaryota > Metazoa > Chordata > Mammalia > Rodentia > Octodontidae > Octodon > Octodon degus. The sequence continues at coordinate 4,089,668 of NW_004524728.1, read as the reverse complement.
CTGATTTTATCACAGTAGCCTTGTATTATAATTTCAAGTCAGGAACTGTAATACCTCTTGCGTTGTCTTTATTGCCCAGAATTGTCTTGCTGTTCTAGGTCTTTTTTGATTCCGCATAAATTTTAGGAATGATTTCTCTATGTCTGTGAGATATGTCGGTGGTCATCTGATATGGTTTGCATTCAATCTATACAGCAATTTTGGCAGTATGGCCATCTTCACAATGTTAGTTCTTCCTATCCAGGGGGATGGAATATCTTTCCATTTTCTGAAATCCTCTACAATCTCTTTTTTCACAGTACTGTAATTTTCCTTGAAAAGATCCTTGACTTACTTAGTTAGATTAATTCCAAGGTATTTCATTTTCCTCGGTGCTATTGTAAAAGATATTGTTTCTCTAATTTCCCTCTGAGAGTGTTTGTTGTCTGTGTAAAGGAATGCTATTGATTTCTGGGTATTGACTTTATAACCTGCTATGCTACTGAATTTCTGTATTAATTCTAGTAGCTTCTTGTTTGAGTTTTTGGGTCTTCCAAGTAAAGTATCATGTCATCTGCAAATAAAGATAATTTAAATGCTTCTTTGCCTATTCTTATTCCTTTTATTTCTTTGCCTTGTCTAATGGCTGTAGCTAATGATTACAGAACTATATTGAATAGGAGTGGTCATAGAGGATATCCTTGTCTTGTACCAGATATAAGAGTAAAAGATTTCAATTCTTCCCCATTTATGGTTGTGTTATCCGTTGGGTTTTCATAAATGGCTTTCACCAGATTGAAGTAGAGGTCATGTATTCCAATTTTCTGTAGGACTTTGAACATGAATAATTGTTGGACCTTGTCAAAAGCCTTTTCTGCATCAATGGAGATGATCATGTGGTGTTTAGTTTTCGCTCTATTGATATAGTGTATTACATTTATAGATTTTTTAATATTGAACCATCCTTGCATCCCTGGGATGAATCCTACCTGATCATGGTGTATGATCTTCTTGATGATTTGCTGTATTCTATTTGATAGTGTTTTAT
>NW_004524728.1:4076399-4088541 GCF_000260255.1 Octodon degus | reverse complement strand
ATGATCAAACTTAAATGAATGCAAGAAAACAGAAATTATCTTATACATATTATCTGACCACAGTGTAATCAAACCAGAAATTAACAAGAAAAACTTCAGAAACCCCATAAATGCAAAGAATTAAACAATACCCTCCTCAGCAGCCAAGATGTCACAGACAAAATTAAACAAGAAATTAAACATTACATACAAGACAATGAAAATTTATACACAGCTGACCAGAATTTGTGGGATGCAATGCAAGCTGTTCTCAGAGCACTGTAGGTTTCTAGCAAAAGAAGAGCAAATCAAGCCCAAAGCCCAAAGAAGGCAGGAAATTATAAAGATTAGAGCAGAAATTAATGCATTTGAGACCAAGAAAACAATAGATAAAGTTAATGATTCAAGGAGCTGGTTTGTTGAAAGTGTAAATAAAAGTGATAAACTCCTACCCAAAATCATCAAAAAGAGCAAGAAAAAAATGCAAACTCAAAAAATAAGGAATGAAAAGAATGAAATTGCAACAAATCCTGTGAAAATTCAGAAGATTGCCAATAATTACTATTAAAATATTTATTCTCACAGAATGGAAAGCACAGAACAAATGGACAGCTTCCTAGATAGGTACTGTTATAGTTTGTGTCTAGTTGTCCCCCTAAAACCTCATGCAGTCATGGGGCAGCTTCTGGAGTTTGTGATTGATTATTGTGGGTATGGATGCTGCACTTGCCCTGAGGTAGGTAATTTGCATTTCAATGTAAGGTGGGAAGATAAGCCAGCTGCTTGAGATGCTGCTACTCTTTTTGTGCTCTAGTTCTTTGCCTCCTCCATGAAAGCTTGCTTTCTGCTTGTGCCGCCCTGCCTTGGAGCCAGCTGAGTATGGACTGAAACCTCCAGTAAGTGTGAGCTAAATAAACCTTTCCTTCCTTCATTTTGGATGTTGGGTACTTGTCCCAGCAATGAGAGAAGAGTAACTAAGATGGGTACAAATTACCAAAACTGAATCAAGAAGATATAAAAATTCTAAATAATCATATATTAGCCAGTGAAAATGAAAATGTGATAAATTTATGAACAAAGAAACTCTCAAGTCCTGATGGATTCACATCTGAATTTTATAAGAAATTTAGGGATTTAATTCCAATACTTCTCAATCTCTTCAATGAAATTGAAATGGAAACAATACTCCCAAAATTAATCCTGGAAGCAAGTTTTACACTGATACTAAAGCCAGAAAAAGACTCAACCAAAAAAGAGAATTATAGGCCAATTGCTTTCATAAACATAGGTGCAAAAATCCTCCATAAGGGACAGCCAAATAGCTCAGGGGCCGGGGGGTCAATCCCAGGGCCTGCCATGCTGGCCCCACCCCTGGGGCATCCTGAGACAGCAACTGAGATTGGGCCTGGTGGCATGCACCTGTAATCTCAGCTCTTGGGAGGCTGTAAACAGGCAGATCACTACCATTCTGATCTAGTAGTGAGACCCTGAACACCCTGTAGACCCTTCCCTAAAATTAAAAAAAAAAAAAATCCTCAATAAAATACTAGGAAATAGCATTCACCAAATCATCAGGTGTGGGAGTCCAGTCCGCGCAGAGGGAAACACAGTAGAGGGAAGACACAGTGAAAAGAAAGAAACCTGAGGTCAGGACTGAACTGCTGGTTTAGTGATTACATTTATTTGTTTCAAGCTTATATCCAGAAAGTCTTGATCAGTAGTGTCCAGGTGCAGCCAGGATATACAATTTGTCCTAGTTAACTCTAAGCCTTCTTTCTCTGGGGCCAGAAAGATTGCCAAGGCCAAGCTGAAATACAGGAGACCTCACATTTCAGAACACTGAGTATGCAGTTGAGCCCTTTGCCCAAACTGCAGATCAAGGAAACTATGCATGTTGTCACATTCTACTTCCTTGTACAGTTATTCCTTTTGGAAACCTGTCACCAGCATCTCTCCTTTTTTATTTAATTGTGGTTTGAGGAATGCAACCCAGAACTTGTGAAGTTGTCCTTAGGCTCATCCAATGTTTCCTAGCAAAATACAAAGCAAAAGCAAAAATAAGGCAGCTGGAACAAAGACCTGAGCCAAGACTGAAAGCCATACAGGGAAAACATATTTTGAACTTTTCTAAAACTATTTAATGCCAAAGTGGAAGCATTAGGAGTGGGATCATGAGCAGATTTATATCCAAAATTTCTTTTTGTAATTGAGCTAGATCAAAACCCACACCAGAATGGTTTTATGCTCCCATAATGTGGGCCTAGATCCTTTGCAATTTGTAGCTGGAATTACCACACAAAGCAGGAGTTACGCATATGAATCAATAAGCCTCATGACAGCACAGGCTCAAGCTAAGCTGCAAAGCTTGTACCACTTTCCCTAAATATAACACAGCTTCTTCAAAAGCATCCACCCTGGCCTCTAGCTTTTGATCTACATGTTCCTGGGCCATAAGGGCTAAGGATACATTGTACGCTAAATCATTTACAAATTGGGCAGTTCACACTTCCTGCACCAAGGCAGTGGCTACATTGGCCAATATAGCCACTGCTCCTGGGATTCCAATCGCAGTAGTTATACCTGTAATCAACAGTCCCACAAAGTGTTTGGATCTGGAGAGAGCTTTAACTAATTCTGACAATACATACAGAGAAGAGTTTCATACCAGGGTACTTTTAGGGTGACAGTATAGGGCAGTTGTTCAAGTAGTAAAACAGTAATGCCCAGGTGCAGCCAAGATATGCAATTAGTAAAGGTACATTCAAAGCGCTTTAGATTATAAAACAAGGAGTCCAGTCTGTAAAACTGAAGGAAAGTAGTGGCATCCTCATCATGCATCAATATGAAGGGAAGTCTAACACATGCCAAGACAGGAAATTTTTCCAGTCAAACCTCTGAACCCCCACGGACATGCAGCTGTACTTCATTCTTGGCTTCTATAAGGTGCCAAAGGTCCTGCTGTACATATATTGATCCCTGGTACTCCTGGGTGTTAAATATTGGGGATACCCATCCTTGAAACCATGCGGAATGAAACTCTTTGTTATTGTTAAGTGATCAACCACTAACGTCAAAATCATAAGGCTGTTCTGTTGAAGTAAACGCCATCCCCACACAGAAGCCACAAGCAAAATAAGGGAGATATAAATACTGAGCCTCCCCCTGGAAGAGTTGTGCACTGGTCAAGTCCTCACAAGGCTGAAGATCTCTGGGAATCAGCATGGAAGAAAAGGCTGCAATATAACCCAGAGAAAGTGCCTGAAGGCCATTAGACAATACAAACCATGTTAGTTCCCAAGAAGAGGAGGCCCAAGGGTCACCATGGCTCTGTACCCTCTGGCTCCAAATTAAAGTTCCAACACAAGGGCCCTCTGGATTTCCAGGGTGTTCTCCACAAAACACAGAGGGGTCCTCCCTTTAAGTTTTGTGTAATTATCCAACTTTGCTGAAGAAACCTTTCCATTGTATGTTAGCAAATGACCTCCAAGTCTGACAGAATCATTGGTAGCCACCAACACTTTCCCACTTGACCACTGATCTGGGTGCAGGAAAGGCAGATTGGGATAGTAAGCCCAACAATGGCCCTCTGCATATAAATGGGACATAACTGGCATAACAGAACCACAAGTATGGCCTCAAATAACTTCTCTGGTGTAACTGCCATGCCCTGAGCTTCCACAATATGTGTGGTCTCATATGTCAGGCTTTTCATTTGCCCCTAAGTGGAGGTCTGCTTGTCAGGGTGTTTCCAACCAATGATTGGAGACATCTCTCTGGATGAATCTTGAAATGAGTCATGTGTTCTCCATGTTAGCAAGAAAACTTTTTCTACCTGGAATATCCAGAGAGACTTGAAGAGGCCAGAGAGATGGCTCAGTAGAATAAGCGCTTGCCTGGCAAGTGCAAGGGCTTGAGTTCAATCCTCGGTTCCACACACACACACAAAAAAAACCCATAAACTATCCAGAGAGACTCAAGGCTGTGATCATCGAGATACCTTGATGGGAGCCAGGTATCCTAAGCCCCAGTATTTCTCTTCAGTGGCAAGACTAAGCAGGTCAAGTATTGATGCATCTGGTTGTAGCAAAGTTCTCCCAAGAGGGTAGAGAACTGGTTGACTTACCTGCTCTCTGGCAGACTGAGTAGTCACATTTCTAGTGACCCTTGAACTTATAGAAGGAACCAGGTCCCAGTGACGGATGTCAGTTGGGGCAAGCTCATTCCCAGTGTCTTTCTTCACTGCACTTGAAACATGGTCCAGAAAAGCTTCAAGAGGTAGCATTGTTTAGGCTCAATATTACCTTGCCGAGGTCCTGGTTTCATGGGATTCCTGAGTGTCACAGCCAAAAGCTGGCACTTCTGTGTAGTTAATTTTTTGTCTCTATCATTGAAGACACAGAAAGTTAGACTAAATAAGTCTTCTTGTGGGGTTTCAGGGCCAAATAAACCACTGTTATTTGAGTGTGGAGTGGGTGTGTTCAACCTGAGGCATGAACCCACAACGTTAAGATTAAGTCTCATGTTCTACCAAATGAGCTAGCCAAGTCTCCCTGTGGGGTTTGAGGGTCAAGATCTGTCCTTTAAGCTTTTGCATGGATGTCAGAAGCAGATAGAGATATAAAATAGGAATTAACAACAACGTCCCCCTAAAAGAATCTGGATTTCCATTAGCACATTTAGTGGGGAGAAATACACTTAGTTATTAAAATTTTATCTGAGTATTAAGCACCTTGAAATATAAAGTATAAGCAGAGAAATGTTTTTCTTTATCAACTATGAATGTTCCAGCAGTTAAATCCCTATAGAATGTTAGCAGATGACAGTTATGTAATTTTACAGAGATAATTTGACATTAATAGTCATAATATAGTAGTGCGGCATAGCAGTCATGATGAAATCTCCATTTTAGCTAATCATCTCCAAATGTACACATCACGCATATCACATAAGTTTTTGTTAGAAAATTATCATTTGACTGATGAACTCATGTGGGCTTGACAGGAACCCCTTATTATAACAATCTGGAGCATAAGAGAAAGACATATATTTAAATCTGAGAGAAATCTTGTAGAATACTGTACACTTGGAAGGTATATATATATATATATATATATATATATAATGTCAAGAGCATTTTTATAAGAAAACTTTATTGTAGAGCCAGCCAGATAGCTCAATGGACTAAAGCACCTGTTTAGGCAGAGCTCAGTAGCCAGGAATCAATCCCCAGTGTGCCATTCTGATCCTGCCCCCAGGATGCACTCAGACAGCAACTGAGACTGGATGTGGTGGTGCACAGCTGTAATCCCAGAACTTGGGAGGCTGAAAACAGGAGGATCACTATGAGTGTAATCTGCATAGTGAGACCTTTTAGACCCTGTAGGCTCTGTACTAAATACATGAAAAAGAAAACCTTACTGCAATTTTTTCTGAAAAATTTTATCTCATAAGCAACAATTAATTCATTGAGAGTGTCTCCTAAGAGACTATTGAGATTATTGGGAGCTCCTCAATAATGTACAAAAGGCTGGCTACACCTCTTATCCATTAATTGGACACTTAAAACTTTTAGTGAACTATATATACCCATTTTGACATCATTTTGACTATCTGGTAATTTAGGAAAAGCATGCTTTTAAGTCTATGTCTCAAATTATATTTGGAATGCATGATCAAAAAAGAAAAAGGAGGAACAGATGTTCATTGTAAGACACACAAACACATAAACAAAGACACAGAACACACAAACAAATATCTTTATAAAATCAAGAGTTGGGGCAGGTGAGATAGCTTGGCAGTCTAAAGCACCTGTTTAGGAAAGCTTAGGCAAGCACAGGAATCACAGTTCGATCCCCAGCACCACACGCCATGCCAGCCCCACCCCTTGGATGGGCTGAGCTGGCCACAAAAACCAATAATAACAAGAGTACACTCAAATAAATATTTGACCAAAGCAAACTATAATAACTTCATTATAATCTTTAGGAATTTATAATTACAAGCAGACTAGTCATGTTTTATTATTTGTCAATTGTCAGAGATCTCTTAGAAAAATTCAAAAAGAATAAAACCTTTCATCCATAATTAATATGCATATTTTGTATATTATATATATTTTTATATATATTGCTAACAATGTTTAACTCAATTATATTTATATATTCTTTCTTCTGTTTACACCTTAACTTTCCACTTAGTTCCTTGAATAGGGCTGGGGCTATATCTAGCCTCATTGTTGTTAACTTCTTCAGATCTAGCTTCACAGTACATTCTGGTACCCTAATAGGTCATTTAGCATTCTTTGGAAAAACACAAGCATACCCTTTGCCTCAGGTTAATAGTGGATTGAGCCCCTTCTGTCTGAAGGATACTTTCTATCCTTTTTTCTTACCTGGTCTGTCTTTCTGTTGCTGTATTTTTATCTTTTGTAAGAGTTCAAAAATTTAATAGTATATACTGACAAGTGAATATGGAGGGATTGAGTCCCCTATTGCTTTAATAGAATTTTGATCATATGACACACCTGTATTTTATATTTTGGAAGAGGAAGCCATACATTCTTTTTACTTAATCTAATATAATCTATCTGTGAAAAAAATAAGCAAATGAATTTAACTTATCTTGAAAATGATAATCACACCACAGAAATTAGCCCAAATTCTAGATGAAGCCAATTAATACTATGAAATAAAGTTTGAAAACCATGAAAGTTTGATCTGAATAGTTTGGGGAACAATATATCCTTAGTGCAAAAGTTGAGCCAAATATGGAGAAGTTATCATATTAATATTTTTTTCTGTCCTAAATACATTTTTTATAATTTTATTGATAGCAATGAGACAGTTTCCAATCAAATTGGTAAGACAGTTTCAATAATTAACACATTGCATACATTGTTCCTAGTGGTTAATTGCTGTACAAGATGCAGACATGATATCCTATTTACAAACACCATTAGAACAAATCACTCTATTCATTAAGAGAATGTAACTATATACCTAGCCTAACCATTTTGAATACACAGATACAAAATAGACATTCATCTCTTTCTTTCACAGAGAGCACATTGGCCAAGCAATGGCCATGACTCATCCACATGGCTGACACTGACAAAGGTTGTACAATCTGAGGTACAAGATCTCAGGATAAATCCTGAGGGGATTTCACTGACCTTATCAGACCCAAAAGCTACAACTCTTGTTGCATAAGTCCTGCTTTACCTTGGTCTTAACCATCCAGCAGAAAAGTATGAAAATGAAATATAAGAAGTAAAGCCATGCTGTTATGTTGAGCTGTAGGGGACTCAGGTCAAAAATTTCTGACATTGCCAGTCAAGCGGAAGACCCAATACTATTATGGGCTACTGGACTCTTTTAGCATATTTTGCTGAGTTTATACCCTATAATACTCAAATAACAGAACTTAACAAAAAAAAAGGGATACAAATGACTATCGTATTACTTTAAATCTTTATATTTGTTTGTAAAATATCAATGCCTTTTTATATCAATTTTAATTTAGAACTGTAAAACAAACAATCAGCAATTAAAATTATTAGGAAATTCAAAGGGAAATTTCTAGCACCTTTGTTTTACTCTCTTTATCCTTTTTAGGACTTGATTTTAAAACACTGCTCCACTCCAAGTCCTTCACTGTGGTCTTAGAAAATAACATAAATACAGAAACCAAGAAAAAAAATTCTTATAAACATCTATAGTTTTTGAGACTCCATCTGTCCCATTTTTAACTCAATATACCCTTTTCTTCTTTTGGTTTTTATAGATTTAATACATGCTTTGACCTTGAGGAATATAAGGAATTCTCTTCTATAAATATCTATAGTTTCTGAGACTCCTTCTATCCCTTTTTTAATTCAATGTACCTTTATTCCTTTTGGCTTTGTACATTTAGTACATTCTTCAACCCTGAGGATTACAAGGAATTTTTGTGATGAAGTGTGAAAAGTTTTACAAAACTTTAGAGGACAACTGTTACATTATCTATAAGTAAATGATCTAGCCGGATGTTTCCCACTGACACAGGGCCAAGCAATATAGTGAGAGCTCTAATATGTGTAAGAAAAAGAGGCTGATTTCTATTTCTGATAAGCTGCAGCAACATAGAAAACAATTGCATTTACTCATAACCACCCAGCATCAAACTAGCAATTTTTTCCTTTTATTGTGTGTTCAGCATATTGGGAATCAGTGAAAAGGTTTAATGAATCACAGCAGTCCTCTATTAACATTATAATGGTAGTTAACTCTGTCTTTTGAGAGGAGAAAAAAATGAGTTTGTTTTTATATTTACCCTTGTTTATTTTTTGAGAATCTTTTTTCATATGACACAATTTACCACAAATGAAATGAATTGTATGGCATAGAACTTCTCAATCATGAGGATTTCATCTATGTTTATTTGTCAATGTTTGTATCAATCCAATTACATAGGTTGATTGCATCATTAGGTAGATGCTGTTGAGAGACCACAGGAAAAACTAAGTCTCCAGGTCTCTGTTTTCTTCCTCGCAGTAAAGCCTGAGTCACCGTCACTTGCCCTCATTGGGAGAAGCAGAGGGATTAGCGGGGGAAAGAGACAGAGGTTTAGTTTCAGCAAGCATAGAAGGTAAAGTTGAAACATCCAATCTCTTCACCTTTTCGATATTAATTGTGTTACCTGTTTCATATGATGGGATAACTCCTGAACATCCTTTGTTTCCTTCCCTAATTTGTCCTCTGGAGCATCTGAAAAATCCTCAGAATCAGAGGACATAGGCCAAAGAGCTGGAAATATCTGCTTTATTTCTGGATTTTCTGATTTAGATTTATCCTATAAAAGAGACAAATTAAGAGAGGTTGTACTACTATTGTGTTTGGCAGTTTCATTATTAATTAAAGCCTTTACAGGACTAGCTTTCTAAGTCTAAGGAATTCAGGCAGCAGTTTTGAAGTTTTAGGCACCAAAGTTTCTGTGTCAGAACTGATCACTCTGTTTCAGACAAGATTCCTCAGAGTCAGACTTTAGGGTCTCCAGGGCCAAGGATATCAGATCACATAAAGACCACACACCTATCAGAACAGCCTCTCCTTGCTAAAGTGCTCAGCATAGAGCTCGCATGACTTGTTTCCAAACTTGAAATTTAAAGCAGTTCATCTCTTGGGCTGGAACCAATAATAATGCTTTTTGTAAGTGGTAATAACTCCTCAAAATTCTTTGGTTTTACTTTTATTTCTGTTTCTCTGAGCAACGTCCAAGTAAGACAGACATATTTATTTTTATTGGCAGGGAGTTTCCCAATATTTATTTTTATTGCTGGGGTGCTTCCCAGTACCTTGAGGTTCAGAAAGGATAGTGAATGCAAAAAGTAAAGCAAGCAGCTCTCCTTGTTGTGCTGAGGTAATTTGAGATATAGGCTTTTGAAAAAATTGTTGATTAACCACCACCACACCATGTTGTTTTTGGCTAGTGTCCTTAAAGTTCACTGGGTTGCCCAGAATTGGTGAGGATCTGCAATTTTGAGGAAAAATTATCAAGTGCCATAAGGAAAGATTTAATAATGTATGGAAAGGCTAGTGTAAGAGTACTTACCCAAAAACATGAGGCAAAAGCCCTCCCTCACTCATACAGGACCATTCAAGATATGGTGATATGATCTAGTAATCCCACTGCGTACAGTGCAGTGAGTCCATACTATTTTCAGGCTTCACTTAGCTCTTTAACTTAGTATTTAATGTTCAGTAAAGAGGCCATCTTAATACTTTGGCAAGGACAGGAAATGTCATCTCCTTTATTATGAGCTTTCCTGTCAGTCAACTCAAAAGCTTAATGTTACAGGAGGAAGAAAAAAAGGGGGCGCTGTCTCCAAGGAGCAAGCACCTGAAAAGCCCCTTCTCATTCCAAGGGAAGAGAGACCCATAGGGGATTGGGCTGACCTAATTGAGGGGCCTATCCCTGAAGAGGGAAGGTCTGTAGCAAAAGATTCCCTAGTAGAGGGACTTTCTCTCCTAAGGGGGGCGGTGCCAAAGAGGTAAGATTCTGGAAAGAGGATACAGTATCATCATGAGTCCCATAGGTGCATCTTTACAAGACCTGAGCCTCTGGGGCTGATTGCAGGGCATCACAGGTGAAAGTATCTATACACAGCCATTTGGGTCCATGAATATTACTGTAATCCTCAAGGTCTTTTCCAACTCTCTCCCAGATTACTTCATCAAACATGCCCTCTTCTAAAAGCCATAGGCAATGCTCCATTAGAGAAGGCAGCAAGAAATTTGTGGGCATGTCATGGTGATCTGCAGGGACTTAAGAGTAGTCCTGATAATGTCTGCAAAGAGTTTCTGCTCCTGAGACTACAGATCGCCCATTTTAGTCCCGATGAAAATTTCCTCTAGTTCTCAAATTTCCTCTACTTTTGAGGACTCTCTGCTGCCAGGGTTCTGTCCTCTGCCCTATGAATGCCTCAAGTCCCTTGTCCAGGCTCCAACTGTGGGAGTCCAACCCTCACAGAGGGGAACAGATTAGAGGGCAGATGAAGATAGAATGAAGAGAAAGAAACCTGAAGTCAAGGGGATTGAACTGCTGGTTCAGTGATCACATTTATTTGTTTCAAGCTTGTATACAGAAAGTCTTGATCATCTGCTGAACATTTGTCCTGGTTAATTCTAAGCCTTTTTTGTTTCTCTGAGACCAAAATGGATTACCAAGGCCACAGTGATATACAGGAAACTACACACTCCAGAACATTGAGTATGCAGTTGAACTCTTTGCTCAAGGAAGCTGTGCAAGTTGCCACAGTCTACTTCCTTATATGGATGTTCCTTCCAGAATCTAGTCTCCAACAACCAGCAATATTATACACCATGACCATGTAGGATTCAACCCAGGGATGCAAGGACAGTTGCACACACACAAATTTATAAATGTAATACACTTGGTCAATAGAGCCAAAAGCAAAACCCACATGATTCTCCCAATAGACACAGAAAAAGCTTTTAACAAAGTACAATATTCATTCATGATCAAAGTCCTACAAACAATTGGAATAGGAGACCTATACCTCAATCTGATAAAAAGCTATCTATGAGAAACCAACAGCCAATATTATCCTAAATAGAGAAAAACTGAAAGCTTTTGCTCTAAAATCAGGTACAAGATAAGGATGTCCACTATCACCACTCCTATTCAATATAAATCTGGAAATATTAGAAGACCTCATTGGATAAGAGAGAGAAATAGGAGGAATAAGAACAGGTCAGGAAGAAATCAAACTATCAGTATTCACAGGCAATGTGATACTCTTCATGGAAGACTCAAACAAACTCCACCAAGAAGTTCCTATTATTAAAACAAATTCAGTAGCATAGTAGAACACAAAGTCAACAACCAAAAATCAATAGCATTCCTCTAAACAGATAAACTCACTGAGAGAGAAATGAAAGAAACTGTACCCTTCACAATAGTGTCCAAAGAAATGAAATACTTAAGAATCAACCTAACAAAGGAAGTAAAAGATCTATACAATAAAAATTACTCTCAGAAAAAAAATTGAAGAGGATTTCAGAAACTGGAAAGATATTCCTTGCTCCTGGATAGGAAGAAAAGACATTGTGAAAATGGCCATACTTCCAAAATTGTTATAGAGATTTAATGCGATCCCTATCAAAATACCATTACATGCCTCACAGATCTAAAGAAAACATTCCTAAAATTTATTTGGAACCAGAAATGACCTAGAATAGCAAAAGCAACCCTGGGCAACGGAGACAAGGCAGGAGACATTTAAATCCCTGACTTGAAATTATACTACAAAGCTACTATAATAGAAATCAGCATGCTTTTGTCAAAAAACAGGCCCAAAGACTTTTTAGGACTTTGATCAAAGTTCTGTTTCTTGGTCAAGCATTGGGGAAATACAAGAAGCCATCAGGAGTGAGTATGCAGAAGTGAGATTGATAGATGACAAAATCTTTTGAAACAAGCAACTTATGGCCCATTTTGGCAAAAATCTTGATAAGTGGCATGTGTGCAATAGTTTTCTATACTATTCTTGTAATTCTGAAAACTTGAAATTATACCATAAATTTTGAAAACATACATAATGATAAATTTAGCTTATTAAGCATAAAGTCTATGGAATGAGTAAGAATTCAATAATTCAATGTGC
>NW_004524728.1:4072492-4076299 GCF_000260255.1 Octodon degus | reverse complement strand
TGAAAGAAATCCACTTCATTTTAAATAATGATCAAAAAATAAAGTTGTGAACTGTGATATTGTAGAGCCTTGTTGCCATTCTCCCTTGGTCCTATTACTCAAATTATTATAAATCAGTGTTCTCTGCTTTTCCAATGGTAAAAGAAAATTTCACCAACACCCACAATGTCCTGCAAGTCTCCCAGTTTACTCCACTGTTCAGCAGCTTGTCTTGCTGTTCCAACTTCCAATGTCTGTCTCCTGGGAGAGGCAGGAAGGCAGTGGGCTAACAGGTGTTTATTTCCAGAGCACAGCTGCCACCAGTGCCTTGCAATGGCCTTTCTTGAATGAGAGAGAGGAGAACAGAAAGATTTTGAGCCTGGGTCACTAACACCACATGGAGGAAGTCTGTATATCTGTTTCATCTAGCACTCAGTGTGCTTCAAGGGTGAGCCAGCCTTTAGCTCCACTGCCTAGACACTGAGGGTCACACAAAAGCCTTCTTTTGTCTTTGGTGTGAAAATGTAGTGAAGTGATACACTGGTATGATACTGACCATATGCCAGCAGTCTTCACCAAACTGTGTGTGTCTCATCCATTTTCCTTGTTAATACAAAGTACTAAGTATATTTATAGAACTCGTATTGTATAAATGTGTCAAATCCACATACTAATAAAAATATACAGAATAAGCAATTAAGATGAAGTTATTCAGTTCACTAAACAGATCCACACAAAATTTTCCTAAATGGAAAAACATTGCAGTAAATTTATTATTTACTAATACATAAATCCCAATAAATCCTTAATAAACACATAAACATATAAAAAGAAAACCAAGCAATAATGATTAATAAACATGAAGAATACACACACCTCATTTATGTAGTGTCAGCCCCTCTTAATAATGCTACAGTAGTTGAGCATTTCATGATCTGTGCCAGGGCTGAAGATTCTAGATTACAATCAGCAGCAGATTAGACAAGAATATATTTAACTTTGCTCTTCCTTGCCAGGCATTTCAATATTGGTGTCAGTGATCTAACTGGGTATTTTTCCAGAGTTACTCTAAACTAATTCTGTTTTGCAAGTATGCAACACAGAAAGAGATGAGTTTTTGTGGAGCTATCTACTTTGCCTTGTGAGCTCCAGGTTGGTGCAGTAAATTTCTTTTCCTCAGAACAGGACAGATGAGAGTTTCTAACTTAGCAAGAGAAGCATAACTACACTAAGATTCAGAAGCCTGGGTGGAGGGACCACTTAGGATCCAGAGGTTAAAAGTAACAGAAGAGTTGGGGATAGAGAGATAGCGCAATGGTCTAAATACCCACCTGGCAAGCTAAAGGTTCTAAGTTTGATTCCCAGTACCACATGTCATTCCAGCCCCAGGCTATGCTGGCCACTGAAACATGGCATGATGGTGTATGCCTGCAATCCCAGCACTGGGGAGGCTGAGACAGGAGGATCACTATGAGTCTGAGCTGCATAGCAAGACCCTGTACCAAGTAAATAAATGAGATATTTTTTAAAAAGAATAACAGAAAATTTCCTTAGCAGTTCATATGTATGCTCAGATAAAAATAATTTTGGAAAATGAACTCTTGGTCTTTTCCTGTGTGGGTGATCACCTTAATTTTTATACCTTTAACCTTACCAGTAAGAGAAGGAAGGCAGAAGTGTTCTGAAAAAAAATAGGCAAATCTAGGATGCCTATGTTTCCAGCAGCATCCACAAATGTATGACCATATACTCTATTCCTAGCCCCTCTCCACCAAGCTTGGTCTGTGTTGTGTAACCAAGCTCTGTACTCATGATGAAGAGGCATCCTAATAATTTGGGCTGGAAAGATGCTTTGGAGAAAAAGAACATGAGTGGGAATTTAAAGGCCTGCAGAAATATGAGACCAATTGATCTTAGTTGTTGATCTAAACAGCTGGAGCATGGGCTTCTCATTGGCCCATCACCCCTAGGAGAGCAGGAAGCTGTGGTCGAGGTCCTTGGGTTAGGACATGACATGCTGGAAATAAATGACAGGAAAAGGAATTTTTCTTCATTTACCTCACTGTATTTGATTCAACACCAAGAGCATCATTAGGGAAATCTCTATTCTTTGTCAGTGTGTCCTGTGACTTTTTTCTCAAATGATTCTCCATAGGAAGACTTTCTTTTATAAGTGGATATAGAATTTATTGGTTATCTTGGTTTAAAGGGAACTATTATGGGTTGTGCCTAGGTGTCCCCACAAAGCCTAATGTAGTCATGGAACAGCTTCTAAAATTTTTAATTCATAATCTCATGCTGGGAATAAGGGTGTGAGTGCTACACTAACCCTGTGGCATACAATCTGTAAGCAGGGGAGAGAGGCTAGCTAGCTGATACAACTGTTGCTCCTCCCTTTGCTCTTTGCTGTTTCCTCACCATCATGAGCGGCAGCCCTCTGCCATGTGCCACTCTGCCTTTGATCCAGCTGATTATGCACTGAAACTTCTACAAACTGTGAGCTATATAAACTTTTCTTTCCTTAATTTTGAGTGTTGGGTACTTTGTCCCAAAAACAAGGGAAAAGTAACTAAAACAAGAAGGGATAATGTAGTCATGCCTTTAAGAGCACAAGCCTCCCCAGTTGTCCAGAGACAACCATTCAGGACACATTTCACCTACAGCCATCAGGGAAGAGGTGTTTCTCAGCAACCGTGTCTTCAAATTCATCTACAGTAAGCTTGGTAAAGACCCACATCATTGAGATGTGGATACTCTGGTGGCCAGGGAACTTGAACATAGCCCTGCATAGGGCCTCAGTCCTTTTCCTTTTTGAGAAGTTGAAGCAGATAGACATGACAACCTGGCCAGGGAGATACCTTGTTAGTGTGTCTTGGAGGTTTCCAAAGGCTCCCAAAATACCTATCAGCTTGGACTAGGTCCACACAAGATCAGAGACAGGAACATCTGCAGGGAAGATTTCTTATTTGAAAATGACTGATTCCACTGATTCTTTGACTAGAGTAGTTTCTTAAATAATCTCTTCTTTTAGGGGCTATAAATATCTTAGTGATCCATAAGCATAGCCTTACACAAAAATAAAATAAACATGCCATGATGGCTCTAGCCCCAGGGCATGCTTAGATAGTGACTGAGACTGGATGTGGTGGTGAGCACCTATATTTGAAGTGCTTGGGAGGCTGAAAACAATGAGATCACTACAAGTCTGATCAGTGCAGGAAGACCACATAGACCCCATACTAAATACATAAAAAATATTAATATCTGAGCATTGGAGTTAATTAAATAAAAGGAATATTTACACTATATATTTTGATTGATTATTTCTTTAGTCTACCACTGTTCAGAAGTAGATCAACTCCTCACCTCTTCTGAAGTTGGCTAGTGAATTCAAGTTACTCAAATAGTAAAACAGAAGTAGTCAGAGAAAGCATATGTGCTTTATCAACCTAGGTTGGGTTAGAATTGTACAAGATTCTCCAATCAACTAAAGTCATCTCTTAATAATGGTAATAATCTACCTAATTATAAGACATTCTTACATATAAATTCTTACAATTTAAGTAGTGCAAAGGATTTACTCTCTTCTCTAATGAAGAGAAATCTCCTCTTACACAAGACATTTTCTAATTTACCTGGAGTGTACACTAGTGTGAGGATAGCAGCCAGTGATTACTTTTTTTTCATAATTTTATTGAGAAACAAATAGCAATGAGACAGTTTCAAATCAAATTGGTAGGACAGTTTCAATAACTAACACATTGAGTACATTTTTCCTAGTGGTTAATTGCTGTACAAGATGCGGACATGATATTATATTTGCAAACA
>NW_004524728.1:4068790-4070490 GCF_000260255.1 Octodon degus | reverse complement strand
TTTGGAGGATTTCCCATGCAGTTTGTTTTTTGTTCATGAACTCTCTACCTACCCCTATGTGTTTAAGATTTCTACCTACATTTTCCTCCAAAAGATTTAGCCTTTCTGTTTCAATATTTAAATCTTTGATCCATTTTGAGTGTAGTTTAGTGCATGGTAATAGACATGAGTCTAATTTTAGCCTTCAGCATGTGGAAAGCCAGTTTCCACTACAATGGGGAGAGGGATAGGACTCACTAAGGCTCTCAGTACTAGTGGGGATGATTGCCAATACTCAACAAAGCTTCAGTATAGGTGGTGGGTTTTGACTGGATTCACCAGGATCCCATTGGCCACCCAGAATCCTCCTAAGTTCTTAAAATTTCGGACCAGGTCCAGGGAGATGGCACAGTAGGATAAGAGCCAGCACAAGCTCCATGTCTGCATGCTGGGGGCTAAGGGTCTAAAGTTACCAGAGTCCCGCAGGCCACCCAGAATCCTCAAAAGTTCTTAAGTGGAGCCTGGAAAACTCCATACCTGCATACACTAGGCCCACAGATCACAGCTCTCCAGAGTCCTGAGGGCTGCTCAAAGTTCTCCTAAGCTCTTAAAATGTTAGACCAGCACCAGTACAAGCTCCATGTCTTCACACTAGGAGCTTACCTCAAACTAAATTTTTGTAAGGGCTGAAAGTCTAACTAACTAGTCTACTTTTAACAATGACAAAGGCTGGAACTTTCTTGAAGATAAAAAGGAGTGCATAAGCTCTAGAGAAATCATACTTCCATGCCAATGGCAAAAGAAAGATATGAGAAGAGCATGGCATCCATTATTATTCCTGAGTACACTTAGATTTTATAAATTCCCCATCTTCTTTCTAGTAGTTAGTCATTCTTTCGAAGAAGGACACAGGAACATTCCATAAGAATGACTTACATCTCAGTTCTTATCCTGAACCTGGAATTCTGTTGTATGTGTAAAATTGGTATTTCTGATCCAATTCCCAATAATGTTCCTGACTAAAAGCCACCCAATTTTTAGGAAATTGGAGAATTTGGAAAAATGGTCATTGTAAATGTTAGTAGTTGTTAAAATAGTGTCATCTTGGAGAAAAATGGGCCAATAAGTGCACAAAAATGGACATGTATTCAGAAAAAAGTGTGGAAATAAGCAAAGATTAAAGAAATATAATTTTAAGCCACAAAACGCTAAAATTGCCAGAAAACACCAGAAACTAAATATTCCCCTATAGTTGTTTTTTCAGATGTATGTGCTTCCTATCATCTTGTTTTCTGACTTTAAATTTCCAGAACTAGGCCATGGTTATAGCTTAGTAGTATAGCACCTTCCCAGCAAGCACAAGGTCCTATGTTCAATTCCCAGTATAAACAAACAACGAATAAATGATTTCCAGAGCTGTGAGACTAAAAATAGCCCATGACTTTAAGCCAACCAGCCCAAGTCTTAGTGATTTTGTTATGGGAGTCAGGGAAAAGCAGGGGCCTTTCCTTTCCAGGCCCAGAGCAGAAGCTGCTCTTGCATTGGTCAGTGCCTGAGTGTTCATGGTCACTGGTTCCAGGTGGGAGCCTCTGGGCACAGCACAGCTGAGAGGCTGCAGCAGACAGCTGCAAGGCTGCCTACTGGGGGCACTGGAGCTGCCCTCTTCTGATAGTTTAAAAATATTCTGGGAAATAGAGGTTTGTGGGAGAATAAAAGAGCAC
>NW_004524728.1:4065694-4068285 GCF_000260255.1 Octodon degus | reverse complement strand
TGTATAAAAATAATGGCAGTAGCCACTGCCACTGGGTACAGGTGATATGTAGGACATTATAGTGATTTGCATGGTCATCTCCATTTTTTCTCATAACAATACCTTGACATACTGCTGTGCTTATTTTCAGCTGATTGACAAGAGGCTGAGTTAGGTTAGCACTTATCTGAGTATACTCCAGCAGGAAATATTAGAGCTAAGATTCTAACCTGGCTTGCCCTAAATCCAAGGCATATATTTAAGTATCAAATTAGTCTTTCTAAAATTTATTTAACTATACAATATTTTTTGATCAAAACATTATCCAGATTCTTCTTATCAGAATGCTTTCCATTCTCATTTATCATAATAATTTTTAGATCTTTAATAATATATAAGATCCAGTTGATCTGGTTTAAGCCCATAACTCTATAGCACATAGAACAAAATAAAAAGTACTTATTTTGATATAATCTGCTTCCAAGGAACCTCTTTTAGAATGCAGAGATATATGTTATGTAACTTTCAAGTAACGTGTAAAATAACAGAAACTGGAATATTAGCAAGACTCAACTCCCTGGAGCCTGGAGAGTTTCCTTATACCCTGAATATCATCATTTTAGCCAAACTAATGGTGCCACTTCCAGTGGCAACAGAGCATCTTATCCAACTGCCACAGTGAAAGGGCATATGGGTCCTTTATTATCTCTTATGGGTGGGGCAGCCAACAATAAGAGACTGGAAGAAGCAGAGTGGAGAGAAGAAACATTTTTCTATGCATTGTGATATAAATAGACCAGACATTTATTTAAAGAGGAAAAAATTGTCTTGTTTCTATAGATTCTGTTTTATCACATCATTACACATACATGCACAGAGACCCCACAAGCAATTTGGGATGATAGTGCTACTGCTCAGTATTACATATATCTGTTACTGCTTCTCAGCATTTTGGCTAAGATCAATTGTATGGCATGGCTCTGTCTGCAGCCCAACATGCGATTTGTTGTAAATGCCCAGTTATCCATGGTAATGATTTATACAGAGCAATGACCTCAGTTTGACTTCGCTAGCTGGGATGAACCACTTCAGTATTTCCAACTTTAGTTCTTTCCTCATTCTATTGGTTTTCATAGTTATTATTCTGTCTTTGCTTCTTTTTCCACTGCTTTCCCTATAGTTCTACATTTCAGCATTTGATGAGGACATGATATTCTTTGAAGCTGGAATTTACTGACAGTCTTCTGAGAGCTGTCCATCCACGGTGCACAATGATGCTAGTAAACACAGTCCTCTGATATTTTGGGGCCTAGTGGATTTGAAGAGGTCCTTCTTTACCATCTATGATTGCAGCTTCTTTGTCAAGGACAGTTTAGACTCGTGTTGGCCCTCATAGTCATCAGCTTGGCAGAACTGCAGAATCTATACACTAAAAGTTAATGTTTAACATAGTGGATAAAATGATCTACAGTATAGCAACTCAAATGTTAATCAACCTTCTCTTTTACTAATTTTTTTTAATATAAAGTGATATAAATAGACCAGAGATTTATTTAAAGAGGAAAAAAATAAAATAGTGCAGCCATGGCTAAGAAAGTAAAGAAGAAATTATAACTCACATGGGACACAAGTTGTAAACTCTGCCTGGAATTCTGTCATCCAGATATTATTGACACTGGTAACAGCCAAACAAAGTGTTTGTTAAGCTGTATAAAAGATGAAAAAAAATAGAGGACATGTGCTTAAAGTTTAAAGCTTCTGTGTTTTAAACAGATTTTGAGGTGCAACATTATTTGTTTATTTTTAAAATTTAAAGCTAAATCTGTCGGGAAATACTAGGAGTTGCTTACAAATCATTTTCAGGTACTGTGAGCAGGACTTATTCCACAATGTTCTATTCTGCTTACTTGTAATCCACATCTACTCTGTGAATGATCACGGCTGCTTACATGGAAAATAAGGACCAAGCTGGACTCAAAGGAGCTAAATTATTTTTTATGAGAAAAATGTTATCCCTATGGAGGGAAATGGCAAGCCTGGTGAAAGTGGGGTTAGGCCTTTTTAATTATTCTTTTACTCATGGGAAAGAAAGTTTTCCTTTCTTGAAGTCTATATTTTGGACAGGCTGTGGGGAAAAAGAAACCCTTCTCCACTGTTGGTGGGAATATAGACTGGTGCAACCATTATGGAAATCACTGTGGATACTCCTTTAAAAAGTAGGACTGGAAATCCCATCAAACCAGCTATCCCTATACTGGGAATTTTCCCAGAGGAATTGAAAATGTCGTATCATACTGATACCTATGTTGATAGCAACACAATTTGTGACAGCCAAATCTTGGAAACAACCAAGATGCCCGTCACTTGAAGAATGGATGAAAAAGATGTGGTATTTTTATACAATAGAGTATTACTCAGCTATGAATAATGATAAACTCAAAACCTTCATATTTAAGTGGATGCCACTTGAAGATATACTCATAAGTGAAATAAACCAGACCCACATGTGTAAATATCATATAGTCTCCCTAATATAAGTACTCAAAAGAAGAAATACAAATAGAAAGTTATAACACAATTAAAAGGAAAGTGAGAACTTGAGGATTAGACAA
>NW_004524728.1:4054408-4056214 GCF_000260255.1 Octodon degus | reverse complement strand
AAAAGATAGAAAAGAAGATTAAAGATTAAGTATTTATGGAACATTTTAAAGTGTTTATTTTTATTGGACTCACAGAACTGTCTTTTATGGGCCTTAGTATGAATCTACAGTCAGCCTGATTTCTTTCTGATATCTAGATAAAACCAGCATTTTGAAAATTTGAACTTTTATGTACAAATTTTTAAGTTTACACAATTATGCAGCATAGAAATATTTGATAATATACACAATATTCAGCAAGTAATGTATTTTTTCTCTCATGTATTGCATAAACTTGATTTAGCCAATCTGCCTATAGAGTAGTTAAGAGGTGACTATGATTTTCTCTTGCTCCCTAATGGGGAATTGGGGGACAGTCAGTGTACCAGAAGGGGAGGGCGGTACTGTTGTAGGCAGCCGAGTTAGATAGAACTATTATAGGCAGTCAGATAGGGTCAGGCTCTCAAGGAGACAAGATGGAAGACAAGGTGACTTTGCAACTTGGAAGAGACAGACACTCCCATATGGGCCATGCTTGAAGACTGAGACAAAAAGAGGAAGCACAGCTACATACTTCCCTAGGGATGGACATTAGGGATTGATATCCTAAATAGTATCAATCAACTTGAAAGAGCTCAAATGAGTCACTAGCCCAAACCCCAACTGGAAGAGACCCTGTCCCTTATTCATGCCTGCTTGCTATATGACTCACTTTCCCATTTGATACTGGATTTAATCAATTTTACCTGAGCAATGGTGCTTGCAATTCCATTGGTTGACGATAGTTTTGTCCCACCTCATACCCAACTAAGCAAGTTCTCATGTCTTCTCCACCACTTTAGGCTGACCTCACCACATGGTTTTCCTCTATAAAAGTCCCTGCAAGAGGCAACTTACTGGGGTGGGGGGGAACCGCTCACTCGGGCCCCTCCTCCTGTCCCTCTCTCGGGATAGGAGCTTTCTTTCTCTCAATAGATATATTCTGCTCATAACCTCCATTTGTTCCTAAAATTCATTCTTCAGTTTTAGAGAACACAAACTCCGTGTAGGTCAAGTCCAGAGTTTGCTTTTCCCTATGTCATTTGGAGGTTCCCTATATTGTTTGGAGTTCACCCACCAGAGACCAGTTTTTCTCCCTGTATCAGTATGTCTCCTGCTACCCCAGGGATCTTGCTATGACCATACAGCATTTCTTCTCCAGCTCTTCTCTGAATTGTAGCCTGATAATTTTTAATTTTTTTTTAATTTTTGTTTCTTTTCCTCACATTCTTCAGGGACTCAAAGTTCAACATATCAACACTTCATGGAAAACACCTGTTCCATGTTATATCCAAGATGCCTGACACCCAAACAGATAGAGAGGCCAAGCTCACCTGCCCATGCTATAGGGTAACAGTATCACTAAACTTCTCCTTCAGAGGGTCAACAACCCAAGTTTGCAGACCAAAAATCAGTAAAAAGAAAGGCTGCAAGAACAGCCAACATCTTGGCTCCAGCTATTCATGGTCAGCGAGGACTCAGCACATAAGAGAACCTGCACTGCAGCATCCTATAACTCAGTAGTGTCCCAAACTTTCTGATCAAGGAGATTATGGAGCCACAGAGGAAAGTAATTGATGATGTAGAGTGTGCCCAAGAAGAGTCACATGGAGAGAAAACACCCTTTCAGACTTTCACAGAGAGCAAACTGGCCAAGCAATAGCTGTGACTCATCCACACTGTAGCCTGATAAATTATGTCAAGGAAGAAGGTTCTATAAACAAGTTTTGACAACAATAAATATTACAGTACACTTTTCAAGAATCACAATGTACATCTCTTTACAAG
>NW_004524728.1:4042326-4052543 GCF_000260255.1 Octodon degus | reverse complement strand
GAAATATAAACACAAAAGTCATCATTAGAGTTTAAAAAGATAATTTACTTAGTAACAATCCTTTGAATTAAAAAGTGTTCAGCATGCAAAAATGTCCAACTTTGAAAAAAAAGGTCATTAATAAAACTGGTTTCATTTTGAACCTGAACCGTGTTCTTATCTCTAAATGAACTCCAAACTTCACACAACCTTGATATCTACTGACATTTTTGCCACAGCTGAAATTTAGTGTCCCAGAATGACCAAAGCCTTTGTAAATTCATTTCAGGCCAAAATGCTGCTCTTCTCCATAATTCCTTTTCTGCTTGCCTCCTACAGTAGAAGAAATCTTCCTGCCCTTCATAGTCCTATAATACATATAGTGTACTTTTCATTTATGACATTTAATAGCTCAACTGTGAATCACATTTATTAGTATTCTTGATAATTCAATTATAAAGAGTCAAATTAAAAATGATAATGTTTGAATTAAAATTAACTTTCTTTTCTGTTTTCCCTTGGAATATACCCAATCAACTGTGTACATATAACAATATTTAATATATAAGTAATATTCTGTAACATATATTATTGATATAATTATATACCCATAGAGAGATGGTGACATAAAAACAATATTTTAAAGCTGGTCTTCTGTTTACACTTTCTTTGCATCTATTTTATCTAAATAAAACCTTGCTTTGTCTATAATTATATTGATTACTACTAAGATAGCTGCATCTTTTCTACTCATTTATTTGTTTGTTTTTTGGTACAGGATCTCGCTACACAATTCAGATTCATAGTGATCCTCTTGTCTCAGCCTCCCTAGTGCTGGGATTACAGGTATGGGCCAGCACTCCCAGTTTTGATGGCAGGCACAGCATGTGATACCAAGGATTGAACCTGGATCCTTGTACTTGCCAGGTAGGCACTTATACCATTGAGCTATCCCCCACCCCAATAGCTATATCTTGTATTAGGCTTATTTTTATTTGATTCCCAAACACTATTTTGATTTTTAACACAATTTAGTTGGTTTTTTATTTCTTCAAAGATATTAAGTCAAAACTCTATAAATATCTCTTAATAGAGGAATCAGAGATTCTCTATAAAGTGTCCTTCACTTAATTCACAGAATTTTCTCCCCATATTTGATGCTTTGGACCCATGCTGCGGGCCCAGTGTCCTCCTCTCCACTCCTCACAGCACACTGACCTTTCCTGCCTCTTGTGTTTTCTTCTGCATTTGTCTGTGGAAGCCACTTCAACTTATGCTTTTTGGAGAAATCTTTTTAGACTGCTTCAACACAAAGGGGCTTTCACTAGGTGCTGGCAGTTTTTTGTAGCTTTTCTCTAGTACTTCCTACAGAGTGAATAGTGGATGTCTCTGCCTCATCTATTAAGTTACTGAAGACAGGAATGATGATTTTTTTTTAAATCCATTGAAATATGTAGAAGGAAAACAATGCTGAGTTGCACACTGGTGAGACAAAAGTACTCCCAATTTTTTTCTTTTGAAAAATAACCACTTCAAAGTTTTTATAGGTTATCTTAGTAGCAGGCAGCAAGAAGTAAATGTGTAGTCCAGAAAGTCTATTTAATCTTACTAGGAAAGTTTCTGAAGCCCTTGAATCATGACCCTGACCCTCTGTGCTTCCACCTCCCAGTTTGTATGGTGGAAGCCGCACCGCACCAGTGGCCTTTAAGGTAGAACTCCTCTGCTGGAGCTCCCAGGCAAGGGACAGGGTACCTGATGCCATGGGGCAGCTGCAGCCCTTCTTGCCTTCACCAAATGCTAAGTTGCAGATGTTCCTTTCTGCCAAGAAGAGCTGAGAAATAAGTCCACCTGTCTTTCCTCCATCCACTTTGCATAAGGCAAGACTCTAGGCCGAGCAGTTCTATCCCAGAACAGTGAGGCCCAGTGCCTCAGCTTCAGCTTGCTGTCAAGGCTGAGGCCTTCCCATAATAGTGGCAAGCCACAAAGAGCAGCCTTTCCCCAGGGCTCTGCTGGTAAAACAGGAATTGCACACCAAGGGCAGGAGCCACGCTTTCGAGACCAAGCAAAGGTGAGTGGTCCAGAGCTACTGCTCAGGGAACAGGACCTTAGAACAGAAAGCTAGCAAGTTCTTCTTTTAGAAAGACTGAGTTTATTTAGAAGAGAATGTAAAAAAAAATAATAATAATAACCCTAAGATTCCCCCCAGAAACAATGGATATTTTGAAGCTGGGAGTTCCCTTAAAAAAATAGTCTAAACCAAACGAAAGTTTATCACAGACAGCCAGAAGGTATGGAGGAACAGAAAGAGTTCAAATTTAAGAAAGCTAGCCTGGGGACCGAAGAGATAGCTCAGTTGTAAGCACTAGTGCAAGGTAGCTTAGTGGTGTAAGAGCCAGTGCAAGGTCCTGAATTCAATCCCTAAAAATGAAAGCTACCCTGTAGAGGAATTTCTGAGCCTTTGAGCCTTCTCTAAAACAAAAAGAAGAAAAAAAGAAAAAAAAAAAAAAACACAGAAATCACCCAAGCAATTAGCTTAAGCTAAAAGCTGAATGATAGCATCAGAGAAAGATGATTTAGCAGAGCTGAGGGAGAGGTAGCACTTTGAAAACTATTGTCACCCAAAAGTAACCATGACTATAAACTCAGAAGAACAACCTGAGAGACAACGCCATGGCACACCTTGCAGTCACAGATCCTGGGGAGGCCGAAGTAGGAGAATCATTCATTTGACAGGCTCGTGGGCACGATAGAAAGACCTTGTCTCAAAATAGCTGGAGATGTTATCTCAGAGTGAAGGCCCTGAGTAGAAAAAGGAAACTTCAACCTTAAAAAAGCATGTACAAAAAAAAAAAAGCCAACCTATTATACTTAATGGTTAAAGACTGAAACTCTTCCCTTAAATTAAGGAAAAGACAGTATGCCTCATTGTATTATTCTTGGACTTTATATTGGAGGTAGTAGCCAAAGCATACTTTGTCACTATAACCAGCAAAGACAGATAGTAAACAGCTTTGGAAAGAGTATGGGATAGTTGTTACCGCATACCTTTCTGGTGAAAATTTATAATAGTCCAGTCACTTTGTAAGACAGTATGAAAATGTCCAAGAAAAGTACAAATGTATATACACAAAAATATGCATGGTCATACTACACACAATAGCTAAAATGTAGAAGCAATGAAAATGTCCCTTAACTTACATATTCCTAAATAAAGTGGCACATATATAAATGGAATGAAGTACAGACTCATGGTGCAGCCTTCAGAGTGCTGTGAACCTCTAAAAACATTATACTGATTTAAGGCAGTCAGGTAACACCAGAAAATCCAAAGTCTATATATTATATGCTTCTATTGGTGTGAATTTTTTTTTACACAAAAAGGCTATTAGCTGCTAGAATTTCTAGAGCAGGTACATAAGCAAAAATAGGCAATATCTCTAAATAGGTATGGAATTCCCTTTTGAAGTGATAAAGTGTTTTACATTGATTTTATTGTTTGTCTTATCATCACATGAATATAATAAAAAACTGGATTGTGTATACCGTGTGAATTTTATGTTATATGAATTATATTTTAATAAGATTCATACAACAAAATTTAAAACTATATAATTTTATTTAAATTGCCAAATTATATGACAGAATTAAAAGCTATAATCCAATGTCTAATAAAAACACTTTCCATTAGGTATGTCGAAGTGCTATTATATAATGGAAGGCATTATTTAAGTAGATACTCAGATATTGAGTTCAGTGAATAAATCAAATTTTTCCAGACAGCAAAAAGAAAACTTGACCTTTTTTTAAAAGACTGAGTGTTGGGCTGGCCAGATAGCTCAGCGGACTAACGCGCCTGCTTAGACAGACTCAGGGACCAGGGTTTGATCCCTGGTGTGCTGTGCTGGTCCCACCCCTGGGACACTCTGAGATGGTGATTGAGACTGGGTGGGGTGGTGTGCACCTGTAATCCCAGCACTTGGGAGGCTGAAAACAAGAGTATCACTACGAGTCCAATCTACATAGTGAGAACCTGTAGATGCTGTACTAAATACATAAAAAAGGAAAGCCTAAGTGTTGAGTTGTTTAGGTTACCAGATACATACATGTAAAATCAGTTTAAAAACAAAACAAAACAAGAACAAAAAGAATAACCCCAGCAATCAGCAGTTATCCAAAGTATCCTGCATATATACATAAATATATCTTTTTCCCTTCTTTCTTTTATCCTTAATTTTATTACTTTGTTTAGTGTAATTTTGTATTATTTCTAATGGTGTTTTTTATTACTATTTTTCATTGTTTTAAAAAAAGACTGAGTGTTTAAAAATGTATGAAAAAGTTCAACAGCAACTAGAGGAATAAAAAGTGACATCAAACAAACCACTAAAAGGCTAAAATAAACATTTTTTCCCTGAGGTCAGAAGAGAATTTGCATCTTTGGCAAAACATGGAGGAAACAAGGACCTGAGCTTTCCCTGAAAAAGCAGTAGAAAATGATGGAAGGGACTTCTTTAAGAAATTAAAATCAATCAGTGGGTAGAATGTCACATGTGACTTCAGCAGCAATTTTGGGGACTGGCTAGAAAAGCCATATAGGTGGACGCAACTGGGACTGTGGAGAGATGCCACACTGTGCTGACACTGTGGGGAGGAGACACGTGCACCAACAAGAGCTCCATCCATGCGTGGCCAAGTGAGGCCCTGCAAAAGCGGCAGTATGTGCACAGCCTGCCTACGGCCAGGCTTTCCTCAGATGAGTCAGTCGTGCCACTGTGGACGCACTGATGCAGCGTAGATCATCCTAGGGAGACTACTCAAATGCACTGCCTCTGTGCTTCATGTATTTATGATTACACCTTGTGCACACCTGCCTGCACCTTATGCACACCTGCCTGATTATATTGTTTAAATATGTCTTAAGGAAGCAGCACTGCATTGACACAGCCAACACAGATGGCACAAGTGACAGATGTGCTCCTGGTAGGGGACGGGATTGTGGCTAGCAGCTGGGGTAGCCTTCATAGTGTGTGAGTCAGTTTTCCTGCTGATGGGACACAGCACAGCTGGAGGAGGAGAGGTAGAATTTAGCTCATGTATTCAGAGAATTTAGTCTCTCTTCTGCTGGCTCCAAGGCAGGAAATTTCTGGTGGAAGGAAGGGCAAAATGGAGCAGAGCAGCTCACATCAGAGGCCAGCAAACAGCAGGGACAGCACCAGAGAGGAAGAGGCGACAGACAGCTGGACCCCTACTGACACTTCTGAGACTCACCCTGGCACATCCAGGAATGTTTTCCACCAAGCCTTCAGGGGACACAAAGCCAATTAACGTGACTCTCCAACCTGCCTATACTCATGCAGGCATGATATTTGAAGAGCACTCTCTTAAAAGAAGTTTTCCCTAAGTACAGTGGATTTACTAAATCCTTGAATGCTATTTTTTAAGAAATCTTATTTTAGGTGATACAGAGTTTTGTATGAAAGCTACATAGTTGCTTTTCTCCTTTCATATTTGAGAATTGTTTCCATTTATTATACTTTTATTTTTCCAAAGAAATAGTATAATGGAACACTACTTGAAATTCAAGTTGGGAAAGAGTTTTATTATTTAATCTCCTCTGTAAACAACACTGTCACAAGTAACATAGAAAAGTATTTCTTTATAGTTTTTCTCCTAGTATTTTTCAGAAATGTGTTATGTATTTTCTCTTTGTACTATAGTAACCTACTTTTCTTCAGGGAGAAAAAATAAAAAGCAAGAGATGTTTTCTGGTAAATGCTTTGTAATTTTAAGATTCTTGGAACATAAATGCTCTGATATTGTAATTACCTATGATAAAGGTGCAATAGCAAGGTAAAATGAATGGCTTTTATCCTATATGCAATGCCTTAGAATGCTTTACCGAAGTAGGGAACTGATTCTTAAGAAACATGGAATATTAAGAACAAAACAGCAGATAAATTTTTGTCACAGCAACAAAGAAACAAAACTAATCAATATAACAAATGTGAATTGTATTTTATAAGAAAGCAGTATTACTCCAAATGTTCTCTTATGCCAATAAATCATCTTCCCTCAAGAGCAATACATTATAACCCTTGTTCATATAATACAATTGAATTAATAAATTATAGAGGGACCGGTGAGATAGCTCAGTGGTCTAAAGCAACTGCTTAGGCAAGCTTATGTAAGGGCAGGGACTGTAGTTCGATCCCTGGTACCACATGCCACGCCAGCCCCACCTCCAAGGCAGGCTGAGCCAGACACAAAAAAGTAAAATAAAATAAATTACAGATATCCCAGTGACTCTAAAAATACAATTTGCCAGGGACATAGCTCTGCAGCACAGCACCTGTCTGGCAAACATGAGGTCATGAGTTTGATTATCAGTATTAAAAAAAAAATAATTATTTAAGTAGCCTAAAAAGTAGTTGTCAAAATATCCAGAGCTTAGGGCCGGGAAAGTAGCTCAGTGGCACAGGGCTTGCCTGGCAAGCTCAAGGTCTTGAGTTCAATTCCAAAATTCCAAGTACAAAAAATAATAATGATATTAACAGTAATAAACTAATTAGCTAAATTGTCTGCATAATATGATTGCATTTTATTTAAAGTTTTATGCAGATAAACTTTTCACAGGAAAAAGTTGGAAAAATTCATACAAGAATATTAATATGGGGCCAGAGAGATAGCTCAGCAGACTAAAGCACCTGCTTAGGCAGGCTTAGACAAGCACAGGGACCGAGGTTCGATCCCTGACACCACATGCTGCACGGGCCCCACCTCCAGACACCCTGAGCCGGCCACTGTGTCTGGTATGGTGGCGCATGCCTGGAATCCCAGAACTGTGGAGGCTGAAAGCAGGAGGATCACCACAAGTCTCAGCTGCATAATGAGACTCTGCAACAACCAAATACACTATTAACACTATGATCTCAGAGAGTGAATATGCCATTTAAGTTTAAAAGAAAAAAATCCAAATGTGCCTAAAATATAAAACATATATAAGAATTTCATTCAGTTCTTACACACTAATTTGAAATTTTCCCCAACAAATGGTCTGTAAGGAATGTAAGTGACAGAATGGAAAAGGATGCTGCGTTAGCTCATTGCCTAGAAGTACGCAATACTAGGTCCCTTATAAAGAAGATAGGTCAGGGCGCATGTTTGAAGCTGTATGTTCAAGACTGTGCCATACTACTTGTTTGGCTCTAGTGGGGTCCTCATGGACAGTGGCATTACTATGCCCTGCGCATGTGCAGAAGAGACCATGTGGTGAGATAGGAAGGCAGGAAGATTTAGGAGCCAGTTATGTGCTTTTTATAACCACCTGCTCTTTCAGGAACCAAATGGGCCTTGCAAATTGACCCATATCGATCTTTTTTGAAATTGTGCCCACGAGAAGTAATTACTGTGCACTAGACCTCACCAATTAAAGGTTCTGCTACTACCTGACACTGTGTAACTGTCGGCACGTGAAGCTATGAGGAACACACTGAAACCACATAAATACATGGCTGAAGGGGATTCTTCATCATTTGGATGACAAGTAAGTTTGGAAGGGTTGAGAAGCCACAGATCACTGTAACTCCAGGCCGTCAGCAATGTCTGTAGGAAGTGATCTTTGACTCAGACCTTAACGACAAGCAGCATTCCAACACATAGAGAAAAGTAAAAGTGGGGATAAACGTGTTTTACAAGGAGGACACCAAACTAGGAAACCTCAGATGAAGGGCCAGCTTTGTGACGCTGAGATCGCTGAGCTATTTCCCCAGCCTGATTCATTTATTTTTGAAAAGAAATGTGTTATTCTCTCTCTCTCTCTCTCTCTCTCTCTCTCTCTCTCTCTCTCTCTCTCTCTCTCTCTGTTGTCCTGAAATTTTATAAAGAAAATCTTTGAAAAACCAGTACATCACATAATATTTTATGTTAAAGTACTCAATTTTCTCTTAAAATCAAGTTGGAGATGCTTAATGTTATGTGAAATTATTACTGTATAGAAAGTCCTAGCTAGTAAAATAGAAAATAAACAAAACGCATAAAGATCGGTGGTACAAAATTAAACTTCCATCTGTTTTCCTAACTTCCTGTGATATCTTCTGGTCAAAATGTTGCCTCCTGCCATTTGGTCCGAGTAGGAGGCGCCGCGGCCCCACCCCCACACTTTTGGAGACAGCGCGTCCACGTGATCAGTGCGGGGGCTCCACTAACAGCCCGCTCCGAGCCTGTATCCCAGTTCCACTACCTGTCCACGCTGTAAGCCTGGGCAGTGGCTTAACCTGGAACTTTCAACTGTAAGACGGGGCAGGGTCCAACGACTATCCCCGTGTGTGCCTCAGGGTTAACTATAGCAAAGCGTAAGAAGAGCTTAGCGCAGTGTGTGGCGCCTCCTGCTGGTCCCCAGGCAGAGGCGAGCTGAGGACACAGGGAACTGTGGCTGACCCTGAAGCGGTAAGGACTGCTGGTGAACCCAACTGGAAGTGTTTTCTGTCTCCAAACTTCAAGGATCCTGAGCAAAAGGCTGTGCCTTGAGATTCGAAACTGCGAAGAGAAATGAATAAAAGTGTCTGGGAATGGGTAATCGCACCTTTTTAGTTTTCCTGTTGTAACTCAGTACACATGAAACCCTGCCCACCATGGTCTTCTGGTTTAATGAGTTAAATGTTTTCAAATAAAATACCATTGACTACTCTGATTTTCAGCAGCTAGAAATCTTAATGTTGATTAAATTCTTTGATTCTTTCCTAACTCATCAAAAGAGGGACAATAGAAAGATAAGAAAAATTAAAATCCCTGTTTACAATTTGCTGTACTTTTCCAATATTCTCACTATTTGCAATGCTGCACTCAAAAGTCACATGGAGAGAAGGGGGGAGCAGTGAGGGAGAGAGGAGAGAGAATGTAGTGTGCCTGGTTATAAAATGCCAGATTATACTTTAATTTAGGAGGCTTGTAAGATAAAACAAAGGTCATACTAAGTAGCATAAATGTTTTATTAATTCAAATAACCATCATTCTGTTTATCTTTTGCTATATAATAAGACATTGCTAAAACTCAGTAGCTTTATATATTTTGCTCATGGGTCTATAACTTGTTCATATCCTGGCAGGGATGGCCTATATCCGTTTCATCTGATGGCTGGAAATCTGCGGGGTGAATTTATCAGATGATCACTCACTCATATTTGGGCAGTTGGTGCTAGATGCCCCAAGGTCACTCTGTTGGGCTGCGGGCCATGTTCATATTCTGTGTGGCCACTTGGTTTCCTCACAGCATGGTGAATGCTCCCAATGGTAATTATTCTAAGAAAGAAGAAGCCAAGTGAAAATTGTCACTTTTTCTAATGACTCTTAAAAGCCATGAAGCATTATGTCAATGTACCATCAGAAGTTTACTCAAATGAGATTATATGGAAAGTGAGAAGAATAAGATTCAAACTTTTGATAGAATGGGCATCCACACATTGGCTTCACTTTTTAAAACCATGGAAGTCTGCCCTCTGTTTTACTAGTTGCTGTTTTATAAAGGCACTAGCTGTATCTACAAGAAATCTAAACTCACCACCTAACTACCTCTTTAAGGCATCATGTCCTGGTATTATCACACAGGCTTGTATGGGTAGGATTTCAACATATGACTTAATGAAGGTTATAGTGGAACCAGAGCCCAGGCCTGGCCTGTGAGTGAGACCACCAGGGCCCTGCAGGAACCTGATTCAACCCAGAGCCCAGGCCCGGTGTACAAGCCTGGTGTGGAACCCTGCAGCAGAACTCCCTTTAAAGAGACTAGAGGCAAGACGTGCCCTGCTGATCCAGGAGCAGAACATTTCCCCAGAGTGACACAGAGGGTTCACCTCCAAGGACTGCAGCAGGAAGAAGTGCAGCACAGCAACCAGACCCAAACCACACCCACCTGGACCAGTTTGAACTTCATAGATCTGGACCTGATGCTAAGATAATAACTGTAATGAAGCTCTACACCAAAGGTCAGAAGACAGTACTATACAAAATGACAAAGAGAAGGAGCAAAATGCATTCTCAGGCCCCGAGCCACCCAGAACAAATGCAGGAGACAGTAGCATAGAAGAAATTGGAGGGCCAGGGAGATGGCTCAGTAGAATAAGTGCTTGCCTGGCAAATGCAAAGTCCTGAGTTAAATCCCCAGCACTGAAAAAAAGAAATTGGAAATCACACACCAGAAATCTCTGAAACAATAGTGTCAGAAGTAAAGAAATAATTGCAGA
>NW_004524728.1:4039843-4041316 GCF_000260255.1 Octodon degus | reverse complement strand
ATCAGCCCTAAAAGTTTTTAGATGAAGACATTACATATGTAATGTATATGGACTTTCAATGTCACCTTTGAAGCATACAAAAAATGTAAAACTTTAAGTCATTTTATTAAGAGATCTAAGCTGTTATCTAATGAAAAAGATTTAAACTGATAAATCACAGGTTGATTTTACGAAATTTATTTTTCAGTGAACTTAGGTTTTCCTGCTCATCCAGTTGGAAGTCCCACCACTCTCCTCCGTGCTCACCTCCCTGCCATCCCACAGAGCGCATTAGACTCTGCCTGTCCACAGGCCCTGGCCATGTTCTGTGCGGTGCAGGCAGCCATGCACACAAGTGGGAATCTGCAGCCGACCTCCCTAAGAGGCTGCTTAGAACCCAGAGTGCAGAGCCCAGAGTTTCTGTTTCCGGGAGTCTGGAATGGAGATTAGAACCTCCCCTCCCAGACAGACTGAGGGCCTCACCTCCTCACAGTTATGCTGGCTCTTCTGGTCTAGAGACTGCACTTCTTCAAGCGCTCCACTAAGGAGTATTTTGCATGTGTTGATCTCATCTCCACAGAACCTGATGCTAAAGACGGTGAGGTAGGTCAGTACCACAGCCAAATCCCTTCTACAGTGATGGGAGATTTTCCTAAATTGTCTTTATTTTCTGAGGATCCAAATTATGCACGAGAAAAGCAGATGTCGCCCCTGTTGGGCCATGTCTGGCAATCTGTTTTAGTTGCAGTCTTAACTGTCTCCTGAAGGCCCATCTACTGAAGTGCTGGTCGTGAGTCTGTGCCACTACTGAGAAGCAGTGGAACCTTTAAGAAAAAAATGAGGATCAGTTGAAGAAGGTTAAGTCACTGGAGGCACACCCTTGGAGGGGATACTGAGACCCCAGTCTCTTTTCTTTTATTTATTTATTTTTTTATTTTAAGGAAGAGTCTACAGGCTGTTCAGGGTCTCACTACTAGGTCAGACTCATAGTGATCTGCCTGTTTACAGTTTCGCAAGAGCTAGGATTACAAGCATGTACCACCATGAGTTTCAGTCTTGTCCCAGCATGCCCTGGTGGCAGGGGCTGGCAGGACACACTGGGATCAAACCCCAATCTCTCAATCCCTGAATCTCTCTCTCTCTCTCTCTCTCTCTCTCTCTCTCTCTCTCTCTCTCTCTCTCTCTTACATAAGGTCATAAGGTTTTGTCTTGTCACATTTCCCAAAACAATGGAACAAGCCAACTAAGGCATGAAACCTCTGAAACAAAACAACATGAGATTTCTGGCTGGTAAGTTGTTTATCTCATATATTTTATCACACTAGTGGAAAACTTATTAACACAACATCCTTTCTGCTTATCCACTGCTTCACACTGCACTGCAGATTTCAGCTTCACTACAGAAATTTAACCCAAGTTCCATCTACATGTACACTTGCCTTCTAGTATAAAGTTATGCCTAAAGAGCCTTTCCTTCTCAGCTCTCCCCAGGGG
>NW_004524728.1:4033164-4039743 GCF_000260255.1 Octodon degus | reverse complement strand
AACTCCATGAATGAGAATGGAAGGAACCCACCAAATAGGGCAAACAATTAAACACAGGAGAATAAGAGTTATACAAAAGCAGTATTTCAGTTATTCTTTTGTATACAGCAGCAAAATATTTCCATCAGCATACTCTACAAAAGGACTTCTCCTGCACCCTATGGGTCATGATTCTGGCTGTGTCTACAGGGTAGATATCAAGGAAATAGCAGTAGCTCAGTCCCACAAGTGACACCTGGCCACCTGTAAGCATCATGGACACTGTCCATGTCCACGACGTACTAGAACTTTGTGCGATATTCTATACCCAAACTGTTAGAAGTGCACATTTATTTACAATGTGCAATCTATGAATCTCATGCTATGTATTCATTTCAGAAATATTTCTCTAGAATTCACTCTGTCTACATGTGATATAATTCACATTTCAATATTTGTCTACAATTTTTAGTACGCTATGTAATTATTGATTTTCAATAAAGTTAATGAAAAAACAATCAAATCATAAAAAATTATTCTCAACAATGTTAACAATAAGTTTAAGATGCAGTTGTTCTATGAAAAGGAGGAACTAACCTTTATAATTTGAGATAGAAAAATAAGAACTACAAAACAATAATTTCCCATAGGATTTCAAGATTGTGCTCAAAGACTATCATATTTGGACAATTTCTGCTGTGCACACCATGGCATGAATTTTGAAGAGAACTCATGTTTTAAGGCTGTATTCATTTTAGGATTCAGAAGCAACTCAATTTTGATGAATAATAAATCCATTCCTTTTCTTGAAATTACACATAATTATACTTTCATAAATGGGTAAAATACTTTTTGAATATTCTTCTGTATCTTGAATCAATGTGACCATACATGCAACTGACAAAGAATAAGTATTCAATGCCTTCATTCTTCCAAAGAGCAGATATCTTGTTTATTAAACTGCTTTCTGATGAAATTTCATAATTGCAAGAAATCCAATTAAGTTTTCTGTCCCCTTGGAGATCATTTAAATCAATGTAGTAATGTGCTTCTTAGAGAATTAATGTTATTTCTCAAAGGCTTTTTCTTGAATAAAACAGAAATTCAGGTTAGCCTGAGAAAAAGTTTTTTCTGTTAGATCCCTTATAGAGATAACTATTCTGGGAGCAGCAATTATCTAGCCAATTGTATGACCTTTTTCTCTTTGGGAAACAAACAACAATAAGCACTGCTGCTGCATGTGCCACAGAGAACCCGGCACTCTGATAAGGTCCAGCAGCATCCTTGGGGCTGGGTGGAGTGTTCTGCCTAAACTGCGTTGCTTGATATTGGTGGGCAAAACTAATGGTAAATTCTCAGAGGGTGTAAAATGAAACTTCTATCATTTAGTGATAGAAGATGAAAGACTGTGAAATAAGGTCAGAGTCTCAAAGAAAAGACAAAATTTAGGAAATACCTGGAATTCGGGATAGGTGAAAGAGCAAAGAAATAAGTAGTTCAAGAAAGAATTTAAATGGGAAGAAGGTCATTTGACTGTAATGGAGAAAGAAAAGATCAAACATAATGAAAGGAAAATCCATAGTACCTTACAAATAAAAAAGGAAAATACATATTGTACTAGTCATCTTTCCATTGCTGGGGTAAAAATATAGACACATGAAATTTAAAGAAGGAATGCTCTCCCAAAGAAAGATAAAATGCAAGCAAAGCTTTATAAATAGGAAGGGGAATGGGTTGAAGAGAGAAGAGGAGATTGGGGAAAAAGAGGAATCAAAACATATCATGTATAAGTACAAATTCCCTGTAATGAATATGATTATGTTTGTCCAGAATGTATCAACAAATTAAGTAAAAAATCAATAAGAAATGGTTTAATTTGTCTTATAGTTCCAGAAATTTCCACCCATTTGGCTGGCTCCAGGGTACAAACATCATGGCAGTGGGTATGGCAGAGAATAGCTGCCCACACTGTGGTGGCCACATGGACAGCAGGAAAGGAATCACATGAGGAAGGGGCAGGGCCAAGGCCGCACCCTCAGGATCCATTAGCCTCTGGAAATAGCTACAGAAACCCAGAGGTGTCCTGTAGTAATTTCCTAGACATTCTCAATTCAATCAAATTGACAGTCAAGATTAATCATTAACATGTGGAAAAAGTAATTCTAAATAATGTAAAAAAAATATTAAAAAAGAAAGAAAACACTAACTACAAGACATAATTTTGGTTCCCTGTTTTAGAATATATAATACATGAAATAACTCTTAACTTCCTAAAAGTTGAGCTACACCATGAATAGTCTCCATGTCTTTATGGAAATATTCACGGCTGGAGCTTGTTCTCCTCACTTACCTTCCTCAGCTTACCTTCCTTGTTCTCCTCAGCTTCCCATGTCCACGCTACTTTCTTCTGGTATGTACCAGTAATCAGACACAAACTCACAAAATGACTCATGTGCACTCACTATGCTTCTTGGAGTTAAAACATTTTTCAGAGTTCCTTTCTGTAATGGTTAAGCTTATACATTAACTTGACTGATCTGAGGGACTCCCAGGTAAAACATTATTCCTGGGTATGGCTGGGGGGAATTTCCAGAAAAATTAGAATCTGAACCTGTAGACTGAAGAAGGAACACACAACATCATCCATGTAGGCAGCAATCATCCAGTCCTTTGAAGGACAGAATAGCACACCAACAACAATATTTTAAACAGGGCCTCTTTCCCCTTTCCTCTCCCTGCTCTTCTCTTCTCCCCTCCCCAGCCCCTCCCTCCTTCTGTTCCCTTCTTTTCTCCTCCCCTTCCTCCTCCTCCTCTTGAGCTGGGTTGTCTCTTCCGTCCTACACTCATATATCCTTCACATTCTGGTACCTACAGCAGGCCCTATCCTCCTTGACCCTTGGATTCAGATTTATGCCTTGGTCCTCCCGTCTCAGACTCATACTGAGTTACTGACTGTCCTTCCACGTTTCTTTTGCTAATTTGAAAGTGGCAGTATGTTATGTTTGTACGTATTTGTCCCCTCAAAGCCTCAAGCAGCCATGGGGGCTTCTGGAGTTTGTGATTGATTATTGTGGGTGTGGACACATCTGCCTTGGGGCAGGAAATTTGCATTTTAATGTAAGGAGGGAAGAGAAGCTAGCTGCTTGAGCTGCTGCTGCTACTGCTCCCTCACTGTATTGCTCTTTCCTGCCTTCTTGAAAGGCTGCCCTCTGCCATGTGCCCCTCCGTCTTGGAGCCAGCTGAGTATGGACTAAAACCTCCAGTAACTGTGAGCTAAATAAATCTTTCCTTCCTTCATTTTGAGTGTCGGGTACTCATCCCAGAAATGAGGGAAGAGTAACTGAGACACAGTAAAAAGGAAAAAAAAAAAAAAAAAAGGAATGGATGAATTTGCCATTCATGTAAATAATTCAAAGCTTGATCTTATAAAAACATGAGACATTTAGATATCTTTCAATGTATTTTATTATTGCAGACTCTTAGTGGTTTTATCTCCAGGCAAGAATGGCTGCAAAGATGGAAAAGCTGTCAGTCCTTTCATTAATTAAGTTAAACGGTAAGTTTCAGTAAGTAGCCGATCTGCTGCACACGTTAGAGTCCTAGGATTTGCTTCTCCGTGAGTCCTGCTGCACTCAGTCATCGCAGAAGCCCTGAGAGCTGGACGTCAGGCCTGCTGGGGCAGCCCCGTGCTTTGGCTGCGAGCGCCCTTGGCTCACCACTCTGTGGCGCCATCAATAGCCTCCTTCCCACACGCCGGAAATATGTGCTGGTGTGCTGCACAAAACTTACTTCCTAAAACATTCTCATTTCTATTGGCATTACCTCTGCACATTTGTCATTGTTATAGTGTTTTCAGAATTGTTTCTAATCCCTAATTTTATCACTTTATAATTTTTGAAATGAAGACTGTGCCTGAAAAATTGAGTTTCTGCAGCAATTTACTGAAACACTATGGGCTGCATACTTTATGTAGCATTTTAATTCTGCTAACAGTCTTGTATAATGATTATTATTATTGCTACATAAAAATTTCCAAACTAAAAGAAAGAAAATGTTAGCATAATTGAGAAATATTAACATCTTCGAAATGTGTGCATTTACCAATTATATGTTTTATGTATGTACGTATGTATGTGTGAGTATATTGTATTTATATATAGTGACAAAAAGATTTGTTCCAAACATATTTTTAATAAATTATCCAGTTTGGTTAAATTCTAATTTTAGGTGGGGCCAGCCAAATAGCTCAGCAGATTAAAGCACGTGCAAGCAGGCACAGGGGCTGGAGGTTCAATCCCTGGGTTTACTGTGCCAGCCTGCTCCCAGGGCATGCTAAGATAGCAATTGAGACTAGGCGTGGTGGCAGGCACCTTTAATCCCAGCTCTTGGGAGGCTGTAAACAAGCAGATCACTATGAGCCCGATCTAGTAGTGAGACCCTGAACACCCTGTAGACACTTCCCTAAAATATACACACAAAAAAAATTAAATTAAATTAAAAAGAATAATAATCGTGGGTGGTTCATCTGCTTAATATTTTCCTAGCAATTCATTTGTAAGCTTTTCTTTGTATCTAAGCAAAGCACTTAAACTTGTATTTTATAAGTTTTAGCATTTGAAATTCACAGGATTATTTTGGTGAAACTAAAATTATTAAATTTGTTCACATTGATCTGCTTAATAATTTACTGTATAAATGTGTGAAATTTTAAGACACTTTCTAGGACACATATACTTTTAGTAATATAGATTTGCTGAATATTTTTAATCTGAGTAACACATTTTAAGTAAAATAAATACATTTAAATAGATAGATTTGTTCTTCCTTGTAAGTTAATTCTGCCAACAGTACAATCATTTTTAAAAGTGCACATTATATGGAAATTCATTTAGTGGGCTAAAATTCATTTGAGAGAAAATTAAAAGGTTACAGAAATAAGTTTGAATTCAATTATATCAATAAGTTTAATGGATATAAGTACATGAATCGATTTGGGAGTCTCTGAATATATCAACTTCAGAAAGTTATTTTACTTAATGGACTACTTATGAAACAAAACACAAATGTGTTACATTTATTGAACCATGAAATGAGAGTCCCACATGCCAGGGCAATTAGTTGGCCTTCCAGGAATATGATATATATGGAAGTGGAAAATACTGTTCAATGAACAAAAAATAAATAAATAAATAAATAAGAGTAACTGCCCAATCTTGCATGTGTTTGTTGGGAACATCAGAGAAGCAGCATATTTTTGCATTTATTTTCCCCTTCTTTCCAACATAATTTATGGGTGGTTGTCTTTAAATGACGCCAATTAGAAATAAATGAAAGCTTCATAACCACCTGCTTTAACAGTACCACTAATAAATTATATACGTTGATGTTATGGAAGTCGCTTTCACATGCGGTGCTGTGGCTCTCCGGACCTGCCGCACGCTGGCGCACAGTAACGAGCAAATGTCGGCGGGTCAGCCGCGAAAGCCTGAGGAGCAGGGTGGAGAGCACTTGCCTCGTGCAGAGCCCCGTGCACCCTTTCACACAGCTGTGCTTGGAGGAAGAACACTGAACGATGTTGGCCAGAGAAGAACATTCTAGTGACAGACTGTTATTGCTGTTTCTTTAAAAAAAAAAAAAAAAATTGACAGGAGGAAGGTCAGAAATTTAATATTTCACAAATAGAATTTAAACAAATTATTGGGCTGATTGTAAACTCCTTCCCTCCCCTCTCCACCCCTCCTCTCCTCTCCCCTCCTCTCCTCTCCCCTCCTCTCCTCTCTTCTCTTCCTCTCCAGATCCTGTCTTCTATCTTTGCTTTTAACTAGGAAGAAAAAATCCTTTCCAAATACAATTTTGCCATTTTAATCACAAAGTATGGCTTCTGGTTCTCACACAACTTTCATTATAGAAGTTCCTCAAGAACGTTATGTAGGGCTGTGGACATAGCTCAGTGGCATAAATGACTACCTGGCAAGTGCAAGGTCCTGAGTTCAACCTCCAGTACCACAAAATTAGTCAGATCTAGAGTTCTCTCTCGGGGCCTTCTGTGCCGGCAGCCTCCGAGGCCCAGGTAGACAGCATGAGACTGGGTGTGGTGGCGCTTGCCTGTAATCCCAGCACTTGTGAGGCTATAAATAGGAGGATCACTAAAAGTCCGACCTGTGCAGTGAGACGCTGTAGACTCTGTAGACCCTGTCCTACATACTAAATAAATAAATAAAGTGTATGTAAAGAGCAGTAGTTACACAAGTCTACAAAAGACCAGGGACGGAGCTCAAGAGCACCAAAGTCACACCTAGAAACACCAGCCAGCTCTCTAAGCCTTTGTGTCTTCAACAAGGCACAGAGAGCCAGTCCTAGCCCAGGTCTGGTGAGTGTGTGGAGAGCTTCCTGCTACCCTGCGCCGCGGGACCAGTCCCAGCCCAGGCGCAGCGTGGGCCGGACCCTCTCCCGCTCCCTCGGGCCGCCCCCCCCCACTCCGCTGTACCTCCCCCACCCCTCCCGCCCAGTAGAAATTTCTGCTGACTTCCAGGAACCCCCAGACCCAGTCTTAGCCCAGGTCCGGTGAGTGTGTGGAGAGCTTCCTGCTACCCTGCGCCG
>NW_004524728.1:4013905-4027054 GCF_000260255.1 Octodon degus | reverse complement strand
TCTCTCTCTCTCTCTCTCTCTCTCTCTCTCTCTCTCTCTCTCTCTCTCTCTCTCTTACATAAGGTCATAAGGTTTTGTCTTGTCACATTTCCCAAAACAATGGAACAAGCCAACTAAGGCATGAAACCTCTGAAACAAAACAACATGAGATTTCTGGCTGGTAAGTTGTTTATCTCATATATTTTATCACACTAGTGGAAAACTTATTAACACAACATCCTTTCTGCTTATCCACTGCTTCACACTGCACTGCAGATTTCAGCTTCACTACAGAAATTTAACCCAAGTTCCATCTACATGTACACTTGCCTTCTAGTATAAAGTTATGCCTAAAGAGCCTTTCCTTCTCAGCTCTCCCCAGGGGGCTTTCCCAAAGGAGGGGACGAAGCAGCTGACCCCTGCACTCCTGATCCCTATGTCTCTTGCCACTGAGCTCCATCTTTATCACAGAAGTATGCATTTTCATATTATCACATATTGTTTTCAAGCATAAGTTTTCATTTCTTCATGCCTTTTGCATTTAGAGGTTTCAGAAATGTTTCTTCCAAGAACAATCTAAATATTAAGCTATTAAATTATGCTTTAAGTTTACCTGCTATTTTTTAAGGATATTTTATATAGTAATCTCCAATTTTTCATTTTTGAATGTTATATTTTCCCCTCTTCTGAGATAGTCTCAGGATAAGATCTGATTTGAATTATCAATAGGTCACAAGGATAGAGAAGTCATGAACTATTCAAAATACAGTTTTAAAAGCAAGTAAGATGAGTCATATTTTGAATATTCAACTTTTTCAACTTATTCTGATAGAACAACACACAATCTTTGTGTTTGGTGAAAATAGAATGTTATACATTTAAATTGGAAAACAAAAATTGTTTGCAGAGGATATAGCTTGCTTTGGGTATGCATCGAAAGAAAAAAATAAAGTATTTCCATGAAGCAACTGTTAGATTTATCATTTGGAGTCCCATTCAGAAATCCTGATTATAAAGAAAGCAGTGGTGTCTAGACCTCATCTTTAAAGATAATCACTTGAGAGCCAGCAAGATAGCTCAGTGAACTAAGCACCTGCTTAGGCAGGCATAGGGGACAGGTTTGATCCCTGGCACCATATGCCATGCCAGCCTCACCCCTGGGTGCACTGAACTGGCCACTCAGACCAGGGCTGGTGGCACATGCTTATAATCCCAGGGCTGTGGAGGCTGAAAACAAGAGGATCACTCAAGGCCCAAGCTTCATAGTGAGACCTTGTACCAAATACATTTAAAAAAAAAAAAAGAAAAAAGACGATCACTTGGACACTCAGGATGACCAGTCTTGTCATGCTTGAGAGGAGACTTGTGCTCTGATTCTCTCAGTTCTGCCTTCAGAATCCACCATTTAGTCCCCAGATAAAGAGTCTTAGGGAACCACGGACCAGAGTTACATTTCAACAATGCTATACTGATCTAGTTTGATACCATATGTGTCTAGAAATGCAAACAATGTCAGCTGAGCATGAAACATGTTGTAAGTTACAACAGTTACAAAAATGTTGTGTGGTAAGAAGGACTTAAGGTTTAGTACAAATAAAAACTTGCACTGTTCTGTTCGAATATAGGATAATAACAGGCTAAAATTGTAAACAGAGCACAGAATGACATAAACTTTAAGTTTGGCAATCTT
The DNA here is from genome assembly GCF_000260255.1 of Octodon degus. Taxonomy (NCBI): domain Eukaryota; kingdom Metazoa; phylum Chordata; class Mammalia; order Rodentia; family Octodontidae; genus Octodon; species Octodon degus. Next base: position 4,025,385 of record NW_004524728.1, on the reverse strand, counting down.
CAAAAGAATATCAATTGGTAATTATAATTAAAAGAGCATATTTTAATATAAATAATGATACACAAATATTTGTGTGCATTTTTATATATAATCGAACTCATTCTTGTTCTTTTTTGTTAATGGCTATCACTCATTAAGTGTCTACCATATGTTAAACCTTCGATGAAATACTCCTAAAATACTTTATCTGTGAAGCAGAGATTATTATCCAAATTCTATACATAAAGAGAGAAGCTCAGAAGGGTTAAAAGAATTTTGTGTGCAAAAGTGACTACTTATGAAATTAAAATGGTGTCACCTAAATCTATATGTTACGTATATTATGTTATGTATATTTATTATTCAGATTCTTTAATTTGTCTAAAGTTTTTATATTAAGATGCAGTATTCATTCAACTACTCTAAATGCTAGGAGGTAGCCCTGTGCGCATCTGAAGTGGTTACCGGCTGGGCCAAGAGAAAGGCTCGCGGCTGAAGGAGCCTCCTCAGGGAAAACCACGAGGTGAGCACGATGGAGGCTCCAAATAAAGAGAAAATAAAGCAAGACTGCTGGAGATTGGACCGAGTGGCCAGGTTTAGGTTGTGTAACTAAGGTCTGGATTCAATTTTAAATAACATAGGAAGCCACTGGAATTTGTTAATCATGAAAGTGAGGTGATCTAATCTAATCTATTAAAGCATGGCTATGTCTAGTTAGTGAAGAATGGGCAAGACAGAAAGCAGACAGGCCAATTTGGAGGTCACGCCACTGAGGTGAGAGGGAGGGACGGCTTGGCTGTGGATCTCAGATGGAAACTAAATACAAAAATGCATTTCCTGGAAGCGGAATCCTCAGGACCTGCTGGTGGTATTATTAAAATAAATCATAAGCAGTTTTTGTTGGATTGCACCAATTATCTCACTGATGTTTAAACCCCCAGGATGGTCAAGGCTTAGGTAAGTAGGGAATGAGAAGTGTATTGATTACTAAGTAAGGGAGACACTTCAAGCATAACTGAAAGGTAATAAACAATGAGAGAATTTCCACTTCTGCCCATAGTAGAGTTAGTGTCCTAGTCTTGTTTACTCCACAGTAACATGTGCCCGCAATGCTAGCTTTGGTTCACAGTAAAGCGCTTTTGGTGAGGAAGAGTTTAAGATGAGGAATCGACTCAAGTGGTCATCTTTGAATAAACAGATAAAGATAACACAGTGTGCACATACAGTGGATGCTTTGCCATAACATGGATGAAATTCTGGCATTCACAGCCGTGAGGGTGAAACTGCAGGACAGGATGTTAATTAAGTAAGTCAGGTGCAGAAAGACAAATACCACATGTCTTCTACATGGAAGCCAAAATGTTAATCTCATCATAGAGAATAGGATAGTGGTTGTCAGAGGCTAAAAAGGAAGGGAGGGACAGAAATGGAAAAATGGCTACTGGGTGCAGGAGTGGAGTTGAATAGAAAGAATGATTTGTAGTGTTCCCTGGCAGAATAGAGTAACTATTATAGGCAACAACTGGCTGAATATGACAAAGACTGGTAGGTAGGATTTTGTTTGTTTGTTTTTTGTTTTTTAGGGAAGGGGCTACAGGGTGTCCAGGGTCTCACTACTAGATCGGACTCCTAGTGATCTGCCTGTTTACAGCCTCCCAAGAGCTGGGATTACAGGTGTGCCACCTCACCCAGTTTTAGTTGTTATCTCAGTGCACCCTGGGGACAGGACCAGCATGGCAGGCCTAGGGATCAAACCCCTGGCCCCTGCACCTGCTTGCAGGCCCTTTAATCTGCTGAGCTATTTGATTGGCCCGGTAGGAAGGATATTTAATGTTCCCAAACTGATCTGATTATTAACCCATCATTATTAACCTCATGTTAACTGATCTTACTATTACTCACTGTATTCATGTATTGAAATACACTATATTTCTTGTACAATTATTTTGCATCAATTAAACATTTTTAAATGGAGAAAAGGTTATGATTAAAGAAGATCCACAAATACCTGTCAAAATATGCCTTGAAGGGCTAGGAAGATAGCTCAGTGGTTTAAGTGCCTGCTTGGCAAGTGCAAGGACCGGGGTTTCATCCCTGGTACCACAAGCCATGCCAGTCCCAGAACCCTGGGTACGCTGGACTAGCCTTCAAAACTGGGCATTGTGCCTAACGCCTATAATCTCAGTGCTGAAGAGGCTGAGAAAGAAGGAACACTATAGGTCTGAGCTGCTTAATGAGACCCTGCACCAAAAAATAAATAAAAAATATTTTTAAAAATATGCCTTGAGGAAGGAGCAAAATCTAATACTTCAGCATTTTCAAACTTAAGTACTGAATCAAAAAATATAAATGTGAAAACATGTGAGGAAATATAAAAATATAACCCAAAACTAGGAGGTGGAAAAGGATAAACAAGGGACAGTTTTCTGAGGAGGCAAGAGTAGTCTGGATCCTGGGCAGAGGTAGAAAGATTGGCCTCAGATTATACAGAAGATTCTTCCACGTTTTTAACAGTAAAGGGTACAGATAATTAAGATAATTAGAAAAGAAAATTAAGTCCAATTGACACCACTCAGATTATGCATGACAGGTTCTATACTGTTCTATGAATGAGGTTTTCACTAACAGTGATTTGAATAGCTGCCACAGGGATAGAGACAGAGAGCAAGGTATGGATTGGGAGCAAAGTAGAGTGGCCAGGAAGCACTGGAATTTGACTTAGAGACTAGGAATATAAAGACACTGGTCTAAAGAGGTTGGAGGTTTTCCTAGGGAGGACAATGTAATTGTTGGCAATTATTGTTTGAAGCTTTTTTTAATGAACTATAATAATTACAGCCCCCATAATAATGTTCTTACATGGTACATTGTATAATCCTAAATAATATATTAGACTATGGTACATTATATAATCCTAAATAATACATATATAATATTTATGCAATATATCTAATAAATCTTTATCTTTTATTAGTAGATGTTTGCAGCATAAAATAAGCACATCAGTCATGGAGAGCAGGCACACACATACAACACCTCTTAACTCTTTCTTCCTTCCCTAGTCTTCCCATCCCTTCCTGCTCCTTGCATGTCTCACCCTCTTCCCATTTGCAAAACCTCTGTTGCCATTTTTAAATCAGTTGTTTTTCCTCTGACCTCTTTCTTGTTCATCCCCCCTTCCCTTCATTTTTTGTTCCCATTCCCATTTGAATAAAATCTCCCTACTTCCTATTATCTACCTTTCATTGTGGCCATTACTTATATTTTGAATTTCTTAAATAAATGGCTAAATCTTACTAATAACTCCATGATATTATAATTTAAATTACCTTTTTATTGGAGTGTGGAGGACCACCTGAGCAGCTCTCCTTGAAAGAAGAGCAACTGTCTCCATTTTGACTGAGTCAGACTCTATTTCCTTGTATTGTTAAGTACAGAGCTGACTAGGGCTTCTGCTGATCCTTCAATTGGCCTTAAGCAATGTATATTGGTCTAGCTGAGGTGCTGGCGATAGTCTTTGAAGGTGGCGTGTGTGTTTCCCTTGTAACCTATACCTGCTGCGCTTTAATGTGAACTGGGTGGAGACAGGATGGTAGAGCCAATGTTCCACGCTGCTGGCTGGGATTGAGCCTCAAGATGGAGGCTATGACTTCCTGGGGCTTGAAAGACTACATCAAAGCTGAAGCACCAGACTTATCAAAACATTAGATACTATATAATTCAGATTACTCTCTCTGCATATCCTCTCTGCATATGGCAGAGATAAATTTAAGCCACCCACCAAGCTCAGCTCATAGTAGCCTCCTTCCCACAATTCTCCAGTCAATCCTCCTCAAGCCACTTCTCCACTAAATAAAACTGGGTGGGGCCCTGGGTAGCTCTCTTGGTTCTGGAAAGCCATCTTCGTGGCTGGACTTATAGCCCCTTGACTCCCCGACAACTGACAATATAATTTAGTGTCTTTATTTTCATCATGGGTTGCACTGTAAGTGGTAGATTGGAATCAACTTGATGGGATTCCAATAATGTAACTGTGAGATTACAAATATTGGCTTCTTGGACCGAGATGAGGACCTGGAAGTGTCTCCTACCTTGGGGGAAATAAATAAAACATACATTTTGTCTGTTTGGAATTTTGAAAGCTATTTTATTTTCATTGTATTGTGATCAGACTGATTTATTTGCAACATCATTTTAATGAAGAATTCAACTCATGTTACAATGATTAAAATTTGTTAAGTATATATATTTTAAAATATTTCACAAAATTTAACACTCATTCATAATAATAAAGAAAAACCTACAGATAATTTTTTTTTCAATACTGGGGATTGAACTCAGGACCTTGCATTTGCCAGACAAGTGCTTATTCTACTGAGCTATCTCCCCAGCCCAACCTACAGATAATTGTAATACATGGTCTTTGTCTCAATCAGATAAACTCATTTATGACAAGCCAAGAGCCATCATACTAAGTTGTCAAAACTGAAACCTTGCATAAGTGCCTGCCTGGCAAGAGCGAGGTCCCTCGTTCTATCCTCAGTACCAAAAGAAAGAAAGAAAGAAAGAAAGAAAGAAAGAAAGAAAGAAAGAAAGAAAGAAAGAAAGAAAGAAAGAAAGAAAGAAAGAAAGAAACTAAAAGCTATCTCTCTAAAAATAGGAAGAAGATAAGGGCACCCACTGCCTCCACTCCCAATCATTATAGTTCTGGAAATGTTAGCGAGACCAAACAGAAAAGATAAATAAATAAAAGCAGTATGGATAGGGAAGGAAAAGTTAAAATATTATTATTTGTAGATGACCTTATACTCTACATAGAAGAACCCCAAAACCCAAAATAAGCAAATTCAGTAGTGAAGCTGGATACAAAGTTAACACTCAAAAATCAATAACAGTCCGGTACACAACACAAAGAAATGAGGGAAACCATGTCATTCACAATAGTATCCAAAAAATGAAATATTTTGGGATCAAACTAATGAAGAAAGGAAACTATCTCTACATTTTAAACTACAGTAAACTACACCTTTACATATGAGAAAGAAAAACAAAGATGATATCAGAAAATGGAAAGATAGCCCTTGTTCGTGGGTAGAAAGGACAAATGTCATGAAAATGTCCATACTGTGGAATTGGAGTACATACATATTTAAAGCAATCTTGCTCAAAATACCAATAGTATACCTCATAGAATTAGAGAAAACACTCCTAAAATTTATTTGGAATCAAAAGAGAACTAAAATAGTTAAAACAATTCAGGGCAACAAAGGCAAGGCAGAGAGAATGATAATCCCTACTTGAAATTGTACTATAAAGCTGCCATGGCAAAAATAGCATGGCCCTGGCAGGAAAATAGTTCTGAGAATCAGAGGAAGAGATAAGAAGAAGCAGAAAAAACTCCAAACACATGTAGTTTAGCTATCTTTGTCAAGTGGGCCAAACATCTTCACTAGAAGAAAGATAGCTTCTTTAATAAATTGTGCTAGAAATACTGGCTTTCACATGTCAAAAAATTAAAACTAGACCCATAAATCTCATGATACAGTAAACTGAAATTGAAATGGATTAAACATGTAAATATGAAAACAGAAACACTAAATCTACTGGAAAATATAATAAGTACAACTATTGAAGACATTCATATAGGCAGACTTCATAAACAAATCCCTGATCATACAGAAAATATAAAGAATCAACAACTGGGATTTCATATTATTAAAAATGTTTTGAACAGGAATAGCCACCAACAGAATGAAAAGACAACCCACACAGTGGGAGAAAAATTTTGATAGCTCTTCTTCAGACAAAGGACTAGAATCTAGAATATATAAAGAACTAAAGAAAATCAGACCCTCAAATTTAAAGACCCAATCCAAAAATGAGCATCCAAAATGAATAGACACTTCTGGGTGAAGAAGTAGAAATGGCAAATAAATAGATTAAAAACATTCAATAGCACTGGTATTTTGAAAGGTGTAAATTAGAACAACTCTGAGATTACATCTCACTCTGGCTCTCTTCTTCATTGCTGGTGGGAAGTTAGACGGAGGCAACCACTGTGGAAATCAGTGTGAAGATTCCTCAGAAAATGAAAGCTAGAAGTTCTGTTTGACCCAGCGATTGCCCTACTTGCTATCTCCTGAAAGAATTAAAAACAGTGCTATTTATAGCAGCATGTTGTGTAATAGCTAAATCTTGGAAACAGCCCAAAAAACTCACAAACCAGTGAACAGATAAAGGTGTGGAATTTTTACAATTGAGTATGGCTCTGCCATGAGGAAGGATAAACTTGAGATATCTGTAGGTAAATGGGTAAAATTTGAGATCATACTTTTTTTTTCCAGAACCAGGGATTTTACTCAGGTCCTTGTGCTTGCCAGGCAAGGGCTTATTCTACTGAGCCATCTCCCTTGCCCCTTGAGACCATACTCTTAAGTAAAATAAATTAGACACACATATTTCGATACCACATTGCTTTTCTGGTGTGAGAAACTGAAAGGGTAAATAAGGATCACAATGTATATTAGATACTGGGAAATGGGAAGAAAATGTTCAAATAGGAAGGATAACAAGGGAAGAGGGAGGTGAAAGGTAGGAAAGGAAATGAGAAAAGAAAAAATGGAAACAAGCTTTTGTATATAAGGAGAGGAAATGGAGTTGAAGGGAGGGCAGGGATTGAAAAACAAAGAAGCAAAACATATTATGTATAGGTACAGATTAACGATGATGAATGCTATCATTATATATATCTAACATCACCAAGAAATTAATTTTTAAAAAATAAGTGTATATTTTAGTAGAAGTATTTTTATCAGTTATTAAAATGCTGATATGGCCATCTACTTGTGCAGGACCACTTGAGCAGCTCTTTTTGAAAGAAGAGCAATTGTCTCCATTTTGACTGAGCCTGACCCTATTACCTCTTACTGGTACAGAACTGGCTAGGCCTTTGGTTTATCCTTCAACTGGCCTTAAGCAATGTATACTGGTCTAGCTGAGGTGCTGGTGACAGTCTTTGAAGGTGGCGTGCGTATTTCCCTGGTAACCTACACCTGCTGCTCTTTCATGTGAGCTGGGTGGAGACAGGACAGAAGAGCTAATGCTCTGTGCTGCCGGCTGGGATCGAGCCTCGAGACAGAGGCTATAACTTGCTGGGGTTTGAAAGATTATATCAGAGCTGAAGCACCAGACCCCCCAAAACATTAAATACTATCTCAGTAGCACAATGCAGATTATTTTCTTTGCATATCCTCTCTGCATACGGCAGAGGTAAATGTAGGCCACCTACCTTGCTCAGTTCACAGTTGTCACCTACTTCCCACAATTCTCAGTCATTTCTCCTCAAGCCACTCCTCCACTGAATGAAACGGGGTGAGGCCCTGGGTCAGCCTCTTTGTTCCAGAAAGCCATCTTTGTGGCTGGACTTAGGGCCCTTTTGCTCCCCAATATATATATATATATATGTCTTAATGTCTTTGTTTTAACTGTGTCTTGCACTGGGAGTGATAGATTGGAATTAACTTGGTGGGATTCCAATAACATATTTTTGGGATTGTAAGTATAGACTTCTGAGGCAAGACAAGAACCAGGAAGGGACTCCTATACTACCCAAGCTCATTGTTTCTTGGCAATTGATATTCACATTCCTCAATGTTAATTTGACAATAACATAATCCTTTGTATAAAAGCTTCATCAATGCAAAAACATCACATTTAGTTTCAAATTATTTTAATATTAATAATGGTATACCTTCCTATGTCCACATTTCAATATCAGTAAAAACTGATAAGCAGAAGAAGATGTGAGTATGAGCCATTCATGTTTAAATAAATACTGTTATTTCCACAAAAGCTGATCACTGGAGAATCAAAATATACTCGAGATGAAAACGCATGTCTAGGATCCATATGCAAGGGGAAATGTGATGATAAATTAATATAATGTGATTTCATACATTGGGAACAATATGAGGGTGCAATGTGAAATCAGGTTTTAGTAAGAGATTTCATAATCATTTAAATAAATTGATCAACAGTCAGGTCAAACAGTGAAGTGATTTCAGGAAGGAAAAGGACAACCATCCTCACTGTTCTATTCAGAAAGTAAGCATTTTGCACCTGTTCCATTTCCAATTCTGTACCAGCTACAGAGAATACAGAGTAGATTCAGTTTCTGGATACCAAACAATGGCAGCTACAGGAGCTCACAGACTAACAGAGCATAAACTAAATTCAAAATACACATGAAATTTTTTCTATTAATTTTCGTCTACAAGCTAGAAAACTAGAATAAATTTATCTTACACTATGTAATTAACATTTATGTGGAGGTAGTCAAATTTGATTACAGACTCCCAAAATTTAGTGAGCCTTAAATGGTCTAGAATATTTTTGTAAAGATTCAAATAACTGTTCAGTTTTGCATTTTGTAAATAATTCTGATGTTCTCATTTGATATATCTACCATAACAGAACTTGCATGTGGTAGAATATATTAAATATTGTTAAACAAATGAAATAAACAATTAATAATTACTGAATATTAATATCAATAGCATTCCTCCTGAGATCTTCTTAGAGGGATACAAAATGATTTCATTATGTACATGGAAGACAAATTTCTATTGTATGAAATAAAATGTAATTACTCAGAGCCCAATCTGGTATGAATGAAAGGTCTGATTGAATATGGCCACTTTATCTTTTACAAAACACAATTTATCAGGCCTGTACCCAAATAGAGGAAGAAAAATTAAATCAATATATTTAAAATGGATAATTCAGGGCCAGGGAGATGGCTCAGTAGAATAAGCAGTTGCCTGGTAAGTGCAAGGGCCTGAATTTAATCCCTGGTTCCACAAAATAAATAAATAAATAAATAAATAAATAAAATAAAATGGATAATTCTGGAAGATTTCCCAACTGGTGGAGTCTCACTATTCAAGAAATTTGCCTTATAAAATTTTTGGAATGCATAATACATTGCAGAAAAGAGTGCAAAGTCTCACTTGACTCAGGATTTACCTCTGTGATTGGCACTGAGCCATTTTATTAACTATCCAGTGTGAATTCCAAATGCGGAGTTACAAACATAAGCAGTGAACTCCACTCATCAGCAACTCTTCTGTTTAGTCAAATCGTGAATTAGCCATTTCGGGCTTAGCAGCTGCTTGGATTAACTTAGGTTCCACACACTGATCTCTATGCAATATGATATCGTTACCTAATGATTTCAATCCTCCGAGACCCTTAAGTTCCCAGTGACAAAGCCCATCTTCTCCACAAATATCAGCCTTCCTATCTTCCAGTCTTGATGCTGCTCCATTAGTAGTTGTCTCCCAAACATGCTGGCTGTTCTGCTGGCAGATTTTTCTCTAGTAGAGGGGGAAAAGAGTGGGAGGCTCTGCAGGTGTGGAGCATGAGGGTCCTCTCAGAGAACAGGGTTCCAAACAAGCATAACAGTCACATTGATTAACCTCACAAACTTGTGATATACCAAGAAGTGAGATTTTGTTTTCTTGTTAGCAAATATCACAGTAAGAGCTAGATCATTCACGTTATCATTCCACTGATATCATGAATCCTTATCCAGTCTCAGAGCACTGCTTTGGCAAAGAGGGTACAGACCAGCACCTATAAACAAGTAAAAAATAACTCAGGTATACTTTTTATTTGTCACATATATTCAATAGCAAGCACAGTTCTTGCAATATGTAAATTTTCTTCTTTTCTTTTGTATATAAATCTTAAGGCCTTATATCTTATATCCACCAATCTAAAAGTTCTTCCTATTTACCTCTTTTATTGTCCTCTCCTCTGATTCTCATTTTCATCTGCTACACATAATTAAAAAAGATATATCTTTAGGCTATATATAGGTCACTGGATAAGACTGAGTAGGAGAGGCCACCTTACTCAATGGTGGACACAAGGCAGAATACAGACTGATAATACATAGATGGATCCAATAGGGTTTGATTTTGCCGGATTATTTTCTTGACTCTGAAAGCTATTTTAGAGCTGCTTTAGATTTGCTTTTTGTTGGTCAAATCAAGAAGACATGGTTGCTCATTGTGAGCCCAGTGCCTTCTCTTTTCTTGCTTCATTTTCCTACTCATCCACTGCCTTTCACCAACTTCAGGTTAATTAGCACATGTCCATTCACGTTGGTCACATTTGCAAATCTCCCATCATTTACAAATTAAACTATCTTAAGACAGATAAATTGTTTGTACTTTATGCTAATATTTCATATAATCAAACTTAAACTCTTGACTATTCTAAGACCCATCACTTTGCCTTCCGCAATCTGCATCTCTTTGCCATTATATTTATGCGCTCCTCCCCAACAACTCCCTCTATCCGCCCCTTTCTGCATATCACAACTTCACTTTTGTTTAATGTTCATTTCAAACTTATCCAGTAAAATATTCCTGCCCTTTTAACTCAGAATAATTCCTCTCTCTTAACAATGAAGCATTAATAATTTATACTTTACAAGATGTCACATGACTATAAATTATTTTGTACTAATTGCTAATTGTTTCTATTTTATAAGCCTCATTTCCTCAGTTAGATTGAGGAAGATCTTCAATCAATGGCACTCACTAGACCACAACTAGGCAAGATTTATCTAAGTCACCACAATGACAAATGAATTATCATTTTGATATCCTTTTAAGGAGGATTTATTTATTCCTACTCTGTGTCACTCTAATGCATAGTACTTGAATGAGGGCATTGAGGATATTCAATTAATACTTGTTGCCTAATATGGCAGATGTATAATTAATCTTAATATTTATAATTTTAACATAAAAAGGATGACGTCACTTATGATCATTAGGTTTGCCTATAATATATGAAATATGTATTAAAATCTTAAGAAAAAAATTACCTGTATTTTGAAAACAACATAATGCTAAAAGTTTTCCTCTATTCTCTTGTATGTTGTATGAAGTACATTTAAGCAATGATTCTCAGTATAGCATCTGTGGTAATCACATGAAGAACATTTGAAAGAAATTCCTAAACCTGTCCCCATTTCTGACTCAAAGGCTCGGAGTAGGACAGAAGAGTTTGCACTTCTAACAAATTTTCTAGTGAGGCAGATTCAGCCATTCTAGAGATGCTCTTTGAGAACCATTGTGTACAAGTATCCTTTTTCCTAGTGAGTAAAACCATGGAACCACCACATTCCTGGAAGCATGATGGAGAAAGGAAAGTAAAATAGTATAAAAAAATAAATTATTGATGATTTCTTTGTTCATTACAATATATTAAACATGAGTGTCGGCCCTGCCCCCAGAGGTCACTAAGATGCTATTGAGAATGGGCGTGGTGGCACTCGCCTGTAATCCCAGCATTTGGGAGACTGTAAATAGGAGAATCACTATGAGCCCGATCTAGTAGTGAGACCCTGAACACCCTGTAGACCCTTCTCTAAAATTTAGAGAAAAAAACAAAACAAAAAAAACTATAACCTGACCAAGCCCAAGGGC
>NW_004524728.1:4005275-4013779 GCF_000260255.1 Octodon degus | reverse complement strand
CCTTATCCGAGCCTACACAGGTGTTCCAATTCCATCTGTAAGGGTACCACACATTTCTACTGATAGCTTCACATTCACACAAAACTTGGCAAAACTGTGAATTCAATTTATGTGATAGCTCTGAATACTTCCAAATTAAAGTCTGTATTTCTTTTCAAAAACATGTTGTTCCAGTGACAACTATTTATTTATTTTATAATTAAAAGAGTCACACAGGGCTACTACAGAAGGCCTCTGGTTTCCCTGTGACTTGAAATGAGAGGTACAGACTTAAGTGTGTCACTTCTTGGTAAGAACTCCTGTTGGGAAAAGCTGACTCTGGCACCTGCAGACAATGATGGCTGCACCTTCCCAGCTCCGTGTGCAGTGACGTCATATCCAGCCTAACACTGGCCATGGTGGGAATATTTAATCTGAACAAACTGGCCCAGGCCCACCCTTTTTTTTTTAAAGAAATAATTGTTAAACGCTTATTGGCCTAATGGTGATTCTATGTTTATAGTCCAAATCGCTATGACATTCAGCATGGAAATCTTCTAGCCATCCAGTCCTCTGCTTGAGAAGGCACATCATCAGAAGGAACCACAGATACTCTCAAATCTCCAACACTTGACTAATTAGCATCTTGTTCTTCACAAAAAGAGGTAGAACCCTACTGCAGCTCAAGGTGTGACCAAGCCAATTCCTGCATCCCCTCCTGAAGAAATGATGTCCTAAGATTACTTTTTTTTTTCAGAACTGGGGATTGAACTCAGGCCCTTGCGCTTGCCAGGGAAACACTTATTCCACTAAGCCATCTCCCTGATAATAATGTATTTATCAGTCAGTGACCACAGAAGTCCCCCAAAAGGACAGAAATTGCAAAGGATATTTTCACAGAGAATTTAACATAATGGATTTTTTGCTCAGTGCTATGGTTTGAACTCATTGCAGTTTAACTGCTTAGAGCAGCAATTTTGCAAGGTGAGCTATAGTGAGGGACTTTGAATCATGGAGTGTGAGCCTCCATAAACATCTTAATTCCTTCTTGGATGAATGGGGTTTTACTCTACCAGGGCTAGATTACTCTAAAGCACAGTTACCTTTCTCATTTTGTCTTTCCCCAGGTACCTACTTATCCTTCTGGTTTGCCACTATAAGTTAAAAGCAGTGCTAAGTCCACACCAGATATGGCCACCCTGTTTTCTACTTTCTAGCCTCCAAAAGTATGAGACAAAAATAAAAGTATTTTCTTTATAAATTGCCTAGTCTTGGGTATTCTTGGTTAGAACAACAGAAAATGGAACAAGATACTTGCAGAACTGTTACCTAGGTGGAAATACAAAAACTATACTGCTATTATGAAAATACACATTATATGAGGTATAGTACATAAGATATCCATATATAGGAAGTGTGTACTATCATATGGAAAGATAAATTAGGAGAAAAAAGTTGAAATAACTGAAACTTAGAAGCCTAAGATCTGACCCTTAACAAGTTGCAACTCAAACTTTTTTCTTTTAAATGTACCAGTTATTTAATTAGGTTCTTAGTAAGAAACTTAGAACACTAATTTATGAGGATAAATTGCATTTGTCAGAGCAAAAACAGATCACAGGTAATCCTGGAGCTGAGGAACAGCATTGATTTTTACTAAAATCTGTGAATCCACCACTTTCTGATCCATCTTGTGCTGCTCTGAAATCTGGTATTTGTCTTTCTTGGTGTTGAAGATCTCGCCCTCCCAGTGTCTGGGTTTGTGCAGCTCCTTCTTCTTCTTGAGGTGCATATCAATGAAGTGTTTGGGGATTTTCACTTTGCTGATATCAATTTTTGTAGAGGTGGCAATGATGGATTTCTGGTGCATTCTTCCTAGAGGAACACAATTAAGACTAAGAGGCCCATTTGCAAGTAGCAAGCCACTGGCCAACTGCTTCAGGAAGACCACTCTCTTGCCTCTGTGACTCCTGGTAAGGATGATCAAGATGGTGCCGGGAGTGATGTTAGCTCCGAGTTTCCTCACATGCTGACTGAAGGGTTTCTTGCCATGGCTCAAGAGCTTTTGGGGCACATCTTCAGTAGCGTAGTACTTAGACATTTTTTAAAGCTTAACCACCTGGCTATTTCCACTCTTGTCTTCTCCGACAGGTTTTGTGACTGTAGCAAGAACTTTTTCCTGCTTTTTCTTCTCAACCTTTGATTTAGCAGCTGTGTACTTTCTCTTGTACAAAGTCTTTCTGGAATACACAGCAGATCAGGAGTATCTACCAATTCTAACCAGGACAGGATTTCGGCTGCAGTGGGTCTGCCCCTTCTTGGACTATCTTTACCTTCACCTTACCCTTTTTACCACTGGCAGAAGCCTTCTTGGCTTTAGGTTTCTTCTCTTTAGTGTCTGGCTTCTCAGTTTTTTCACCCATCATCTTGCAAGATGAGAAAGAGAATTAAGTTTTGACTTCCTGTCTACAAGCAATCAACTCAAACTTCTGAGAAGAGGATTAATTCCATTTGGTTGATGCTGAGTTTCAGAGCTAAGGGAAGGGAATCTGTCTTCCGATATCCTAAAATCTAAAGAAGATGTCATGCTCTGTTGATGCTTTTCTCTGTCTGCTGCCTCCAGAAAGGAAGCACCAGTGGAAACCAGAAGGAGAAAGGTCTACAGCAAAGGCATTGCATAAACATGAGAGAACACATCACTAATGGAGTTCAGAGTGTTAGACAAAGGAAAACGAAACATAACAATACATCTGAAAATTATTTTTATGCTTGTATGGGTGAATGTGTGATTTTGTAGCAAAAAAAAAGTTTTTTTTTTTTTTTTTTTTTTTTTTAATACAGGGTCTCACAAAGTCACTAAATTGCTCAGTCTAGGGTCAAACTTCTTGTCTCAGCCTCCCATAGTGCTGAGATTATAAGCATCTGCGACCACTCAGCATTATTAATTTGGATGCATTTACCAGAAACCTTGGACTTAATGTACTACTGGATGCACTGAAAAATTCAGTTAAAAATGCAACTACAACTTGCAGGTAAAAATCAATCTTTAGAATGGATGAGATGTACCATGTGGTGGTGCACCCCTGTAATCCCAGCACTGAGGAGGCTGATGGGAGGAGCGCTGCAAATTCAAGTGCAGCCTGCATGACATAGTCACCTCAGGCCAGCCCGAACCACAAAGAGACCATGTCTTCAAATGTACAAACAAACGCCAATTGTCTAGATGCAGGGAAAACATGGTGTAGAGGAAGAAATGTGAAAGCAGGGGACACAGGAATGGTAAAAACAGTAAGGCTGTTTATCCAAGGTTGTAAAAACTGATCAATGAAATATAAAACATGAATTTTTTTAGGTAAGTAGAACATGACTTTGCAGACTAAATTCATAAAGCTAGTAAATCTAAAAGCATCATTCATTTACAAAGTGATTGATTTAGAATTGGACCCAAAGCTTAAACTTTTATTTCTTAATTGTGAATATCTCTGTTTTGCTGCTTTTGTTTTGTTTTGTTTTTGTGACAGGGCCTCACTGTGTAGTTCAGACTGGTCTTGAACTCACTATGGACCCCAGGCTGACCTCAATCCTCAATAGTCCTCCTGTTTCAGTTTTCCTAGTGCAGGGATTGCAGGTATGGGCCACCACACCTGTTTTGAGTAGTTCTTTCAACACATAATTTCAGCTATGTGTAATTCCAGCACCCCAAGGGTGGAGGCAGGAGGATCTGTGTCAATTTAAGGCTACATAGTGAGTTCAAAGCCAGTCCAAACTTCATAGCAAGATCCTATCTCAGAAAAAAAAGTCAAACAAAAAAGAGATAATTTTTGCATCAAGTTCCAGAATTTTATTTTTCTTATTAGTCAAAACACACATTTCAAATATTGTACTTTCACAAAAAAAGTAGCCAGAAGTATGGAATAAAGCTTTAGAATCCCAGTAATGTACAACAGAACAGTCAAGTAAGTACTAGGATGGCTAAAATTTATTTTCATGGAACAGTTATATATGAAAGTGCTGTTTTCAAAGAATCCTTCTACCTCTTTTGTATTCTGAGATAATTTGACTGATGATTTGGAATGCTATTTTACTATTAATAGCTGCTTTCAGTAATACTTATATAGGTAAATAGGTCATCATTATGTGATTACAGTCAAGAACATACACTTTGATAACAATTAATGATCTCTGAAGTTCTTTGAAAACCTTTTGATGCAAAATATTTAGATATGAATTTCTGAGTCACATTCTATATTTTGTCAATAGCTGACATAATGAAACTTTGGACAGAAAAATTATTTCTATAGAAAACTTTGGTATTTTTCACCTAAAACAATTAGTTTTAGATGTCTCAGTAATGTACAATATATGTCTTTTTAAGTATTAAAAACACACTATAGAACTGAAAGCACCTGGAAATCCTTGTGAAATAAATAATTATTTCAATTTCTACAGAATTGTGTAATCTGTAACTATGTAATGACCTTGTGCTTACATGCAGTATATATCTGTGATTAAAAATTTAATTTTTAATATTTTAATTTTTAATCTTTTTGTTTATGTATTTGGTACAGGGTCTCCCTACACAGCTTAGACTCCTAGTGATCCTCCTGTCTCAGCCTTCCCAGTGCTGGGATTACAGGCATGTGCCACCACACCTGCTTTGGGTGGCTGGCAGGAGCACCCAGGGCAAGGCGTGCACATAATAATGGATGTCAAACCAGATCTTTGTGCTTGCCAGGCAGGTGCTTAGACTGATGAACTAGCTCCCTTGTCCAGATTAAAAATCTAAACATTAATAAAACATTAAGATTATTATAACTGTTGCACAACCAGTGAGTCCAAACTCAAAAAAAGGAAAAAAAGTCCTCTGCTTGAAAAGTACTTAAATGAACAGAACTAACAATAGGAAATTGTGGATCATTTATTCAGAATAATGAATCTAGGTTATTATATAATAATATTTAAAAATTATTTTCATGTAAAACAAAACTGAATCTAATTATTGGTTCTTTCATTTGCATACTTAGGACCTTGCTGTTCTATTTCAATTCCTCAGATTATCTGGTTTCTTTGGCAAAACGAGAGTAAGACTGTCATTCAGTGTCCTTTATGCCATGTGTTTACCTAGGCCATTCTTCTGATTTCATCCCTAGTTCATCTAGTATCCTATAATTTGCAGTTTTGTTATCATTTGTTCAACATATTGCCTCTTTATAGCTTCAATTTATCCCTAGTGACCTAAATCATGATGGAAATAAATGATTAATTTTTTTTTAAGTTTCATCTCTCATTAGACTGCTTTTGAGAGCAGGTAATTTCTGTGTTGGTGAAGACCTCCATTAGTACACAACATACATACTTCTAGAATGGATAAGTGAATGTCAAAGGATCCAAGGGGGCTGGAGAGATAGTTCAGTAGAATAAACGCTTGCCTGGCAAGCACAATGTCCTGAGTTCAATCCTCAGTACCAAAAAATATAAAAAAATAAAAAATAAAAAAAACAGATAAAGGATCCAATGAAAGTAGACAAGCAATGTGGTAGATGATATTATGGTCATCATTTGTATTTTATATTATAATTGATGTTGTTCATGAGGTGGTCTTTAATAAATTCTAGTATGATGTTATGGTAGACAGTGACCTTTTTTCTCTTGAGAGTAAAGTAGCTATTATCACCAACAGCAGAAAACATAGTCACTTTATTAGATGGATGTGATGGGACTTTTATATGAGTGGTTTTGTATGTGCAATAAAAAGTCTTTGCTTCATTTCTATAGTAGAAAAATGTAAATATTCTCTTTCATGACTATTCAAAATGTAATACTTCTAAAGAAGTTCAGTTTTGACTATAGATATCAGCATAAAAACACAGCAAAAGACCTACTTACCATGTTCAGTTTTCCTCCCTGTCTACATGATTAACAAAACCACCACAGAGAGTTAGAGAGCATAATCAAAATGAGGTAGAACCCAAAATAATTTTCTTTTCTTCCCATTCTAGTTCTTTTTTCTTATATCCTTCACCCCAAGATGGCTTCTGTCACTCGTGTGTGTGTGTGTGTGTGTGTGTGTGTGTGTGTGTGTGTGTGTATGTTTGTAAAAGCTGACCTGGCATCCACTTAGGTAGGTCATTATTTCTCAAGCAGAAGTGACTGTTCTTGCGACTCTCTGGGAATCTTGGAGTCTTACACTGTGAAGGACTAATACGAAGGAAATTCCACTGAGCGATTCATCTCTTTCTCAAGGAGGACCAAGGATAAATGATGTGAGCCTTTTCAGAAATATCAGGTTCCTGACTTGTACAGCATTTTATTCCAAACACTCCGCAGCTGTTTTCCTCATAAGACTCATAGAACTTCTCCATGTAAACCTTACAAAACATACAGAAGCATAATGAGGCTGTCTATTAACAGCCATTTTAGTGTTTTTTGGTGCATGTGTTTCTAGACCCCTTTGTGTGTGTACATGGGTGAAAGTTTATAATAAATATTTAGCTTTCTCTGTTGTTTTTATATGAAATAAATATAAAATATGACTATATTAAAATATTTTATGCCTTTCCATGGCATTACAATTCATAGACAACATCATATTATTTATTAGGTAATATTCTCTTTCATGGAAATAGAATAGATCAAGTGTTGAAAAATTTACAAATTAACACTTTTGTTGGATATTGTCAGCTTTACTCTTTTCTTACACGTAAAACTCTAGCATTTTACATGCATCCATATATAACCAAGAGTTTTATTGGAATTTAATCGTAACAGCGCAACTTCATGACAACATGCTTGCAGAACTTCAAGGATAGTAACACTTAGTACCAAAAAATTGTGCAAACTGTCTGCATCGATTTTTCCTCCTTTTAATATGAATGAAGGGATCTTTCTCTCAAGTGCGCTCAATCACAAATTATCTATTTAAATATTACATGTGCTTTGCTGCATGGTGCCAGAAAATATCTGATGCTCATGGCTTTGCGCTTTGAAAATTAGTCAGTTGGGTTAACGTTGCCCCATCTGGAGTAAGGCAAAGTTTAACTTTCTGTAGCAACTGGTGCCATGTCCTGAGCCCTTCTCCCCATGGACATCCTTTCCCTCCTGAAGTTGCCTGTGGATCTAAGTCTGCAGAATGTGTCTACTCAATAGCTAATATGTGTTGAATACTTATGATGTTGTCTCAGTTACTTTTTTCTCAATGCTGGATAAATACCTGCTACCCAGTATTAAGGAAGGAAAGGTTTGTTTAGCTCAAGGCTTGTGGAGGTTTCAGTCCATACTCATCTGGCTCCCAGGCAGAATGGCACATGGCAGGGGCAGCTGTTCATGGCTGTGGAAAACAGCAAAACTGCAAGAGGGCAGGCACAGAGGCAACAGTGGCAGCAGAGAGCAAGTCTGTCTCTTGTATGCTGCATTCAGGCTCTTCGCCCCAGGCTGGGTGCAGCCTTCGCATCCGTCATACCAGCGGATCATGAATTAATTGCAAAGCTAGATGTCTGCCCCATCACTGCATGAGGCTTCAGGAGGACAGGTAGATGCAAACCATAGCAGATGTGTGTTAAATGTCTAAAACCACCCCGTAACATGACTACTTCTAGCCCCAATTTGCAAATGGAAAAACTCAGGCAGAATGAAATTTAATACTTGACTTACTGAAACTAGAGAGTGATAAAACTGAAGTTCATAAGGCTTGCCCAGTAATTGGAATGCTTGGACATTTTAGGTGGAATGGAAGACTATGCAGTAATGGACAGTGACTTAGGGGCTCCACAAAAATATGGACTACAGTTACCATGTGCCTCAGCAACCCCACTTCTAGGTATATATACGAGAACTGCCATCTTGATCTTGAGGTGACATAATCACTCTCAAGTTCATTGCATTATACACAGTAACAGACATAAAAACAGAACCAATGTCAACAGCAGAGGAAGTACATGGCACATACTTAGAATAAAATCTCTTTTGTCTTAAAAAGAAAGGAAGTATTTCCATGTGGAACAACATGGATAAACTTAAAGAGCATTATGCTAAGTAAAATAAACTAATATAGGATGGACATTGTATAAGATGTATAAATAGCAAACTTGTAAAATCAGAAAAGACAATGGTGGTTGGCGCAGGGTCATAGAATGAGACATGGGAAGCAAGTGTTCAATGGATCTAAGGTTCATTTGTACAGCCAGAGATGTGCTGTACACATTGTGGCTGTAATTAATACTATATTGTGCTCTTAAAGTTGCTAAAAAACAGATTTCATCTCAGTATTCTTATCACAATTAATAATTTTTAAAATTCTTAAATTAATCTGTTCACTGTTGAGTAACACAGCTACCTAAAAGAGTTGTGATGAGTGGAAATTTATGCTTTGTGTTACATTTATTTTTACATGAAGAGAAAATATGTGAATGCTTTTAATTAATCCATGACAAATGTCATACCCTTTTTATGCAGATCACAAATCTCTTTTAAAAAAAAGAGGGGGCAGGGATATAGTTCAGCAATACAGTGCCTCTCTAGTAAGCGCA
>NW_004524728.1:4002776-4005175 GCF_000260255.1 Octodon degus | reverse complement strand
AGAGACAGAGACAGAGACAGACAGAGAGAGACAGAAAGAGAGACAGAGAGACAGAGACAGAGAGAGATAGATGGACAGAGAGAGAGAGAGAGAGAGAGAGAGAGAGAGAGAGAGAGAGAGAGTTCCATATGAAGAGTAGATTAGCAAAACCATGAACTATGAAGCAGAGGGCAGCCCCACGTACCCAGCCCAGGGCAGCCGGACACTGGTTCCACAGGAGTTGTACTCTAACTACTTGCCTAACTTCCAGCACAGATTTTTAAAGGTGAAAGTAGAGGTTTCTTCTGAATTAATGTTTATGAAAAGTTCTCAGTGAGTCATAGATTACCTGAGAGGAGTCTGTTAGTAGGATGAACTTTTCTTTCAAGTACTGGAATTGTCTAAATAAGAAAAATGGGAATAAAAGTTTGCTTCTGATTTGGTTTGAAAAAAGCTAAAAGGTCACATGTTACTTTATCTAGGTGTTTTTGTGGCTGCTAATTTTAAAACTTTCTTCTAACTACATTGACATTTTAATACAGTTAGAATAGTCATTTTTAAAATGATCATAAAATCACACTAATGTATCAAATAACCCATCTTGCAGTTAAACATACCTTACATACAATTCAAAGTAAAAGATACTGGGCTGGGAAGATAGTTCAGTGGAATAAGTGCCTGCGTGGCAAGCGCAGGGCCCCAAGTTCAATCCCCGGTACCGAAAAAAAAAAAAAAAAAAGATATAAAAAAAAAAAAAAAAAAAAGATATTTTTATGTTTGTTTCCTGTAACAGATTATTTTCATGCCTGAGGTTCAGATTAAAATGTTTTGTGCTAATTTACTGACATAAAACTTACAGCAAACCACTACTCTATTTAACCTTGTAAGTTCTAAAATGTGAATGGTGGGCAAACCCTTAATTTCATGTAGAAATGCTGACAGGTTAAAATACAGCAAAATTAAATCAGTGACATTTCTGTGTTTTCTGTAGCTCTGGCTTGCATCTAACAAGCATTACTGCTGTAATTGACATCAGCACAATAAAAAACAACAAAGGTCTTTAAGAAGCTTCTGCCAACCTACAAAAGTCAATTATTATCTGTTACCTTGTTAGCAGTGAGGAGTAACAAAGCCCATGAAAATGCCTTAGAGGAGCTTAATTATCCTTTTGACAGACTCAGAACAACTGAAACGGGGCTTGTTAAAAGGAGTTAATCAACTTCTCTTAAGAACTGCTCTTATCCAATTAAAGCACAACTAAACTATTGTTAATTTTACTACCATTTTGATATGTGAAGAAAAATTAATTCACAGAGAAAATAACCAATAGAAAATATTTTAGGGTGAAACACACCTCATCTAATTCCCTAATGAAGTACATTCTCTCTTTTTATGCTTGTTCTTATTTCCCTTTAAATTATTTCTTCCTAGAACATAGCCAAAATGCCCAAAATAGTCCATCGATATGTGCAAAGGCATTTCAGATGTTGCAAAGACATTTGGGCCAAGCAAGATCATTACATCCATATTTTCAAGTTTTAATTATCACAAACTACCATGTAAAAGACCCTTCAGAGTAGAAGAAAAATTCAACATAAGTCCTTTTCAATCACTTTGAAGACCTTAAGCAAAATATTAGGGAGTATCATTTTTAAAAATTATTTATTACCATAGAATTATTTTAATGGATTACTACTATATGAGAAGAAAGCATTGTCAGCAGTGTCATAAAATATATTCAAGGTGATGACTCTTTTTTCTGACTCTGTGATCCATTATTCATAGGTGTAATTTGTCATGTAGCATAAGTACCTTTTGGTAAAGCAACAGCATACTCTTATAAGACAATTCCCAGAGTCCAAACACAGCCTGAAGATGTTAAAGTTACAACTTGCCTCAAAGTTGTGTTAGTAGACCAGGAAAATCATAGCTCACCTGTGAGGCAAATCTACATTTAGAGAAAATGTGGTTGAGAGGACCCTAAAAATTTTAAAAGAGGCAGTTGAAGGTGGAAAGGGTATGGAAAAGTTTAAGATGTGTTATGCACATGTAACAATTCTACAAAAGAAATCTAAACATTATGGGTAGCAATCATGCACTGATAATTTTTAAAAATATTATTTTAATGTAAAATTATATGTATTTTACTAGGATCCACCAGATCTGGTATAGAAAAAAGGTTATATGACACATATTAAGGCCCTGACTAACTACACTTAGCAGGTCATCACCGACTATTGTCTCTCAACAGTTCATGTTATTTCTTCAAAGGAGGGAAAATGTTGCAGGCAGCTGTGGTAGATAGAAACATTATAGGAAGTCAGACAGGGCCAAGCTCTTAACAAGCCAGAACAGAAGACAAGATGGAAGACAAGATACCTTGCAACTGGGGCTGGAGAGATGGCTCAGTGGTCTAAAGC
>NW_004524728.1:3993801-4001845 GCF_000260255.1 Octodon degus | reverse complement strand
TGTTAGAGTTGAACCCTTTGTGTCTCTCTGGCAAGATGTTCTGTTACTGAATCAGCTGGGTGGGTCTTGCCTCTAGCCTCTTTGCAGGGAGTTCTGCTGAAGGGTTCCCTGCTGGGCCTGTGCTCTGGATCTATTCAGGATCCCGCGGGTCGGGTCATCTCACTCACTCGCAGGGCCTGCACTCTGGGTCTATTCAGGATCCCATGGCCTCGGTCATCTCACTTACTCACAGTACCTGCGCTCTGGGTCTATTCAGGATCCCAGCCTCAGTCGTCTCACTCACTTGCAGGGCCTGCGCTCTGGGTCTGTTCAGGATCCCGAGGCCCCGGGTTGTCTCACTCAACTCCCCGGGCCAGCACTCTGGGTCTATTCAGGATCCAGAGGGCTCCAGGTTATCTCACTCACTCGCTAGGCCTGTGCTCTTTGTCTATTCAGGATCCAGAAGGCCCCGGGTCATCTCACTCACTCGCTGGGAGTGCGCTCTGGGTCAGTTCAGGATCCCGTGGCCCCAGGTCGTCTCATTCACTCACCATGACTGCTGGAGCATTTTTTCCTATACTTAGCTGCTTCTATAATTTCTCCTCTGAGAAGTATGTGTTCATCTTGGATGCCCACTTCTGGAATGCGTTTTAAATTTTGGGGCCCTAATGTTTTTTAGTTCTTTATAAATTCTAGAGAATAGACCTTTGTCTGAGTGCTTACTACTTAAGACTTTTTCCAAATTTATGGGTTGGCTTTACACTTTGTTGGTAATTTCTTT
This sequence comes from Octodon degus, assembly GCF_000260255.1. Taxonomy (NCBI): domain Eukaryota; kingdom Metazoa; phylum Chordata; class Mammalia; order Rodentia; family Octodontidae; genus Octodon; species Octodon degus. Next base: position 4,001,085 of record NW_004524728.1, on the reverse strand, counting down.
TGACGTGCAAAAACTTCTCAATATGAGAAGGTCCAAGTTGTTAATTCTTTCATATATTACCCAGGCAATTTGATATTTGTTCATGGACTCTTTGCCTACCCCTATGTCGTCAAGAGTTTCTCCTACATTCTTTTCCAGAATACTGAGTGTTTTCATTTTAATGTGTATATTCTTAATCCATTTTGACTTTATCTTAGTGCATAGTAATAGACCTGGGTGAAATTTTAGTTTTCAGCATGAACAGAGTCAGTTTTTCAAGCTTTGTTTGTTACAGAGCCTGTCTTTCTTCCTGGAAGTATGTTACACACCTTTGTCAAATACAAGGTGGGTAAGTGTGTGGCTAAGTGGCTTCTGCATCTTCTAATCTATTTCATTAATCCTCAGGTCTATTTTCTTACTACTACTATTCTGATTTAATCACAGTAGCTTTGTAGTATAATTTCAAGTCATGAATTCTAATACCTCCTGCCTTCTGTTTGTTGCACATGTTTGTCTTTGCTATCCTAGGTTTTTTCTGGTTCCAATGAAATTTTATGAATGATTTCTCTAGGTCTAGGAGGTTTGTGGGTGGTAGTTTGATATGGATTGCATTAAATTTGTACAACAATTTGGGAAGTATGGCCATCTTCACAATGTTGGTCCTTACTAACCAGGAGCATGAAATATCTTTCCATTTTCTGAAATTCTCTTCAATCTTTTATCAAAGTACTGTAATTTCCATTAGATAGATCTTTGACTGCTTTAGTTAGATCTATTCCAAAGTATCTCATTTTCCATTTTGCTATTGTAAAGGGTATTGTTTCTCAAATTTTCCTCTCAGTGTGTTTGTTATCTGTTTAGAGGAATGCTATTGACTTTTGGGTATTGACTTTGTACCCTGCTATGCTACTGAATTTGTGTATCAATTCTAATAGCTTCTTTATGAAGTTTTTTGGGTCTTCCAAGTAAAGTATCATGTCATCTGCAAATACTGATAGTTTAATTTCTTCATTAACTATTCTTATTCATTTTATTTCTTTGTCTTGTCTAATGGCTCTAACTAATGACTCTAGATTTATATTGTATTGGAGTGGTGATAGAGGACATCTTTGTCTTGTACCAGATCTGAGAATAAAAGATTTCAGTTTTTCTCTATTTAGAATTATGTCAGCCTTTGGGTTGTCATAGATGGCTTTTATCAGATTGAAGTAGAGGCCATCAATTCCAATTTTCTGTAGGATTTTGAACATGAATGAGTGTTGGACTTTGTCAAAGCCTTTTCTTCATCAATTGAGATGATCATGTGGTTTTTAAATTTGGTTCTATTAATATAGTGTATTACATTTATAGATTTACATATATTAACCATTCCTGCATCCCTGGGATGAATCCTACCTAGTCATGGTGTATGATCTTCTTGATGATTTGCTGTATTCTATTTGCTAGGATTTTATTGAGGATTTTGCATCTATGTTCATGAGGGAGATTGGCCTGTAGCTATCTTTTTTAGTCATTTCTTTCCCAGTTTTTGGTATCAGTGTAATACTTGCCTTGAGGAATGATTTTAGGAGGATTGCTTCCTTTTCAATTTTGTTGAAGAGTTTGCAGAGTATAGGGTTTATACCTTTTGTAAATTTTTTGTAGAATTCAGCTGTGAATCCATTAGGACCTGGATTTTTCTTTGTTGGCAGGTTTCTTACTATATCTCTTATTTCATTGGCTGTTATTGGACTACTGAGAGTTGTTACCCTTTTTGTTTTGGTAATTTGTACCTTTCTAGGAATCTCTCCATTTCTTCTGTGTCTTCTATTCTGTGAGAATAAAGATATTCAGGGGCCAGGGAGATGGATCAATAGAATAAGTGCTTTCTTGGCAAGTGTAAAGGCCAGAATTTAGTTCCTAATTCTTAAAAAAAAAAGATTCTAAAAGTAGCTAGAGATAGTCCTCTGAATTTCCACTGGGTCTGTTGTAATTATTCCCTTTTCATTCCTTATTGCTTACATTTGAATTTTTTTCTTTCCTCTTTTTATTGAGGTTAGCTAGGGGCTTATCAATTTTATTTAATCTTTCAGAGACCCAGCTTTTTGTTTCATTAATTCTTTGTACTGTTTTCTTCATCTTGTTTGAATTAATTTCTTCTCTAATCTTTATGATTTGTTCCTATCTTTGGGCTTTTGGTTTGGTTTGCTCTTCCTTTTCTAGATACTGGAGGTGCAAGAATAGAGTGTTTATTTATTCTCATTTTGTTTTCCTAATGTGTGAGTTCACAGCTATAAATTTCTCTGTAAAAACTGCTTTCATCATATCCCATAAATTCCGACAAATTGTCTTTGAATTTTCATTGAATTGTAGATTTTGTTTAAATTGTTCTTTCATTTAATCTGTTACCCCTTTGTTGCTGAGGATAGTGTTGTTTAATTTCTATGTATTTATGGTGTTATTCTGATTTTTTTGCCATTTATTTCCAGTTTCACTGAACTGTGGTCAGATAATATGCATGGAATAATTTGTTTTCTTGCATATTTTTAAGCATTACCTATGGACTAGTATGTGATCTGTTTTAGAGAATGACCCATGTACAGCTGAAAAAAAAGTGTATTCAGCTGTGGTTGGTTGGAACACTCTGTGTATGTCCACTAAGTCCATTTGTTCCAAGCTCTGGTTCAGTTCTGCTACTTCTTTGCTAATTTTTTGTCTGCTTGCAAACATTTTGGGATAAGGGGGGTGTTATGATTATGGTATTGGATATTAGATTTTTTATGTCCATTAAGACCTGTCTTATATAGTTGGGTGCTCTTGTATTTGGTGCATATATATTTATGAGTATTACGTATTCCTCTTGAATTTTTCCCCTAACCAGTATATAGTGGCCTTCTTTATTTCTTTTGATCATTCTTAGTTTGAAGTAGAGACTCTTTGAGAAAAGTATTGCTACCCCTGCTTTTTCTGAGGTGCTGGGGTGTGTAGTATTGTTTTCCAACCTTTGACTTTCAGCCTATAAATTTCTTCATGAGTTAAGTGTGTTTCTTGTATACAGCATATTGTTGGATTTTGTTTCCTAATCCACTGTGCCAGTCCATTTCTTTTAATTGAGTCCATTTACATTGATGGTTATAATTAAAATGTATTGACATATGATAGACATGTTATTTACTTGCTGTTGCTTACTCCTTTTTCTCCTGTATCTAACTGTTTGCCATATTTAGTGGGTTCCTTCCATTCTCATTCATGGAGTTCTGATCATTTTTTTCCCTCTCTAGAACATCTTTTAGTAGTTTGTGTAGGGTTCACCTTGTGTTCATGAAATTCTTTAGTTGTTCTTTTTCATGGAAGTATTTCACTTCTCCATCAAACTTGAAAGAGAGTTTTGCAGGGTATAGTAGTCTGGGCTGAAATTTGTTTGCATAGAGAACTTGAAGTACTCTGCTCCATGCTCTTCTTGACTTCATAGATTGTGAAGAGAAGTCAGCCATTATTCTGAAGGGATTTTCCTTTAAGTGTGATCTGTTTCTTTTCTCTAGCAGCTTTCAGTATATTGTTCTTGTGCTGGATTTCTGGAATCTTGACTATTACATGTTTCAATGTGTTTTTCATTTGGTTGGTGTTCTTTGTAGTTCTTTATGCTTTGGTTCTCTGAATGTCCAATTGTTTCCCCATATTTGGGTAGCTTTCTGCTATTATTTCCACCCATATTTTTTGGGGGGTCATTTGTGTTGACTCCTTTATCAATGATGCCTATTAATCTCCTGTTGTTCATCTTTGCATTGTCTTGCAGGTAATGAATTATTTTTTTCCTGCATGCTAATTGTTTTTAGGAGATCTTTTCTTATCCTTTCACTAGCTGCAGTGGTGTCTTCAAAATCTGAAACTCTATATTACTTTCTCTGAAAAGTTTTACAAACTTGTGATTGAGATTTTAAGTTCCTCTATATCTCTTTGATTCTGCTTCATGCAATCTATTTCTTTCTTATATTGGTCATTGAAAAATTCCTTCATTTTTCTTATCTCCTCTATGTTTATTAGTGTCTTCTTGAGAAGTAGTTACTAATTCTTTCATTATAATTATCCTTTCTTTTTTATTTTAGAGATTATTTCTGATGTGATTTTCTTTATATGTTTCTGCATTTGATTCTTTACCTCAGACACTATGAATTCAGAGTTTTTTTTTCAGAAGTTATTTCTGATCTGAGTTCCTCTGTACCTTTCTGCAGTTGTTTGTTTACTTTAGATGCTATTAATTCAGCTGTGTGATTACTAATTTGTTCTGTGCTAGTGTCTTCTGTACTTTTTCTGGGTGGACTTGGAGCCTGAGATTACATTTTATACCTTCTCTCTGTCATTTTGTATAGATCTGTCATCTGATCTTTGGTGTAGAACTTTTGTGCAGTTATAACCTTAGCACCTACTGAAATTCAGGTGCAGCTCTGCGAAGTTCAAATCCATCCAATTGTTCTTGGCTTGGGTCTAACTGCTGTGCTCAGCTTCTTCATGCTGTGCCCTTGGACATGAACCTGCTGTGCCCCTCTGGCAAGATGTTCTGCTCTTCATTCAACTGGGTAGTTCAGACCCCTTGCCTCTCTGCAGGGACTTCAGCTGCAGAATTTTACCCCAGGCCTGTATGCCAGGCCTTGGCTGGGTCGGGAGGGGTCCAGAGAACAGGATAGAAGGACTCACCAACAAGTAATCCTCAGGGGGGATCCAGCAGCAAAGGGGAGCTTGGAAGTTCTCCCACACATTGACTGGGCCTGGATTTTGGCTATGTCTGGAGCAGTCCTGAGAGCCCTGCAGAGATTCTCACTCATGAGCCTGTCCTGGGCTGGGTCTGGAGGGGTCCAGTGGGCCCAGGGGAGAGTGGAAGCTCTCCTACACACTCACTGAGCCTGGACTTTGGCTGGGTCTGGAGTGGTCCAGTGGACACAGGAGAGCACAGATGCTCTCCTACATACTCTTGAGGCCTGGGCTTGGACTGAGTCTGGAGGGGTTCTGAGAGCACAGTGGAAGTTCTCACTCACCTTACCTTGTATTTTTTTTTCACAAGCACTGTTCAGTTTAGTACAAAGAAGTATAAACCTGATGATAAAGAAGTGGGATATTTCAGAACACTATTAAAACTGTACACCATATTGTCTACCTAGTGTGATTACCTGAAAGAGTAAATAGGATCTGAAAGATATAATGGATACTGTGAATGTAATGAAACTGCTCAAAGGGAAGGAACAACTGGGATGAGAGAAAGAAAGAAAGAAAGAAAGAAAGAAAGAAAGAAAGAAAGAAAGAAGGAAAGGAAAAAGAAATATCCCATGTATATACACGGACTAGCTTAGCTAATTGTACTGATGATTTCTGCTCATATATTGAAAGAAGCAGTCACTGCTTAAACTTTTTCTTTTTTAATTTTTTATGATTTTTTGACCAATCTAATAGGCTTATGTCTGATTACCTGAACAACTAATTTGAAAACAGCATGCATTATAACCACCATTGTTAAATTCCTATCATTTGTTTAGTGAAATTCTGTATCATTTGTAATGCTTTTTTTCCACTACTTTTTATATTCTCTTTTTTAAAAAAATTGTAACTATGCAGATCCAACTTCTCTGTGACTGTTTGCTCCCTTCAATTCATAAGAAAATAAAAATTAGAAGTGTTTGGACCTGAAATGAAAATTCTACACTGAAACAGAAGCACCACTGCATGCTGACAAACACATTTCCCTGAAAACTCTTTTTCCACACAGCACTCCTCCTGTGGGGGAAACGTGCGGCATGCAGGCAGCACCTCGCTCACATTAAACCCTCTGTCAGACATGGTAGTCATCCTTCTCCTCGGTCTACATAAAAAAAATATGAACACTTGTTTTTACCTACATCAATTCAAATGTTGAATGCTTTGAACACTTTACGGCAGATTTATCAGAGGCATTTTCTCTTCACTGCTTCCTCAAAGTTTTGCACAAAACAACCATTGCCGCAGAAATTGAAGTACAGTCAGAGAAACAGTATGTGTCTGTGGATATATTTCAATTGGGGAAGGATTTTTCCTTCACTATACTGACATACTCTTACTACACAAATAACCTTCAAAACATTTCAACATGTTTCTGTTCAGTTACGATGTACACACACATATGTGTGTGCATGTGTGTCACTATGAGGTGTGTCCACAAAATGTGTTTAATCCTTTTCATTGTACTATAATAAAATACATATTGCTAGAATGCCCCTCAGAATATTTCCTTTAGCTTCAAACACACTTGTCCATTGTTCTTGCCACTTTCTGAAGCAGTTCTAGAAGTCCGTTTTCAAGACTGTCTTCAGTGGTGAAATCGCAGCTACCTAGACGTTGTGAATCTGTTCAACATCCTTATGCCTCCTGCTCAGGTCGACTTTGGGGAAGAACCAGAGGTTGCAGTGTGTCAGAACCTGGGAATAAGATGGATGGAGGCACACGTAATGATTCGAGGAGGCTGCTTTCCATTCTATGACATTAAGCCTCAGCATTCACTACATTTTTGTCCTATCTCCTTCCTTAAATTTTTTAATTTACTTATTCACTTGGTACAAGGTCTCACTACAAAGCTCAGATTCATAGTGATCCTCCTGTCTCAGCCTCCCCAGCACTGGGAATACAGGTGGGCACCACCATGCCGGGTCTTGGTGGCCAGCACTGTGTACCCAGGGTTCAGGGACTGGCACAGTATGTGGTACCAGGGATCAAAACCTAGGTCTTTGCTCTGGGCAGACAGGCACTTAAACTGCTGAGGTCTTTCATCTCATAAAGACACAAACAGAAACATAAGAATTGCTTCAGAAAGTTGCAAGAATGATGAGATAAGATTGTTTCAAGTGGTGGTGGTGGTGGTGGTGCATGGAGTAATTAGTGGGGTACTAATCACAATGAGTCTTTCAGTGTAATCAATATAAACATTTTTTTATTTTGGTGTGTGTGTATGTGTGTGCATGTGAAGCATCTTAACTTTTTACTCTTGAGGTCTCTGCCCCATCTCAGTGGATTATTAACTTTTTCCTTTCTTGTTTGTCACTTAGCAGCAAAAGACATGAGGTAAAACTTTTCTTTAATATTTAAATGGCAAAAAGATTCTATGACTCTCACTATAAAATACACTTTTATTTATTTATTTTTATTAATTTTATTGAGAAACAAATAGCAATGAAACAGTTTCAAAACAGGTGAGTAGGACAGTTACAAGAATTAATACATTCCATATTGCTGTCTTTGTAGCAGTTATTCATAGTACAAGATGCAGACAGGATTTCCTGTCCAAACACTACTAGTACAAATATT
>NW_004524728.1:3982516-3993701 GCF_000260255.1 Octodon degus | reverse complement strand
AAAAAAAAGATACCTTGCAACTGTGGGAAGGACAGACACTCCCCATGTGAGCCAGACCTCAACACAAATGATCAAACAAATGCAGCCATATACCTCCCCAGGTGTGGGGATCAGGGATTGATATTCTAAATAGGTAGCAATCACTTTAGAAAAGCCAGGAAGAATCACCACCACCTCCCCTGCTACAAGAAAAACCCCTGTTTTGTTTTCATGCCCACTTGCTGTGTAAATCACATCCCCATTTGATTCCAGTTTAATCAATTTTACCTGAGCAATTAATTATGCTTGTGATCTTATTAATAGACCATAGTTTTATTCCATCTGATGCCCAACTAAAATGTTCCCATGCTTCCCAGCTTGGACCTGCCTCACTGTGATTTTGCCCTATAAAAATCCCTCAGAAAGACAACATAATTGGCAACCCACTCAGGTCCCCTTCTGTCCCTCTCTCTGACAGAAGCTTTCTTTCCCCTCAATAAATATATACTGCTCTTAAAAAAAAATAAATAAAATTCTAAGTATATTAGAATTTTAACTCTTAGAAAACATCAGAAACCAAATAAAAATTTTATATATGTGCACTAATGATTAAAACATATGTAACAGACCAAACATACTATCACTTTATAAACTTTAGGAAGCCAAGAATACTTTCATTTGTACCCACCAACTGATAACTCAGATGTGCTTATGAACATTTTAAAACATTAATCTCATTTATCTTTACCTGTTTATTCACTTTAACTATTTCTTGAGATTACTCATGAGAATCAAAATATAGTATAAGTAGCATTTTGAGGTACATTTCCTTAACTAATTCTTTAAGCTATTATACATAGAAAACAATGGTCATTGCATCTGAAAAAGTATGTTTTAACAAACAATTATAATTTTGTTTGGCTAACTGAAGCAAAACAATGCTTTTCCTGTTGGGGATTGGGTTAGTGACTCATTTGGGCTCTTTCAAGGTGGTTGATACCTGTTTAGAATATCAATCCCTGATGCCCAGCCCTAGGGAAGTCTGTAGCTGTGTTTGTTTCCTCTTTTTTCTTGAAGTCTGGCCCAAATAGGAGTGTCTGTCTCTTCCAAGTTGCAAAGTCACCTTGTCTTCCATTTTGTCTCCTTGAGGGCCTGGCCCTGTCTGACTGCCTATAATATTTCTATCTAATTCAGCTGCCTACAACAGTAACAGTATTTTCAATATTCCAGGCTACTCTAAAGACATTTTCTTTCTCTATTAACACAAGAATTAAACCAGTGAGAGTCAGGAGAGAAGAGTCACACATTGTTACATGAGATCTTTATTCATTATTCCTCGTTGTTATAAAAACAAATGTGAAATCTTATCTTTTTCACTTTTTAGGTTACATTTAGAAAAATATACATAAAATCAACTTTAAGTCCTGTATTTTAAAATAGATTCAATTTTGTGAAATATAATGTGGACTTGACATTTCAGGCATAGGTATTAAAGTACCCATGATTCTCTATGGTGTACTGTGCATCTATTAACATCCTCTCAGATCCTCTACTCACGATCAGACATCATGTGTGTCCTTCTAATGTCACCCTAATTTTCCTGAGGTCTGATGATGTTGTTGAAGGCAGCTGAGTCAGACAGAAATATTACAGGCAGTCAGACAGGGACAGGTCATCCAAAGGAACCAGTAAGAAAGGCCAGATTCCTGCAACAGTCAGAGAGACAGACACTCCCACTGTGGGCCAGACGTCAAGAGCAAAGATCAAACAAATGCAAACCTCCCTAAAGTTAAGCATCCAGGATGGATACTCTAAATAGGTCTCTATCATCTTGAGGAAGCCAGAAAGTCACCAATCCTGTTCCCTACAGAAAATGCACCAGTTCTGTATCCATACCCACTTTGCTATGTAACATGCTTCCCTATTTGGTCATGGATTTAACCAATTTAAATTGAGCAATTGTGTTTGTAATCTTATTGGTTGATCATAGTCCCTCCCCCCCCCCAAGAGTTCCCATATTTTCCACCTTGGATCTGCCTCAGTCTCCTGGTTTTGTTCTATAAAAATCCCTAGAAAAGGGCACACGAGATAGTTCAGCAGACTAAGCACCTGCTTAGGCAAGTACACAGAGACCTGGTTTGATTCCCTATACCACAGGCAGTGCTGGTCCTGCTGGTCCAAGCGCTGGGCATGCTGCACCTGCCACAGAGCCAGGATGTGGTGGTGAACTCCTGTAATCCCAGCACTGGGGAAGCTGAAAACAGGAGGATCACTAAGAGTCTTAGCTGTGTAGTGAAACTCTGTACCAAATACATTTTTAAAAAAAATCCCTAGAAAAGGCAGATTGCTTGTCAATTCACTAGGGTCCTTCTGTCCCTGTCATGGGCAGCTTTCTTTTCTCTAATAAATATATACTGCTTTTAACCTTTGTTTGTTCCTAAGATTCATTTTTTCACTTTTAGACAACATAAATTTGTTCCAGGTATTTTCCACATTGGTAGTTTCATTCCTCTGTGCCAATGTTAATTAGTCCCAATTTTTCCTCAGGTGAAAAGATGGTTCAGCTCCAATGGTACTACTCCAATGTTCTGTTATGACTAGGCCAGGTATCCCTGTCAGTTCTGCAGAAGTCTGTCTGTCCCAAGACAACACTAACCAGTCCCATCTCTACTATAGCCAGTAAACAAGTATTCTCCTTGGCATATCGCTACTCCTAGGCATTGAGTCCTTGACAGTGTACAAAAGTTTAATTTGTGGATTTCACATATGAAAAGTCATAGCCAAGTGTTGAATTTTATTCAAAAAGTTATTCTAAAGTTTTTATGTCTAGAGAATTGTAACACATGTAGAGAAATCATGGAAAGATTTTTTTAAAAAGTAAAGTCTGGATATTCCACTTAGTAAGTACAAAGCACATACAAAGGTAAATTTCAGGCTAAAGAAACAAAATCAAACAAAGGAAGGAAAGGGAGCAAGCTAGGGAGCTGTAGTGGAGGGTTCCAGTGTCCAGAACGGTCATAGTGGGTGAGTTCTGACAACTGCAGTGCAGTGAAATGGAGTCTTCTTTTAGGGGCCTGTAGGCCAAGCCCTGAAGGCACACATTTTTAAAACAAAGCCTTATTGGGCATGATAGTGTAACCCCAGCACTCAGCAGGCTAAGGCAGGTACATCATTGTGAGTTCAAGACCAGCTTGGGCTACAAAGTGAGCTCAAGGCTGCATAGCAAAAGATGAAGATGAAGATGAAGAAGACATAGAAAACAAAGAAGACAAAGAGGAAGACAAGGCTCAGTGGGAGGAAGGGAAGATTTTCCCATCACCGCCCCCTTTTCTGCACAGCACTGAGTCATGAGGTATGTGTGGATATCAGTGGGATATCTGCCTTTTGGACCCAGTAACTGGACATGATCTACTTTCCTTTCCTGCCATGATCAGTATTCAGAGTGTGAGAATCTCTTCTGCACCCAGACAGAAACAGGCATCCTCCTAAACTTCATTCTCCATGCTCATTAATATCACCCTTCCTTAGACCCTAGCAGAGTCATTGTCCTGATGCCTCTACCTCCTGGAGCTGGCTTGTCAGGAAAATGTCAGACAGTGTGCAAGGTAGTCTCTAAAGTGGAGATGGGAAAGTTTGGATCCTACCATCCGTGGTGCAGGTTCACCAACCTCCACCAAAGGAAAATCAAGTTCAAGACACATCAGTAATAGGCAGGAAAAGCTCTATTAAGCAGAATTTAAAGTATAAACTCAAAGAAAATAAAGTGTATACCTTCAAGAGAGAGGTACCCAAAGTGACTTTCTGTCCCCCTCGTTTTTTAATTGATGATGTGTCTATGTGTTCTAACCATTATTAAATTTGGTATACTGAAATCTCTCACTATCATTGTAAAACTGTTCATCCCTTCATTTTTTAAATATTACCTGCATATATTTTGGAGATGTGATGCTTAATGCTTATGTGACTTGTGTATCTTGTATCTTCTTGATAAATTGACCTTTTTCTTAGTGTAAGCCACTTCTATTTGAGCATTTTTTCACATGGATGGTTTGTATGTTGGCAGACAGAACACAGGCATAAACTGCGTGGACAAGTCTTCATACTAGCCCAACTCAGGACACAAAGGAGGATTTAAAATCAAAGCACAACTATAGAAGCTGGGGCTAAAAATTCACATTTTTATATTTCTTTTTTTTAAAATCTCATTTATTTACTTGGTACAAGTCTCACTACGCAGCAGGCCACACCCAGGATTCTGGTGCTGGAACAGCATATGGTACTGCAGATTGAACCTGGCTCCCTGTGCTTGCCAGGCAGGCAACTTAGACTGCTAAGTTATCTCCACAGCCCCCATTTCTTAATATTAAATGAAGGTGCTACTGGTTAAAACAAAGGCACCTAGTAAACATTTGTTGATTCTCGCACAAAGCCAAATAAAAATTACAAATATATCCACAAGTCACTATTTCATAAATGTGAAGTACTTCACAGTCCTTTTAATGAAATGTATTTATTTCATCCCTAAGAAAGCAGTTTGTCAACCATTAACAAAATCTTGGGCTCAAAAGAAGGCACTGAAATAAGTGGATATATTATACCATATCAAGACACTGAAGCACCTTGAAAAGTATACTGAATGAGAAAATGGTGTAAGATTATTTTAACTTTGATAATGAATGACTTAACCAGCAAATCAGAATTTACATAATTAGAAATGTACTTCTCCATATCTGCCCTAATTACTTGAACTGATGACAGTTCTGAAACAATTGCTAGGTCAATTGTAGTCCACACCAAAACTTCTTTATACTGTATAATGTCTCTAATGTTTCTCTTTGTAACAATATTTTACTTTAAGTCTATTTTGTCTAATATTAGCATAGCCACCATTGCTTTATTTTGGTTACTACTGGCAAGAGTACTTTTTTAATTTTTTTGTGGCTGACTCAGCCCACCCTGGAGATGGGGCTGGCATGGTGTGTGCTACCAGGGATAGAAGCATAGTCCTTGCTCGCTTGCCGAAGCAGGCGCTTTAGACCACTATCTCGCCAGCCCAGAGCTGTCTTGCTGGCCAAAGAATATCTTTACATAATTTTACTTCCTTTACATTTTGTAGTATGTGGGGGCTTGATTCAAGGTGAATCTCTTACAAAATGCACATAGTTATAACCTGTTTTTATTGTTTTCCAGCCTATTCATCTTTGGCAGATTAGAAACCATTTATATTGAAAGTACTCAAGACAAGGAATTTTTAATTGCTTTCTTTATGTTTTTCTTCTGATTGTTCCGATGCTCTCCTTTACTGCCTTCCTTCACGCTTCACTGACTTTTTCAGAGATGATTTAACCCCCTTCTCACTGCTAATGTGAATTTCTTATCATTTTCAAATATTGATCTAGACTTAGAAACTGGAATAAAATGTCACGTATTGTGGCATGTAGTGACTTTTTATACTTGTTGAGTGTAAGTTGTTCCTATTTAGTAAGGAATTTTTCATGTATCCACATGAATGTTATAATAAGGTCACACAGGACGGAATGAGGTAGAAAGAGTACTTATATTTTCTGAATAAGACTGTGAGGAATTTGTTTTGTGTCTTCCTTATCCATTTGGTAGAAGACACCAGTAAACTACTTAAGCATGGTATTTTCTTTCTATACAAGATAGCAATTTATTGAATTAATTGTTTTAATTAGAATGGATTTATTCAGAAGTGGTCCTCCTGTGAGGGTTTTGGCAATCTGTACCCTTCACTTGTAGCATTTAGGTTATCAAATTGTGGAGAGTAGAGTAACTTATTTTTCTTTTCATTTCATAGTTCAGGAAGGATAAACTTAGTTTTTAGTGTTTTCCACTATTATCTTTTCTCCTTTTACTGCTTAACCTAACTAGAGATGCTACCATTTCTTTTTGTGTTTTTTATGCAGTCATGTTGTCAGATTTGTCCGATTTTCTCTGTTGTTGTTCAGCTTCCATTTTTATTGCTCTCTCATTTAATTCTCAATTCTCATCATTTACTTTCCTGGTTGCTTTATATGTAAATTTCTTTTCTTTCTCAGTTTGTTAAGATGAAAATAAATCACTGATGAAATCTCTTATACTGCATGTAGCTAATGCTATGTATTTCTGAGAAAATACTAGATTTACAGTGGCACACAAATGTTGACAAATTGTATTTCTTTTTGTATTCTCCTCAAAATATGCTGAAAACTTCTCTTGAGATTTCTTTGGCTCATTCATTATTTAAGTAGACTATTTAGGCTTCAAACATGTGAGAGTATTTTAGATACTTATAATTGATTTTAAGTTCCAATTTATTGATTTGAAAACACACTTTGTATAATTTCTGTGCTTTAAGAGTGTCATGATTGTTTTATGGTCCAGGATTGTGTCACTTTTGCTGAATGTTTCATGCAAGATTGAGAAAAATGTTTATTCTGCTAATGCACAAGGCTGTGAGCTGCACCTGTCCATTAGAGCCTATTGGCCGATAGCATTGTTTACATCATTTATAGCCTTGAACATTTCTGTCTGCCTCATCTGTCAATAATGAAAGCATAATTTTGAAATATCCAAATGGAATAGTGGAATCCATTGTCTATTTCTCTTTGCAGTTCCTAGAGTTATTAGGCCATGTTGGTGAGCTGACATTTTTATCGTTATGCAATAATATTCTTCAGCTCTGAAAAGGCCTTTTGTTTTGAAATTTTATTTGTCTGACATTAATAAAGTTTTTTTAATTTCTTTGATTATTATTGTAATTTCTTTATCCTTTTAACAGTGAAACTATTCAACTACCCTTTGTATCTTTAACTTTGAAACCATCTAGCTATCCTTTATATATAAAGCTAGTGCCTTATAAGCAACATATAGTAAGGGCTCACGTTTATATTATATTATCTATCTGTCTTGAAATTAACATCTAGGTCATTAACACTGAAGGATTTTTGTGACTGTTTGCTTAATGTTTATCTCATTTTTAAGTTTATATTTATTGCACTTGGTCCTTGATTGTCCCCTTCTTTTTCTGCCTTCTATGCTTTCAATTGATCATTTATATGATGGGCTTTTTTTTCAGTGTATTAATTTTAACCCCTTTAAAAATTTAGTGGTTTCAGTAGAATTTGTAGTTGCAATTACACATATCCAAATCCACCACAAGTGAGGCTAAGCAACGACCATAAAACACACAGAAATTGTAACAATGTGTCCTGATACTCCATTCACTCTATCTCTTTCTACATTATGTCATTTTTTCACTAATCCAGTAACTATAATCACCCAATTTTCCATTACTTGTATTTATTTTCATTAGTTCATGTTTGCACTACAGTGCTTCCGTCCTTGGTGGGCTGTCCGTGCATGCAGGGCATCTGAATTCTTTTCTTGTCATCTTTACTTCTCCCTTGTTCTCTTCCTCTCTTGCCTGATGCCTTTCCCATTTCAGAGAGCTCCATCTTCCTCCTTCTTATGACAGATGAACATGTTTCAGTGACTAGGAAACTGGAGCATGTAAGTTTTGTATTTTACCCTTAGTTATTCTTTGAAATTCATCTTTTTTTATATACCTGATACAACTTACTAAATAATTTTCCTTCATCCTGAAGCATTTTTATTAACCATTTCTTACAGAACAGAATTATTCTAAGAAATTCCCTTTGCTTTTGTTTAGTCCATTTCTTCATTAATGTGAAAGAATAATTTCCCTTAATATCGAATTCTAATAGTGTTTTTCTTTTTTGGTACTCAGATAGTATGCTCTTTTCAATTATATGGATTTGATAAAAATTTGCTATATTTTCTTTTCATTTTCACTTTATTTTCTTATGTACTAAGGTACATAGATCTTTTATGTAAGGATATTCTGTTAATCTGGCTAGGTGTCAGGCGGTATGCAATTTTATGGCACCTTTGGTGTCAAATGTTTCTCTTCAACTAAAGGATCCTTACTTTCAGCCATCCTTTTGCCTTTATGCCTTCCCAGAAACCTGTTTTTGGTGGAATAATTTGCAGCTCTTTCACATGTGGTCTGGGTCACGACTTAGAGCCCTCTTCATGTGCTGGTAAACTCAGGGGAGTGAGACACTACGTACTCTTAGGACTCAGCAGTCTTTCAGTCTGGCTGTGCCACCAAGATGTGAACTTTACAAGTAGTTCTTAGGTTTCTCTCCTTTTCAGTAGACTAGAACAGTGTGGACTGGACTTAGAGAAATGTCCTTCTCACAGATGGAGTAATCTTCAACAATGGTGGGCCTTTGTTACTAGGATGTACTGCTCACATTTTACAAAGGCTTCTCCCTCTTTTCACTCTTTCATCTGGAGCACCTACTTCAGGAAGGCCTTTAGAACAATTTCAGGAGTCCCTCTGCTAATATAGATAACCGTAACCATTGTGAAGAAGCCAGTACCTGTCGTCAGGGTGGTAGGTTGATATTTCCAGGGTCTCCTACCTTTACAATGTCAAAGAAGTGATGAGGTTTGGAGAGGTAAGAGAGAAGTTGAATGACTGTGTTATACCATACAAGCTGTTGTATGTCCCTGAAGAAGGAGGCATAACCCTGGGAAGGCAGCATAGCCTTGGACATGTTAAAGAAGCTAATGACAAAACTCAAAAGCTTTTAGTTCAAAACTGGTGGCAGTTCTTTATTGTGCATATGGTCAAATCTTAGCTAAGAGGATAAGATTTTTACCCAAGGTCCAACTGTTTCCTAACTTGTATTTATTTATTTATTTATTTATTTATTTAATTTTATTGAGAAACAAATAGCAATGAGACATTTCAAAACCAATTAATAGGACTGTAACAATAATTAATGCATTGTATATTGTCGTCTATGTAGCAGTTATTCATGGCACAAGATGCAGACATGATATCCAGTCCAAACACTATTAGTATGAATCTTTCTTATCATTGAATTAAGAGAAAGAAGCTGTATATCTATCCTAACTAATTTATGTATATAGATACAAAATGGTCCTCCATTTGAATGGCCTTTTTTTGTTTAATTTTGTTAGAGATGGGTATTCCATTGCCATTTAAATACAGTAGGTGTGTGAATTCAGCAAAATAATCCAATATAGTCCAGTAGTTCATAATAGTACTGGGTTATCCATAGCACTGAAAATGTCAGAAGTTGTTGACTTGAACTCTTTACAGATCAGCATATTAATATGGCTTTACTTTTCATACCTTATTATTATACTTTTCTGCTGGATGGTTAAAGCCAAGATAAAGCCAGACCTATATAACAAGAAATGTAACTTTTCTATGTGACACGGTCAGTCAAATCCCCTCAGGATTTATCCTGAAACCCTTTACCCCAGTTTCTAAATCCTTTGTCAGTGTCAGCCATGTGGATGAGTCAAGGCCATTGCTTGACCAGTTTGCTCTCTGTGAAAGCCTGAGAGAATGTTTTCTACCATGTGACTTTTCTTATCCAGACCCTACATCATTGATCACTTTACTCTGTGTCCCCATAATCACCTTGATCGGAAAATTTGGAACATCACTAAGTTACAGGATGTTACAGTACAGGTTCTCAAATATCCTGAGTCCTCACTGACCTTGAAAGGATAGGGTCGAAATGTTGGCTGTTCTTGTAGCCCTTCTTTTTCTCTAATATTTGGTCTGCAAACTTAAATTGTTAACCCTCCAGAAGAGAAGCTTAGTGATATTATTGCCCTATAACAGAGGTAGTTGAGCTTAAACTCCCTATCTGTCTGAATATCAAACATCTTAGACATAGAATGGAACAGATATTTTCCAGCCAGTATTGATATGTTAAACTTTAAATCCCTACAGAATGTGAAGGAAAAAAAGAAAAAAATGAATAAATAAATATTTAAGGGCCTAGGGAGGTGGCTCAGTAGAATAAGCACTTCCCTGGCAAGTGCAAGGACCTGAGGTCAATCCACGGCTATAAAATAAATAAATAAATAAATAAATAAATAAATAAATAAACATTTAAAAAATTGGAATTAAACAATTACATATTTTTACACAGAAATTTAAAATTTAACCCTATACAGCATTGTAGCAGGACAGTCCAATGACATTTTTTTTCTTGTCTCTTGTTTTCATTTATTACCCTTTTTTTAAACAAACATTTACTTGAGAAACACTGTGGCAGCAAT
This sequence comes from Octodon degus, assembly GCF_000260255.1. Taxonomy (NCBI): domain Eukaryota; kingdom Metazoa; phylum Chordata; class Mammalia; order Rodentia; family Octodontidae; genus Octodon; species Octodon degus. The sequence goes on along the minus strand of NW_004524728.1, from coordinate 3,983,588 downwards.
TAATATGACATGACAAGCATTATGTATTTAGAAGACCAGAATGACAGGCATTCCAAGCATGATCCTATTAATACACATTGCTATTCAGTGCAGTTGCTTCGTTCACAAGTATCAGCATATATAGTTACTCAGGGTGAGAATCCTCCCAATTAACTTCTAGTTTCAAAAACCTGCTGAAGATTCTCAGAATCATTGCCTTAACCATCTTGTGCATATATACGTATGGCTTTTCCCCTGTTATGTTTCCTAGCTTTTCTCCTTGCACCCTTTTCATTGTTTAATCCTTAAGTTCTTACTTTCCTTTTGATTGTGTTATATCTTTCAGTTTGTATTTCTTCTTTTGAATTCTTAAACTAGGGAGACTATACAACATTTACACATATGGGTCTGGTTTATTTCACTTATGTGTATATTTTCAAGTGACATCCAATAAATATAAAGGCTTTGAGTTTATCATTCTTTATAGCTGAGTAATACTCCATTGTATAAAAATACCACAACATTTTCATCAGGTCCTCAGGTGACAGGCATTTTTGTTGTTTCCAAAATTTGGTCATCACAAACTGTGCTGCTATAAACATAGGTGCACATATATCAATGTGATATGACGTTTTCAGTTCCTCTGGGAAATTTCCCAGTAGGGGGATAGCTGGTTTGAATGGGATTTCCAGTCTTAGTTTTTTAAGGAGTCTCAACACTGATTTCCATAATGGTTGCACCAGTCTCTATCCCCTCCAGCAGTGAAAAAGGGTTCCTTTTTCCCACAACTACTCCAACATTTGTTGTTAGTTGATTTGTTTAGGATAGCCATTCTTTCTGGAGTGAGATGGTATCTAAGTGTTGCTTTAATTTGTATTTCATGGATGGCTACTGATGTGGAGCATTTTTTCTTTCTTTTTTTATTTTTTTATTTATTTTTTACATCACTTATTTTATTTTAAAGAAAAAAAATAAAAACAAAGGTATGAAATCTCAAAACAAGATTTTAGGAGAGTAACAATGGTTAGTACATTGTGTATTGTTACTGCCAAAGTAGTTTCTCATATTACAAGATATAGGCTAGAAATAATAA
>NW_004524728.1:3963773-3970482 GCF_000260255.1 Octodon degus | reverse complement strand
TATATATTTCATTACAAAATGGTCCTTCAATTATGTCCCCCTTCTTGGTTTACTTTTGTCAGAGATGAGTATTCCATTGCCATTTAAATATTGTAGGTGCATGAATTCAGCAAAATAATCTAACATAGTCCAATAGTCCATAATAGTAGTGGGTTTTCCATAGGACTGGCAATGTCAGAAGTTGTTGACTTGAGCCTTTTACACCTCAGCATATTAATCTGGATGTAATTTTTATACCTCATTCTTATACTTTTCTGCTAGATGGTTAAGGCAAGACTGTGTAACAAGAAATGTAACTTTTTTATGTGACACAGTCAATCAAATCCCCTCAGGAATTACCCTGAAACCCTGTACCACAGTTTGTAGATCCTTTGTTACTGTTAGCCATGTGGATGAGTCACGGCCATTGACCAATTTTTTCTTTGTGAAAACCTGAGAGCATGTTTTCTTTCCAGGAGACAGCATTGATCACTCTCCTCTGTGGCTCCATAATCTCCTTGATCAGAAAATTTGGCACCTGACCGAGTTACAGAATGTTACATACAGGTCCTCCTATGTCCTGAGTCCTCGCTGACCTTGATGGCTAGGGGAAAAATATTGGCTATCCCTATATCCCTTCTTTTTCTCTGATTTTTGGTCTGCAAACTTAAGTTGTTAACACTCTAGAAGAGAAGCTTAATGATAAGCACTCAGACAAAGGTATTCTCTCTAGAATTTATAAAGAACTAAAAAATATTAGGGTCCCCAAATTTAAATACCCAATCTAGAAATGGGCATCTGAGATGAACACACACTTCTCAGAGGACAAAATTATAGAAGTTAATAATATATGAAAAAATGCTCCCCATCACTAGCCATCCATGAAATGCAAATTAAAACACTAAGATACCATCTTGCCTTAGACAAAATGGCTATGATAAAGAAATCAAATACTAATAAAATGTTTGAGAAGCTGTTGGGAAAAAGGAACCCTTCTCCACTGTTGGTGGGAATGGAGACTTGAGCAACCATTATGGAAATCAGTATAGAGACTCCTTCAAAAACTAGGACTGGAAATCCCTTACAATCCAGCTATCCTGCTACTGGGAATTTTCCTGGAGGAACTGAAAACATCATATCATAGTGCTATATGTCCACCTATGTTTATAGCAGTACAATTTGCGATAGCCAAATCTTGGAAAAAAGCCAAAATGTCTGTCACCTGAGGAATGGATGAAAAGATGTGGTATTTTTATACAATGGAGCATTACTCAGCTATAAAGAATGATACACTCGAAGCCTTCATATATAAGTGGATGCCACTTGAAAATATGCTCATAAGTGAAATAAACCAGACCCACATATGTTAAAATCATATAGTCTCCCTAGTATAAGAACTCAAAAAAAGAAATAAAAATTGAAAGATATAGCAATTAAAAGAAAGCAAAAACTTAAGGATTAAACAACGAAGAGAGGGCAAGGAGGTAAGGTAGGAAACATGACAGGAGAAAATCATACATTTATATGTACAAGATGGGTAAGGCAATGATCTTGAGAATCTTCAGCAGGTTTTTGAAACTAGCAGTTAATTGGTAGGATTCTCACCCTGACTAACTATATATGCTGATACCTGTGAACTAGGCAACTGCACTGAAGATAGCAATGTGGAATACTAGGTGCACGCTTGGAAAGTCTGTCATATCAATTACTGTTATAGTCTCTCTCAGGTAAATGTTTATTTTTTAAAAAGGTAATAAATGAAAACAAAAGACAAGAAAAAATATAGTACGACTGTCCTGCTACAACACTGTATATGTTTAGATTTCTAAATTTCTTTGTAAAAATATGTCATTGTTTATTTTTTTTTAAAAATATTTTTAATTTTTAAACTTTTTTTCTTCACATTCTGTAGGGTTTTAAAGTTTAATATATCAATACTTGATGGAAAATATTTGTTCCATGTTATGTCAAAGATGTTTGATACTCAGACAGAGTGATGTTAAGTGAAACTTCCTATGTCATGGGGTAAAATACAGTTTTAGAAAGCACAGTTTCTAGGGATGGCAAAATAATTCAGTGGATTAAAGGGGCTGGGGATTCTATTCCCAGGCCTGCCACTATGAGTCCAATGTAGTAGTGAGACCCTGAACACCCTGTGGACCCTTCCCTAAAATACAAAAAAAAAAAAAAAGGAAAAAGAAAGTAATATCTAAAAAGCCATAGAAATACCCAAGGTCTAAAACACTTTAAATGAACTAAGATCCAAAGATAAAGGGTAGCTCCTAGAAGAGATTGCTAGCTCCTCTCTTACTTGGGAGAGGACAGAGGATGCTCCCTTCCAAGGACAAGGGATGTCCCACAAGAGAAACTGCCGTGGGTGTCATGATGAGTGTTACTCTGACCAGTCCTCCTTTTCAAATATGCACAATTTTTTCACACAGCATTTATATATGTAGAAATATACTAATGTTTGGGACAAACCAGAAGACAAGGTAGTAGTAATCCAGTAAGCTGCTTGAAAGCGTACAGAGAGTTTGAGAGTTTCACAATTTTTGAATTGTGAAAAAATTCTTCTGGAATTAAGAGACTTATTTTTACCTTGAAAATATTTGAAGCCAGGAGTGAAGTTAGATAAACAAAAGCTTTAACACATACCAGATCAAATTCAACAATAGTTCAGATCAGATCCAAAAGAAAAAGTGTTCTCTGTTCTGAAAGCATTGCCTATTTCCTTGCCTTTTCAGTATAGACAATTCAATATATAATGAAATATCATGGCTGGCGATATAGCTTAGCGGCATAACCGCCTGCCTGGCAAGCACAAGGTCCCAAATTCGATCCCTGGTACTGCAAAAAATAAATAATAAGTAAAAATTAAAAGGTAAATAAAAATATTTTTGGACAGGATCTCATGTCTGCATCTTCTACTATGAATAACTACTATGAAGACAACAATATGCAATGTATTAATTATTGTAACTATCCTGCTAACCTGTTTTGAAACTGTCTCATTGCTGTTTGTTCCTCAATAAAATTAAAATATCTATCTATCTGTCTCTATCTATCTATCTATCTATCTATCTATCTATCTATCTATCTATCTATATATCACATAACATATAATAAAAGCAAACATAAAAATCAAAATTATGATCAAAAATCAAGAAAAAAATTGTTACAGAAATTAGAGCAAGGGTCAGTGAGATAGCGCAGTGGACTGAATGCTTGCTTAGGCAAGCGCAGGGGGCCAAAGTTCGATCCCTGGCACCGCATGCCATGTTGGGCCTGCCCTCTGTCACACTGAGCTGGCGATGGAGTCTGGGCCTGGTGGGGCATGCCTGTAATCCTAGCACTAGGGAGACAGAAAACAGGAGGATCACTACGAGTTGGAGCTGTGTAGTGACAACCTGCACACACACACACACACACACACACACACACACACACAAGAGCAAAAGCTGAAGCAAGTGTTGGTCTCACATTCAAGGACACTAACTACATTAAATTTTTTTAGAAAAAGTGTTCAAATTGTATTGTAATGACAACATATAATAATGGGAATTTCAGCATCAAACTGAAAACTGGACAAAGAAGGAAAACAGCAAATATAAGATACAAAAATATCATATCTGACATGAAAAGTTTATTAAATATAGTAGGTAGCAGATTGGAAATATCTCTTTTTTCTTTTTCTTATTTTTTCTTTTTTTAGGGAAGGGTCTGCAGGGTGTTCAGGGTCTCGTCAAGGTCTCACTACTAGATCAGACTTGTAGTGATCCACCTGTCTACCATCTCCCAAGCGCTGGGATTACAGGCGCGCGCCACCATACCGAGTCTCATTCGCCGTCCCAGAGCTCCCCGGCGTCGGGGCCGACACGGCAGGCCCAGGGATCGAACCCCAATCTCCTATTCCTGTTCGCAGGCGCTTTAATCAGCTGAGCTATTTGGTCAGCCCTTAGACTGGAAATATGTTTTTTTTTAAAAAAAGTGAATCAATATTCTCAAACAATATTATGCGGGATATTATTAAATAAAATGAGAATTACCACAAAACATTGCAAAATGACACACATCTTATAATTCATTATGCTTAAAAATTTACGTTTCAGGGGCCGGGGAGATTGCTCAGTAGAATAAGCGTTACCTGGCAAGCGTAAGGGTCTGAGTTGAATCCCCAGTTCCACCAAAAAAAAGTTCCATAGATGATTAAGAAAGTAGGTAGAAGAAGCTCTCTAAATATAATGGCCAAGGATTTTATAAAATTCATCAAGGTCTTTACCTTTTAAGCTTGTTGGCCCCCCCAAAAAAACAAATTGGCTGCCCGCAACTGAGGGAGGCCACAGTGAAGCTGTCCCAACTTCCAACATTGTTTGAAGTAAGGAACACTGTAGCCAGAAACGTAGTAGGAGGCTACTGGGAATGAGACAGTTACCGCAATGCTTGGGGGTTTCGAGATATTCCTGCTGGCTGGGACTGCTCAGTGCTGGTACAAGATAATGTGGAGCTCAGGAGAAGATCAGTTGCCTACTTGCCACCTGCCAGACCTGACACCTCATGTGAGCGTGGGCTGGACACGCAAGCAGAGGTCTGGCTGCTTGCACGCCTGATGCACTCCCAGTCCACACCACGCAGTTAGCAGAGGTTGTGTTTCTTCCTGGTTCAAGCATTTAGGGGTGAAGAGAAAGCAATCACCCGGCTGTCTACTAAGCTTTGAATACCCAAGGGAAATATCTAGGCATCCAGGTTTAAAAATGGTACTAAGAAAGAAAACCTCCACAGAGATAGGACTACATGAATGTCAAAGTAGGCAGGATTAGGTGCACATTCACTGAGAGGCAGTCTAGAAAATAATACAGCAAGTTGTTAAGAAAAAGAACGAGAAGGGCCGGCTGAATAGCTCAGCAGATGAAAGCGCCTGCAGGGGCAAGGAGTTGATCACCAGGCCTGCCGGCTGCATCCACCCCCTCCCCCCCCCGTGGGGTGTGCTGGGTGTGGTGGTGAAAGCCTGTAATCCCAGCACGTGGGAGGCTGTAAACCGGAGGATCACTAGAGTCGGATCTACGCAGTGAGACCCTGTACACCCTGTCCTAAATATTAAATAAATAAAATGAGAAACAAAAAAATCTACAAAAATAATTGCACTTGAGGAATCAAAATCCATCACTTAAAATGTTGTGGCTGATTTTCAACAACACATAGTAAGACACAGAAAGAAACAGAACACCGACCCCAGACAGACCCCAGACAAGGGGGTAAACAGTTGAATGGAGACTGTCTCGAGAGATCTCAGATGCTGACCTAGTGGGTAAGGCCAGCAAATCCACTATTACAAATACATTAAAGGAACTAACACAGCACACACATTTAAAAATTAAAGGAATGCACACTGATAATTACTTATCAAACAGAAAACACAAAATTATGTATAAAATTATATTAAAACATTAAAATTGTACATAAACACACACTTATGTGAATCAAATGGAAATTCACGTACTAGGGCTGAAGATAGCCTAGAGGAGCTCAACAGAAGAAAACAAAATCAAAAAAGAACAAAAATCAGAAAAGAAAAAGATGGAAAAACACTTTTGTAAATATGAGGAAAAGAGTTAAAGTGAAGTGGAAAAAAGAAATGAAAATATCTCATGCACAAGTACAAAATCCCTATGGGAATATGTCATTATCCATATTTAAAATGTACCAATAAACTTAATTTAAAAAAAAATCTCACTGAACTTGAAAATAGATCAATAGAGAATATCCAGTCTGAAGAACAAAAGGAGAAAAATGAACAAAACTTCATATATACGAACACACAGAGAGAGAGAGAGAGAGAGAGAGAGAGAGAGAGAGAGAGAGAGAGAGACAAACAGACAGACACAGACAGAGAGTCCTAGGAACATATGAGACAGAGACAAGAGCAGAAGAGGAAGAAATGGAATGATACAAAAAAAAGTTAAAGAAATAATAGCTGAAAACTTTCCAAATCTAAAGAAAAGCATTAATTCAAATGTCCAAGAATAGGCCGAGGAGATGGCTCAGTGGAATAAGTGCTTCTCTGGCAAGCGCAGGGGCCTGAGTTCAATCCCTGGTTCTGAAAAAAAAAAAAAAAAGTCCAAGAAATTCAGGAATAGTAATCACAATCAAATGAGCAAGTTAGAGATTAAGCAAAAACCTTAAGAGAAAAAGCAACTTAATATGTACAATGGGATCACATTAATAGCTGATTTCTTATTACACACAATTAAGGGCAGAAGCCAAAGTGGAATTTGGTAATGCATTTACAACAATAGTAAAAGATCTACCCATCATAAAAATACTAAATTTTATTTAATTAAAACTGCAACTTTCCCTTTTTTTTTTTTTTTTTTTTTTTTTTTTTTTTTGGGAACTGGGGATTGAACTCAGGTCCTTGAGCTTGCCAGGTAAGTGCTCATATTACTGAGCCATCTCCCTGACCCCTAACTTTTGCTTTTTGAAAGACATTTTTGAGGATTTCTTTAGAATTACAAATTATGAGAAAAAATGGGAGGAGCCTAAGAAGACAATAATATAACAAACTCTGAAGTCCTTATTTAGACTCAGAATTTAAAATTAGATGAGCACTACAGGAGAAATGATTACATTTAAATAATTCTTGTTATTTAGTTGATAGTTTTCACACAAGGCCAGGGAGATGGCTCAGTAGAATAAACACTTCCCTGGCATGAGCAAGGGCCTGAGTTCAATC
>NW_004524728.1:3936649-3963264 GCF_000260255.1 Octodon degus | reverse complement strand
TTTAATATTAGTACATATATAAACAGACTATATTATATACCAAATTATTAATTTATTTTTCATTTGGGAGAAGGAAGTAGGTAATCAAAATATCTTGCAGTTTCTGTCATGCTTTTCTGTCATGTTTGAATTTTGGCAAATATTACAGGTTCATTTTGCATCAAATAAGTACTAGATATTAAATACTAATATATTTTGAGAGAGATAAATGAGAATCAAGTTTAGAAACTAAGTTTATTCCTTCCAAGCCCATTAAGTTACTGCCTGATATCTTGAAACAGCTCCAATCAACCAGTGTGCTGAATTCCAATTTATATCCATGCTTGACTGGAAACATTAACAAATAAGGAAGACATAAAATATTTAGAGCGCAGAGCACTTAGGACGCCAGAATGATGGACATCACACACACAGCCCTGTGCTCTAGCTGTTAGGTCAGATTTGCACATTCATGTTAGCTATGGCTGTGCTGCTGCTTTTGTAGATGTCACTGAGTTCTCTCATTAAACTAGCAATAAACTCTGATGCATGATTAAAGTTCCTTTTATTCTTTGGTAGGTCAAGTGCAAATGATTTTCAGTGACAGATTATATTTTCTTCATTGTAATTTTTAAGTATTAAAACATTTAGAAAAAAATTCACAGTTTAAGAGAGAAATCTACCTTCTCTGTAACACCCATCTCTCCAAGTACTTGTGACTCTTGCTAATGTGGTGTAGTCATGAGTTGTCAGAATACACTAAACTGTTTCTTCAAACTCCCAGTGAGTTGCAGGCTATTCATGTTCTTCATGGAGGATAGACAACCGTCATGATAGCTCTCATAGTCTTTCCTTCAGTACTGCCACCTGCAATCCTGCAGTCGTCCAGTTGGGGCTGAGTGCATTTGGAAAAAGAAATGAGCAGGTATCCAGAGTGTGCTGAAGCAAGAACTCCAGAAGACAGGAAGATAATGTCATTTGTGTTTCAATATTCTTTGCATTTACACTTCTGGTGAGTTTATATTTTCATATGGTGTTTCACCTGATACTTTTTTTTTCGTTTGTGTATCTGAATTTGTAAGTCAATGATATCAGAACTATATATCCCTTCATACATAGTTCTATATCAGTGCCCTCTTTAATATGATTTGTTAGTTCATGTGACAGTTCTGATGACAGTTAGTTTTTTCTGATCAATTTTGCATGCCTATATATGATAATCTGAACAACTACTTTCAAAATAACAAAATTTAATATAACAATCATTGTTGATTTCCTGTCATCCTGTTTTGAAACTCTGAATAATTTTAATGGTTTTTAATTTTGTATTCTCTTTAAAACAAAAAAGAATGCTATAATCTTGCAAATAAAAGTTAAAATTATGAAATTATAATAAGATGGTATGATTTATGCTTTAATTTTCATTTAATCTTTAAAGCAGTGTGTGTGTGTGTGTGTGTGTGTGTGTGTGTGTGTTTAGTGCTGGAGATGGATCTCAAGGCCTAGTACATGCTAGACAAATACTATGTCTCTGATCTACTCCCACAGCCAGATAAGTCACTTTATAATGAATCGAGATAATGATTAAAGATATTTAATATAGCATCTTTTTCTGCATTAGTTTTCATCACCATGAAACACAGCTGAGATAACTCAAAAAGAAAAAGGTCACGTTTGGCTCATAGTCCTGGATATTTCTGTCCACGGTCACTTAGCTCTATCACACTGTGGGCCTGTGGTGAGACAGCATAGTGTAGCAGCAGGATGGAGTAGCAGAGGCTGCTCATCTCCTCAAGGCCAGAAAGCAGAGGGAGAGACTGGAAGGTGCAGCAGTCCCAATATCCCCTTCATGGTGTGTCCTCCATGGGGACTCGTTCTCTCTAGATCATACTTTTAGAGGTTCTGTCATCTCTTCTTAGTGCACCGAACTATGGATCAAGACTTCAGTGCATGACCAGCATGCATAGTCAATATCAAATTAGACCCAAGATTGTTACCCAAGATTGAACCCCAGTCCCTGCCAGCCCCAGAAAGTACATTTTATTCACAGGGCTTTGGACCCAATCCACTCACATATATACTTCTAAAACTAGCCTCTGGGGGCCTGCCCATTAGCTCAACTGTTTAAGTGACTGCTTAGACAAAGCAGTCAGTCTCAGGTTGCTGTAGCTCAATCCCCATATCCTCATGCCTTGCAAGACCTGCCCTAAAGGCATCCTGAGCTAGCCCCCCCCCGCAAAAAATATTAAAATAAAATAAAATAAAATTGGCCTCAATTTAAAAAATAATTTGTTTATGTTGCCATGATTAATTTGAGCTAATGATGGTGAATATTGAGAATGCTTAGTAGCTTTTACCACAACAAAAGAATAACCTATAGCTTATCTGGAAAATAAGAAGAAATGATATGATAAAGAAAACTTCTTAAATAACTTCAGTAATTTACCAGAAAGTACTATTTTTTTTAATGTATTTGGTACAGAGTCTCATTATGCATGGCTCATAGTGATCCTCCTGTTTTCTGCCTCCTCAGCACTGGGATTTTAGGCATGCCCCACCACGTCTAGACTCTGTGGCCAGTTCAGTGTGTCTGGGGGTGGGGCCAGCATGGCATGTGGTACCCAAGAGTGAACCCCAGTCCCTGCACTTGCCTAAGCAGGTGCTTAGTCTACTGAGTCATCTCGCCAGCCCCAGAAAGCACATTTTAATCACAGGGCTTTGGACCTAATCCATTCAATTATATACTTCTAAATTAAATTAAAAGTACTTTTTGTTTTTGTAAACTGCTTGTGAGCTTTGGAGACTCTTGGTTCCTAGATTCAATCATGACTAGTCAGTGCCAAGTGCTGTGGTTTGGACATTGTTTTGCTGTGCCTCCCAAAGCTCTCGTAATTGTAGCACTGGACCAAAACCATTTCCTTTTCTTTGCTACAATTCTACTTTAATATGAATGGACATATTCCTCTTACAGTAATTATGTTCAAATCAGACTTTTTCTTGGTAGTTAGAACAACACCTTGGTACTTATGCTTTGAATTTTGTTATATGTGGTAACTTGATGCATTGTTATCTCTTTCTAGAATGGCCTTCAGAATATTTCAGAGTGCTTGTTTGGTGTTCACAAATTTCCTCAGGTGTTCTTTGTCATGGGAGTATCTTGTTTCTCAATCAATGTTGAAAGATAGCTTTGTGGGATACATCAATCTTGGTTGGAGGTTGTTTCCTTTTAGGTCTTGAAATCTTTCACTATAGGCTGTCATTGACTTGAGTGTGTTGAGAAGTCAGCTTTGATTCTGAGGGGCTTCCTTTATAAGCAATTTGTTTCTTTTCTCTAACAGCTTTTGATATTCTGTTCATGTGTTGAATTTTGGGAATCTTGACCAGTATGTGCCTTGGTATAGATTTTTTTTATCATGCCTAATTGGAGTTCTATATGCCTCACTTCAATATATGTCAAATTCTTCTCTGTTTGGGAAGTTTTCTGCTGTTATTTCTATGAACAGTTTATGTCATTTGCCCTAATTCCTGCTTTTTAATTTACTTTGATTAATCTTATGTTATTCTTTTTTGTATCGTCTGGAAGCTATTGGATTGATTATTCATGATCTCTTGCTATTTTTAAGATGCTTTTCTTTTCATAATCACTAACTACAATCCTGACTCTGGGGCTTGCTCACCGTGGGCACGTGCTCTGCTCTACTGACTACACCTCCACCCCTGACTCAGCATTATTCACGATAGCTGAGACACAGAAACAAATCATCACATCCATTATGGATATATATATTCACTAGTAGGATAGCTGGATTGTATGTTAGTTCTGCTTTTAGTATTTTGAGGAATTTCCATATTGTTTTCTATATACTAGCAATTAATGATATCCCTACCAATGTTATATGAGTTCTTTCTTTGCACCTTCACCTCTATGTTATATTTTGTACTTTTGATGATAGCCATTCTAACTAACACAAAATGCTATTTCATGGTGATTTTCATTTTTTTGCAAAAATTAGTGATGCTCAGTTGTTTGTTTAACATTTGTATATTTTCTTTTGAAAAACAGATTTTCAGATTTATTTGCTCATTTTTTGATTAGATATTGTTCTTGCTGTTGGATTACTGAGTTTTCTACATATTCTGGAAAATTATTCCTTGACAGATTAATAGTGTATAAATATTTTTCCCATACTGAAGGCTGTCTCTTTACACCATTGTTTCTTTTGCTATGCAGAAAGTTTTAGTTTGATGGAACTCCATTTACCAAATTTTTATTTTTATAAACTTTTTATTTATGTTTCCATTAAAATGCAAGTTATTTATTATTAGTAAACTTGTTAAACTAGCAATATGCAGCTAAGTTGGCACTTTCATAGACAAAGCAATTTATACCTCTACTATTGCTTGCTTTTATCTTTAAGGATTCCATGAATGTCAGGCTAAACAGAAAAATTTCTTTAGGGCTTAGCTCCTTCTCTCTATTAAATGTTAAAAGAAGCTGGATCTAAAAACAGAATCTGTCTTTATAAGTTAGTTGGTTTTTATGTCTCCATCTCATCTGATGGGGGTTTTTTGCTTCAGAAAATCAGAGGTCTAACTTAGGTTTTAAGCTTAAATTGATTCTGGTCCTTAAATTAGAGGTGACCTCAAGTCAGATCAGATTTTTCCCTTACAAGAATTATTTCATTGATTCAATAAATAATGAGTCCTTACCATGTATTGTGGCAATGGCAAGCATTCTTTTTGAGGGATTGGCATTATACAAGTACATACATGTAACTTAGCACTATGAAAGCAACATTAATATTCAAGGTAAAGGATGAACTCCACGGCTGATAATTTTAAAAATCAGTAAGCAGAAGTCACCACATAAAAAAGGGTAAATGCACTTTTCCATGGCAGATCCACTTCCCCACACGCCATTGACCACAGCAGTCACAGGCTTGCCCAAACTCAAGAAATGAGAGGACTCTGTTCCATCTTTTGGTGGAGAATGAAAAGGACACATGGCTGCAAAGCACAAGGAAGGCTGATAAAGTTACTTGCCTGAACAGATCCTTTAATCATTGGCACACCATCATGAGATGTATTTGTGAATTATCTGCTGCACATTTTTTTGTTAGTGAAAAGTAAAGCTTGCAAAAATATGAGACTATTATTCCTATTAGAAAATGTAGTGAGAAAACTAATATAACAGTTGATAAATGTAAAGGCAATTGTTTGTTTCTTTTTTAGTCTTTTACATTTTATTTTATACATTTGGAAAACATTTAGGAAGAGAAAATAGATTTGAAGAATTAAAAAATACAATTACTCTGCATATTTTATTTTTTAATAATATTTGAGCTCATCTCAATAGTGCTGAATATTTCAATTTTATATGATCTCATTACACTGTCACTTTCCAGTCAATTGTTCTTCATAACACTATCTTATTTATGTTTTATTGTATGCTATAAATGTATAATTTCTATAATTTAACCTCTATAAAGATATAATTTAACAAATTACTCTTGCTGTTTAAATGTATGCTAATCAACAAAATATTATTTAAATAAAACAAGAAAATTAAAACAAGAAATAGAAAATAATTTCTGGGGAGAATAATTTAAGATATTAATTTTATTGCTAACAATAAGTCATAACTACAACTAATTTAGAAACCTTTCCTTCCAATTCAGATTATAGATGTGGCCAGAATTGGTCCAATATGTATTTTAACTCTATCCACATAAAACTTCTATCCCCCTTTCAATTATTCATTAAATAATCCATTTGTTCTATCATACATATGATAGATGTTTACTTATGGTCATAATTTTCTCATGAATGGTCATGGGTGGAAAATCCAGGGATTAATCAAAACCTATTCTTGACCTTGAGATGTTTAGTGGCTCACTTGCAAGGAGTTATTTACCTAAATAGCAATAATTCAAAAATTTTAAAAGATGTAACCATTTTAAAAGATACTTCCGTTCGGATCACTTCAGCATGTAAAACCTAAAATTCAAACATGGCTCCAAATAGATGTATGTTAAAATCGAAATTCAGGGGCTGGCAAGATAGCTCAGTGGACTAAAGCGCCAGCTTAGGCAAACTTAATCAATTGCAGGAACAATAGTTCGGTCCCCAGCACCACATACCATGCCAGACCTTCCCCTGGGAAGGTGGGCTGAGCCGGCCACAGAGTCCAAGCGTGGTGGCACACACCTCTAATCCCAGCACTGGGGAGGCTGGAAAACAGGAAGAGTATGAGTCCAAGCTGCATAGTGAGACCCTGTAAAAACCAAATATATTTAAAAAATAAAAATAATAATACAAAAATCGAAATTCTTAGTCTCACATACAAAACTGTCCATATTGGGTTGCTCTTGGCCTGTCACCTTCTCTGCTTTTCTTTATTTACTGCTGCAGCCAGAGCAAACTTCTTTTTTTAGAAGATTTCAAGGGCCAAAGAGATAGCTCAGCAGACTGAGCGCCTGCTTAGCAAGCGCAGGGACCAATATTGATCCCAGCACCACATGCCGCACTGGCCCACCCCCAGACATACTGGGCCATGGATGGAGACAGGGCGTGGTGACGCACTTCTGTAATCGCAGTGCTGGGGAGGCTGAAAACAGGCAGATCACTACAAGTCCAAGCTGCATAGTAAGATCTTGTACCAAATACTTAAAATGAAAACTAAAAAAAAAATTTTAAAAGGTCTCAAATACCTTTTGATCTATGGGGTGCTATGTTTTGTTTTGTTCTCTCTGCCTGGAAAACAGGATCTTGTACCATCAACCCTCAAGATTCTCAGGGGTCAAAGATTCTAGACAGCTGTTTGCCAAACTTCCATATCAATCTAAAAAGTTATATTGCAAACATAGAAAAATAATCAAAGTATTCATGACCAAGAATTTCCTAAGAAGTAAACCATGATTATGACTAAAGAGGTTATTAGGGGATGAGGGCTCAGTAGAATAAGCACTTTCCTGGCAAGTGCAAGGACCTGAATTCAATCCCCTGTTCTGCCAAAAATAAATAAATACATAAATAAATAAGTTATTAAAGCAAAGACCTATCCATTATAAACCTCTGTAAACATTTTAGTACACACTGAAATACAGACATCTCAGTGCAACTTATTTATTTGATTAGTTTTATTTTAAAGAAAAATAATAAAAACAATTTCCAAATAATGTTGTAGGAGAGTAACAATGGTTGTTATATTCAAAGTAGCAAGTCCTTTAATTTGTGGAAAAAATAAAATGTAAAATTTTATTTGTAATAAATTTTATCTAAATTCAACTCTGAATCTAAAAATGTCATTAGTTGTCAATTATCGATAGCCTCAAATGTGCAAGAGTTTGAGAAAAAGAAAAAAGATTTGGAACATCCTGATTTGTTTTGAGAGCTGCTATCAGCGGCTCGTGCTTAGGCTTTCACGTTCATTGACTTCTTGGTGTTATGAGAAGAGAGCAAAGGTGCTTCTCCCACAGAGATGAGGTTTTATAAAAACCAAATTGGTCCAACATTTTTCCTTATAGTGCTTAAACAGCTACAGTTACATGGTGCTTGACTAGGTTTGACATAATAACAACTAGTTTTGTACCGTGAGGAAAATAATTATATTCATACACTTAAGAAATGACGTCTTCTTACATGTGTTTGAGATGGCGTATACTAATAGTCAATTGAATAGAGTCAGAGGCTTATCACAAAAGTGAGGCACAGAAGATGAAGACTTCAAGTTTTAACAGGGGAGGAAAACCATGTCATGCATCTTGAAAACAGTTTTCTCACTGAAATGGCATGTATGACTGATACCAGGGAAGGAGAGAAGGCCATCACTCGCATGCCAACTCTCACTAGTCCAAAGAGGCAACTGCCCGCGTGAAGATGGTTTGCAAGCCCTGTGTGGCTCACCAGGCTCCGGGCCCAGAAAACGTGTGAGGTCTGCCATTATCAGAACAGTTGCAAGAGGAAGCAGGTGTGTTGTGCACTGGCCACTTTGGGACAGTGTTATAGTTGTCACTGACTGGATTAAGTGTCTTCATTGCTTTTACAACATTTCTACTGTAGTATTTTTTGCAAATAATGAAATACTATCTGATTTTTTATGGATGTGCCACTAATGCCATTGGACTGAGGTCTTTTGCGCTTGTGTTCTCCTTGCTTCCCTTTTCAGATGGCTTGTGTGTATCCCAAGCATGATCTTCACCTCTCCCAGCCAAGTGTCTGACAAGGAACAAAATGCTTAGTTGAGTAATCACACACATAATCATGCACTTGCTGTTGTGGTGAGCACAGCCAAAGAAAAGCTTTACACAGCCAGGCTCTCCTGATCTATTCTGGCAAGCCTGAGAACTGTTGCTGCACCTTGTGAACTTAGTTGGAGAGATCAAAAGGCTGTAATTATTCTCTGAATCCACAGGTACTTATTTCCCTGTGTGATGTGCTGCTAAATATTTATGTAATAACATATTTCAAACTACCATTACCTATCAGATCTCTTCTGTATTGGAATGTTAAGCAATATTGCTTTATTGATGAACTATTTATTGACAGTAGTAATAGGCACACATCATTGTCCTCATACAACTATAGACTTAATAGTTTAGAGGTAATATGTTGCTATTATCTATGTATGGCAGTTTGGATACTGTGATAGTTGGAACTGCCAATTTATAAATGTACACAAATGAATTAATTAAGCTTTTGCAGAACTAAATTGATATTTCAAGAGCTACAGGTGGCCAACTTCTAAAAATCCATCACAGATCTGATAACCTTTTGCTACTATAGTAAATAAAAACATTTCTTGAAATTAAAAAAGTTCATTTTTATTAATAAAGTTAATGCAAAGGGTGGGTGAGGTTTTGCAAACCTTTTGACTTACTACAGTGTCAAAATCCTACATCCTTAAGATAACTTCACTGTAAGACTCAACATGTAAACTGAATAATTGCACATATTCAGATAGAGGAAGTAGTCACAGCAGAGTTTTTTAAAGAGTTTAATTCATATCCCAGTGCTTGGCAGGCTGAAAACAGGATGATCACTATAAGTCCAATCTATGTAGTAAGACCTTATGGACCCTGTGCTAAATACATAAAAAAAGAATTTAACTCATAATCTATATTTTCAAGTGAGTGATCTTTAAAACTCAAAGAATTTGAATTATTTTGCATACTAGTTTTGCATATTTTGTTTTCTTTTCTAAACCTTTTTCTTAAGCATAAATTCTGTAGATCTTATATCACCATTTGTTTTAGCTGTTAGATAGCATTATATTTCATTGATTAGAAAGTTGGTTTATCTTTGCCACCTCCCTTGGGATGATTATCTTGTTGCCAGGTTTCTTTTCTACTTTAAAATGCAGTGCAATGATACAAAATTCTTACACATATCCTATATACTAGTTTCTCTAGGGTGGAAGCACAACCAAAATCAGCAAAAGAAAATCAGAAAATAAATTGCTAAAGAAACAGCACAGTAGGATACAACTGACATAAATTTTATATCATTAAATTTTATATAGATATAGATTTTATTGAAGAAAGGGACAACAGTGCCTGAGACAATTTATTGTACTTTCAGGATGGCAGTTATCTTTGGGGAGTTAAGGAGGAGGACAAAGGAATAAACAAAAAGCTTAGCCATATTTTTGTACCTTTTTTTCCTTTGAAGTAATGCAAAATAAAAAAAAATTTAAAAAGTAATGTAAAATAAAAAGAGAAAGTGCTAATGTCTGTTTATTCTTGGTGATATATTTTGCAACTTAACTGTATTATTTTAAAACTTTGTAAAATAGTCTCAAGTTCATTGTTTACATGAGGAGGGTTTATTAGAGTTAGATACAGGACATACTGAAAACTGGACTGACCATGTGCTCAGAGAAATGAGGCCCCTCAAATTCTATAAACAAGTTTAAGGAGCATATACATAATTGCCTCATTTGAAATAATTAGTTATATGATTTTTTAAAATGCACCCATGAAAAGTATGTATAATCGGAATATTTACATAGTTAAAAAATTAAACAGCACTGGATTATGAAGAGTATTCTCTAAAATAGATCTACTAGGTAATTCTGATGTGTCTGAAAATAGGGTCATTGTAAATAAACTCAGTTGAAATTATGTTATATTACATTAGGCTGAACTCTAAATCCATAGAGAACACAGAAATATGGACTTACAGAAAGCAAAAACAGCTGTGTGAAGCTAGAGAGAGAAATTAGAGCGAAGCAGCCACAAGTTTAAAAAACCACAAGGATTATTGGTTAACTATTACTAAACAGGAATCAGATCAGGACTCTTCCCTAGAGCCTATTGAGGGGACATGGCCCTGCCAAAACCTTGGCTTTGGATGCCTACTCTCATAATCTGTGAGAAAATAAAGGTTTTTAAGGTACACTGATTGTTTTAAGGTACACTGCTTGTGGAAATACCTTGCTGTGCTAGAGCCAGGCAGCCCACAGGAAATCCCAATGTTCAGGGAGCTGACTCCCTAAGGTCCCCTCAACCACAATCTCCTTTCCAGTAGCAAGTGGGCAGGTAAGAGGCAACACTTCACTAAGGGAGAAAAGCATTGACAGGTGTTTTCCACCCCTCATGAAATAGAAATAGGTCCAGATTAAAACATACAAAAAACATTTGAGCAGATATAGTGAGGAACACATGCACTTTAAAAGGCAAAACACCAAGAGTTGGTTTAGAGATAGATGACTAGAGTTTTTAATTTGCTAGGATTTAGTTTCTTCATAGTGAATATATTCTCATACAGATTAAATGAAATAACATGGAAAGATCTTGGCACCACAACAAAATCTAGGTGTTTTCCCACACACAAAAGGCAGTACATTACTTTTTAATACCTCATTTTTATACTTTTCTACTGGATGGTTAAGACCAAGATAAAGCAAGACCTACATAACAAGAAATGTAACTTTTGTATGTGACAAGGTCAGTCAAATCTCAAGATTTACCCTGAAACCCTATAGCACAGTTTGTAGATCCTTCATTAGTGTCAGCCATGTAAATAAGTCACGGCCATTGCTTGACCAATTTGCTCTCTGTGAAAGCCTCAGAGAATGTTTTCTCTGTAAAGCCATATTAATATGCTGAGCTGTAAAAGGCTCAAGTCAACAACTTCTGACATTGCCAGTCCTACAGACAGTCCACTACTATTATGGACTACTGAACTATATTGGATTATTTTGCTGAATTGACGCACCTACAATATTTTAACAGCAGTGGAATACCTATCTCTGACAAAACTAAACAAAAAAAGGGGGATACAAATAAAGGGCCATTTTGTATCTCTACATACAAAATAGTTAGGATAGATATATAACTACTTTCTCTTAATTCAGTGAGAAGAAAGATTTATACTAAAAGTGTTTGGACAGGATATCATGCCTGCTTCTTGTACTATGAATAATCACTATGAAGACAACAATATGCAATGTATTAATTATTGAAACTGTCCTACTAATAGGTTTTGAAATTGTCTCATTGCTATTTGATTCTCAATAAAATTTTTTTAAAAAGCAATGTGATGGAGTTGAAATGAAGGGGAAGACCATGGGTCAACTGGGATCTATGAATGAGTCAATCTGTCTGTCTGTCTGTCTGTCTGTCTGTCTGTCTGTCTGTCTCTCTCTCTCTCTCTCTCTCTCTCTCTCTTTCTCTTTCTCTGTCTCTGTCTCTCTCTCTTTCTCTCCCCCCTTCCTTCCTTCCTTCCCTATGAGTTAACAATATTGATAGCAAGTGGCATCTTCTTAGATTATAATGTTGGGATGAAGGACTGATAATCAGTGACATATTACTTGAATACATTCTAATTCTTTTTTTTTTTTTCTTTTTTTGGTACTGGGGCTTTGCCAGATAAGCACTTATTCTACTGAGCTATCTCCCCAGGCCAAGAATTTAGGGATATGTTACTTTATACTTTTTTTCTTTCTTTTTTTTTGTATCAGAAATTGAACTCAGAAACTTTCTCTTGGCAGGCAAGTACTTATTGCACTCAGCTATCTCCCCGACCCCTCTAATTCTTTAAATTTTCAATATAATCATCAGCGGGTGGGCTGGTATTGTTTACTGAAAGAATATAATCTTAGCATAAGCCTGGGTATTCACATCATGATGCCATAAACCAACAATCCTTATGTGTGTGTGGCCACTTACCAGAATTATCATGTTTAACTTATCAATGCAGAATTACAGAGAGATGGCTTACCTTCCTTGTATTTGGAACATAAGCTATCTTAATGTTTCAAAAATTCCAATATGAATCTTCAGGCAGGCAATTTTGAAATTAAATAAGAACCATTTAGGTAGGCACATTCAATCTGCTGATACTCTTGCTAACTACTGCCCTTTAATGCATCTACTGTTCAAATTACATACCTCACAGCAACTTAGCAATTGTGAATCACACCGCCTCATCTTCCCACTGCCAGAGAAGTTAATTATCTCCCTGCAGGTTTGAGTGTCTGAGGAGATTGGAAGAAAGATTTACAATTATGCACTGAATGAAAACAAGTTTCTTAAACATCTTTTGTTCAGCCTTTATAGTTTCTATACCATCTAGATTTTCAGCTATTTGATAGAATAGTAAATGTCCCTTGTTGCTCAGTCCTGGTGGTGGCGTTGGCATCATTCTTTCAGATGGATAAAAGGGAAATGAAAAATAGGTAGTATGAATCCAAAAAGTTCTATAAAATCTGAAAAGAATATCAGAAATTCTATGGGATAAATTAAAAAGAGGTCAAAACTGAAGGAGTGACTTAAGATGTTCTTTGACACTAAAGTTCACAACATTCGTATGTCACGTCATGTCATGGCGACAGTGAGAAAAGTGTGGTTCAGGGATCGTATAGTGAAAACATCACGCAGTGAGTACACTTACCCAGACCCTAAGGTCTGGGTCACGGGGCCACTTTGAGGCCATCATTTGACTTAGTAAACATGAGATATATGAGACTGCTGCAGGAGTAGCACTGAATATAATTTTATACTGTTTTGATTTTTTGTAACTAGGGATACAAAATGTTTTTATTAGTACATATTTAATGTAAACTAGTATGAGCACTATGGAAATTAGGACAGAGAGGCCTTAAATAACTGCAAATATCCATTCCATTTGATCCAGTTATGGCACTTTTGTACATCTTCTCAAAAGGGTAATAAACAACATACTAAAGCAATATGTGCATTCCACATTTATACAGTGATACATGCATAAGAAGTCACAATGGCTGAACCTTGGAAGTTACCTTTTTATGTCCATCAGCAAATGAATGAGCACAAAAATAGTGGTATATATAAGTACAGGTGATCAAAACTATTTTACAGCAAAACTACTAATTGCTAGCACAGTTGTTATTATCAAATATATACTACACAATTGTTTGTTCTATGCTTTTCTAAGATACAGCACAGGAAGTTTATTCACATGAGAATCATCATCACCTGTGAATAATACCTGATGCTATGAGTATCAGGTGATAGGAATCCTTCAGCTTCATCATGACCTCATGAGATCACTATCAAATACTCAGGCTACCATGTAGTTCATTCTTGACCAAAATATGGGCATGTGGTGCATAACTGTGCTTTTACATTTACACTGCCACTAAGAATCTAACCAGCTACTGAACCTGACAGGTAGGATACTCCAGTCATCCCCACCTCTTCCTTTAGATAGATTGTGTACCAATTAAATAGGACATTTAGGGATTTTTTTTCAAATTATTGTCATTCTTAACTTTCTAACCATTGTCTCTTTTGTTTAAATCCTTTCTCAATTTCTTAAGAAAATTAACAGTGGTTAGTACATTGCACTATGTTAGCTTCAAAGTAGCTGCCCAGATTTCCAGATACAACAATATAGGAATGCGAAGTTGATCAAACAATGAAGCATTGTTCCTTTCATTAACCAATAGAAATTAGTAGTACAAATATCTTAGCTATCTTTGTGTGTGTATGTGTGTGTGTGTGTGTGTATTCCTCTACCTTGTTTTCTGCTTTCCCCATAATAGTTGTTCTTTCCTTTTAAACAATTTCTTTCCCTTTCACAATATCTATTGTACCTTTTAGATCTTACTTACTCTTTCAGTTTCTTACACGAGGGAGACAATACAAGGTTTGAACATGTGAGTCTGATTTATTTCACTTACGTGTATGGCCACTAGTTGCATCAGTTTACCTATAAAAGCTTTGAGTTTGTCTTCTTTATAGCTGAGTAATACTCCATTGTATAAAAATACCACATCATGGACCAGAGAGATGGCTCAGTAGAATAAGTGTTCCCCTGGCCAGCAAAATGGCTTGAGTTCAATCCCCATTCCAAAAACAAAAACAAAAACAAAACCACATCTTTTTATCCATTCCTCAGTTGATGGTCATTTAGGTTGTTGCCAAGATTTAGTTATTACAAATTGTGCTGTCATAAACATCAGTGCATGTATATCACTGTGGTATGATGATTTCAATGTCTCTGGAAAAACACCCAGAACAGGAGTAGCTGGGTCAAATGGCACCTCCAATCTTAGTTTCTTGATGAATTTCTACACTAATTTCCACAGTGGTTGTACCAGTGTACACTCCCATCAACAATGGAGAAGGATTTCTTTCTCTTTCTCCACATTCCCTCCAGCATTTGTCAATGGTTAAATTCTTTATGTTAGCCATTCTTTCTGGTGTGACATGGAATCTTAGTGTTGTTTTGATTTGCATTTCTCAAATGACCAATGATGTTGAACATTTTTTCATATATTTATTTGGCATTGGTATTCTTCATCTGAGAAATGTATATTCATCTGAGATGCTAATTTTTTGTTTGGGTCTTTGAATTGTGGGGATCTGATTTTTCTATTTAATTCTTTATATGTTCTAGATAGAAGTCCTTTGTCTGAGTGACAGTTGGCTAAATTCTTTTCCCAGTTTGTTAATTTTGTTTTTACCTTGCTCATGATTTCTTTTGATGTGCAAAACCTTTCTGTAAAATGAGATCCCAGTTGTTGAAGTATTTTGTGTCCAGTTTGGTTTTTATTTATGAACTCTCTGCCTATGTCTATATCTTCAAGATTTGTACCTAATTTCTCCTCCAGTACATTTAGTGTATCTGTTTTAACTTATCTCATTGATACATTTTTATTTTAGTTTAGTGAAGGGCAATAGACATGTGTCTAGTTTTAATCTTCTGCATATAGATAGGTAGTTTTCCCAGCACCATTTTTTATATTTAAATAAATTTATTTATTTATTTATTTATTTATTTATTTATTTATTTATTGGATACATGTTCTCACTACATGGTTGAGACTCGTAGTGATCCTCCTGTCTCAGCCTCCCCCATGCTGGGACTACAGGCATTCACTACTACACCCGTTTTGGGGGCCAACACAGGATGCGGTACTGGGGACCGAACTAGGGTCCTTATGCACTTGCCAAGAAGGTACTTAGACCACTGAGTTAACTCATCCCAGTATCATTTATTAAGGAGAATGAACCTTGATAAAGTCCAACACTCATCCATGATAAAAATGCTACAGAAAATTGGAATAAATGATCAAAGCCATCTATAATAAGCCAATACCTAACATCACAGTGAATGGATAAAAACTGAAAGCTTTCAATCCAAGTTACAAGACAAGTATGTTCACTATTCTCACTGTTACTCAATATAGCTCTGGAAATATTAGCCAGAGATATTAGACAAAAAAAAGAGAAATAAATGAATAATGATTGGAAAGGAAGAAGTGAAATTATCATTGTGTACAGATGACATGATACTCTACATAGGAGAGCTCAAAATCTCCATGCAAAGTCTCCTAGAGCTAATGACCAAATTCAGTAACCCAGCTGGATGCAAAGTTAACATTCAAAAATCAATAGCATTCATGCACATAAACAGTAAACTTACTAAGAGATAAATTAGGGAGACAACACCTTTCATAATAACATCTAAAAAATTGAAACACTTCGAATCAATCTAACAAAAGATGTAAAATATCTATACATTGAAAATTACAGTACACTGAAAAAATACATTGAAAAGAATTTCAAAAATTGTAACATATTTCTTTCTCATAGATAAGAAAAACCAACCCTGTGATGGCTATACTCCTAAAACTGTTGTACAAATTTAATGCAAGCCTAATTAAAATACCACTAGCACACCTCACAGATCTAAAGAAATCATTCATAAAATTCTTCTGGAACCAGAAGAGACCTAGACTAGGAAAGGCAATCCTGGGCGAGAAAGTGAGGCAGAAGTGATCACAATCCCTAACCTGAAATTATACTTGAATCTTTCTGAAGATACTGCTACTTGGTTTAATTTTATCAACTCTTATGAAATTCTGTGTTACATGGTATCTGTATTTTTCATTTATTACCTGTTTTTTTCATACTAGTTTAATATTATATTCTTAGATTTTTCAGTATATGGAAAATAGAAATAATCTTGACTTCTGTTTGTAATACACTGTTTTATTTTTCATAGGTGAGTAAGAAAATAGTGTCACTCTTCTAAAAGCTCTCCCTCTACTTAGTATCAGAGGATACATTAGAAAAAAACACCTAAGGACTTTTTTAATTTTTTTACTTTTTTGCCTAAGTTCTTATACTTCCTTAGATCCTGTGTCTATACATACATAGAACAACTTCATTGACCACACAAAAATATTACAAATGTTTAACTATCAAAAAAACACACTTTATTTCTTGGTGTAATTTACTTCCTGACAGGCACGCTGGATAGTGGAGATATTGGCACCAGAGGCTGCTGGTCTTCCAGAGAAGATAGGTTTGAGGGGAGAATTAGTGGCCAGATGGGGGAGCTGGACATATGCAAGGCACAAAATCAAAATGACGCAACAACACACCCTAAAAACTATGAATTGGTCTAAGTCTGCAATATCGGACTACTCTTGGAGAACCACTCCTCTTTTTTTTTCCTTTAAGCAACATTCAATTTCTTTTTACAAGTTTGTGGGTCTTTAGACATATTATAACTGTGAAAACAAAGGCACATAACTTTCCCAGGGACACAATTCACAGTGTGTATGCATGTATGATGCACCCTACACTTCTACAGATTGTTTGCCCTGGGTGAACTCAGGTTGACTTATATAGAAAATGTTTTTGAAAAATATCATTTTTTAAAGAATTACCCAAAAATATGACCAAAGTGATACTTCTGTGTTTTCATTCCCTACAAGGAAATTATGGTTCTTCCTTGCATTTTAATAAAGAACTTGGGCAAATGAGGTAAGCTCTTTGTGCCACAACTTACTTTGTGTAACAATACACCCAAGGCTAAAATTGAACAAGAAAAAAAAATGTGCTAAGAAGTATGCCTGGCACATGGTAAGTACTCACTTCCACATTTGTTGTTGTCTTTGTGGTAGATTACAGTTATGAAATAGCCTTTAGACTTGTACTAGCAGCAATTTGAAGTATTGTGTTGTTCTAGCTCAACACTAAATAGAAGGCTTAAATTTTTAGAGATAAGACCATGATATATATTTCATAGGACTATTGGGCCACTGAGAAATAAATATATGAAAACATAGAGAGAACTACCAAGAGAGTAAGCCACTCACATATTCATTCAGATGAGATTTAAAAGAAAGAAGTCTGCATAGTTAGAGATTTATGTGGTGGAAGACTGGAATGATTGCTATATTTTTATTGTTTAAGCATTGCTGTGTGTGTACACATTTGTACAGTGGGTTTATGTTTTTCTAGTCACTCTAAAATGCATGAAATATTTCCCTCACATCTCCAATTTTTTTTTTTGACAATTTATATTTTATGTTTCTCTCTTTGTCCCCGTCTCCTTTTTTCAGTCTCATATATAATATGGTGCTTTTCTGTGTCATTCTAAAGGAGTCATGGGGATTTTACACTAAATTGATACAGCTATAAAGGAGGGAAAGAAAGGCAAGAGAATACACTGTGACTCTGAAAAGCTGTGTTATCTTTCTGCACAGGCAGAGGCATCTTTGGTTAAGACAAAACAAGAGAAAGGAATGAGAACTACCCCAAGTCTTCTGGGCAGAGGGATAATTCAGTGGAGGAGGTATACCAAGAGATGAATATGAAGGGGACAGTTGATTAAAGTGTTAGATTAAAACACTTGACCCCTGGTGGGCATGGAATGAGAGCAAGGTTTACTACTTCTGTCATACCTAATCATTCACATACTCATTTTAAGCATATCCCTGTTTCTATGGCAGTGGGAATTGTGAACTGGTGAGCGGGATGAGGCAAGAACTGAGCTTTCTCTGCAAATGCCCTGCTAATGCTGCTGGGTGGAAAAGTTACACAGGTCACTTAATCTTTACAGGTCACTTTAGTGATCCCCTCTTGGATCATCTCTGTAGTCACCACCTTGCCCCACACCATCATGTTCTGGGTCACTTCATTTCACAGTCTCTGAGTGTGGGATTTTCAGTCTCTGCTAATAAGACCAGAGTAATGAATGATATCAAAAAAGTCAAACAACAGACATTTGTTCAAAGAGTATATAAAAGTGGGCAATAAACATAGTGAAAGATTCTTAGCATCATTAGTCTTTAGGAAAAACTACAAGTTGCTACTTTACACCATTAAGAAAATTAGAATTCAGTAGTCATATAATAAGTGTTGGTGAAGATATAGAGAAATTACCACCCTCAAACATTGCTAGTGGGAATATAAAATGATGAAGCAATTTGAGAAAACAGTCTGACCATTAACAAAATGATTAAACTTAGAGTCTCTTTTTCTTTTGTTTTGTTTTGTTTTGTTTTGATTTTAAAGTGAGCTCATTCCAGGACTTCAGATACTCTTGAGCCAGAAGTTGAACTCAGATTCACCTCAGTAATTACCATTTATCCAGGCAGTTCCATTCCAGGGCATACCACCCAAGAGAAATGAAACATTTGTTCACATCAAACCCATGTAAATAAATGTTATTGCAACACTATTATAATCAAAAGCATGAAACCATCCAAATATCATCAAAAGTCAAATGGATAAACAAAATATATACATAAAATGAAATATTATTGATCATAAAAAGAAATGAAATCCTAATAGATGCTAACATTGAAGGAGGCCTGAAAATATGTTAAGTTGAAGACAGCATACTATGCATGTAATTCAGCATCTTGGAATCATGACAAAATACCTAACTAATCCAAACAACCTCAAGGAGGGAAGGTCATTTTGTGCAGTGTTTCAGCAGTTTCACTCTATGGAAGCTGGCTTCATTGCTAGGCCTATGGAAGACAGAAGTATTGCGCTGAAATGGTATGGAGACTAGCTGCTCACCTGATGGTAATCAGAAAGCAGAGAGGGAAAGAGCCAGAAGGAAAGGAGCCAGGATCAGGCACCTTCCTGGAAGGCATGCACCCCCAAGCCACACCCTCAGAGGTTCCATTTCTTCTTTCCTTCATCTCCTAGTAATGCCATTAAACTATAATCTCATCAATAGATTAATCCCCAGGTGAAGTTGGGACCTGTATGATCCAGTCACTGCAAAAGCCATTACCTAGCAACCAAGCCTTCAACACATGCAGAGTTTTGGAGGGACATTTTGGCTCCCAACATACCACTACATGACTCCATCCACATCCAAGTGCAGGAAAAGCAACTATACAGAATCAGAAAGCCAATTACTACTTTCTTAGGGCTGAGAGAGGAATTCTAGTAAAGAGTATGTGGTTTCTTTCTGAGTTTATCAAACTGCAATGAAATTGACTCTATTAATGTTTCCATGTGACTGTGAATTTAATGAAAGTACACCATAAGTTGGTGAATTGTGCAGTAGGTGAGTTGTAATGAAACTTTATTAGAAAAGGAAAATAGAAAATACTTGATGAAAAAGTAGGATTTCAAGTTTCTTTGTAATATATAATACAATTTAGGAAGTATACATTTCAATTACAATGCATTGCATAAAATATTAAGAACAAAAACACTAAAAGAAAATGTCTTCCAAAATTTGTTGAGGATTGTTTTAGTGAAAAATTGTTCTAAACATCTAAGAAAGATTTGTAAGCTAAGAAAAGAGGTCCGTGGTGGAGATCAAATGAACTGGCTAAATTGTTGCATCATCTTTGCTCTATGTGAAAGGAGTACATCACACTGAGTGCAAAAAGCATGCAAAACAATATTTGATAAGCTGAAAATGAGACATAGATCACCACCTGGAGGATGAAGTGAGAGCAGCACCGTGGAGGCAATGGGAGGATGTTCACAGAGCGCAAGTAGTCACAGAGTCAATAGGACCCAGGCTCCCGAGAGACAGCTTCTCACTCAGGGACAATGTCACCGAAGGACTCTGCTCAAGTGAGGGTCACAATATTTGTTACAGTACATTTCAAAACCTTTGGTGATTTCCTTATATGGGGCATAATAATATACTAGATATTTGGATGAAGGTATTGGGGAAATGAAATAGTGATCAAATTTAATTTGAAAGAACACATTCACTTCTCAGACTACAATCAGAATAGGGCATATTTTCTTCTTCTTCTTTGTTTTTGTAGTGTTTGGTACTGGCAAGTTCTTTTGCATGGTACACACACACTCTACCACAGAGCTCCACCCCTGGTCTGCCAAAATAGGATATCTTGATAAATGCTGTTTGATTTTTGACATATAATCCCTGGACAAAAATAATGAACAAAAATAACATGTTTTATTACAAACTGTCTTAGTTATCTTCTCTCATTGCTGGGGCAAATGCTCAACACTCAAAATGAAGAAAGGAAAGGTTTATTTAGTGTTGTAACCCAAAAATGAGACAAGTCCAAAAAGAAAAGAGCGCTTTATTTTAGCTGGTACCCAGCGGCAACACCCGGCACAAAGTGCCTAAGTGCGCTCCCAGGAGGGGAGATACAAGGGTTTTTAAGGCTGAAAACCACAAAGGGGAGGTCTTATGACTTGAGCGCAAGGGAATGCAGCACAGGGGTCAGCGTCCACTTTCGGAAAAACAGGTTACATTTTTTTAACATGTGGTTACAATTTTCAGGAACAAATAATTACAATTTATTGTTCAGTGTTGATCACAGGATATATTGTGTGGAGTGCTCTGGGGTAAGAAATAGTTCAGATCTTAACGTTTAACACACTGTGGTTTAGAACAAAGGAATAGTTTGAACATTAACAAACTGTGTTCAGAGGTCCGATGGATGGCTTGAGCCACCAAGATGGAGTTTAAGTTGTCAGCTTATACCAAACAATCCTCATTAATAAAGTTACAGTAGAAACGTACAGAGGTGTATAATACAAAGGCTATTCTGGTTACAAATGGAGTCAATTCACATACGTTATAACAGAAACATAGAGTTGTTAACAAAATAGCTGTTCTAGTTACAAAAATGGAGATGGTTACATAGGTTATAACATTTAGCTCACAGTTACTGGAGGTTTCAACCCATATTTAGCTGGCTCCAAGGCAGCGCTGCACATGGCAGAGGGCAACCTTTCATGGTGGAGGTAAAGAGCAAGAGAGCGAAAGAAGGGGTAGCAGCAGCTCAAGCAGCTAACTTCTCTTTCCTCCCTACATTGAAATGCAAATTACCTGCCCCTGGGCAAGTGCAGCATCCACACCCACAATAATCAATCACAAACTCCAGAAGCCACCCCAAGACTGCATGAGGCTTTGTGGGGGGTGGGGATCATAACACAAACATACATGGGAAAAATGTCCTTGGCCACACAGATAGAGATGTGATAAAAAGTGCTCTTTAATTTCCTCAGAGAAGTTCAGTAATAGGAATAGAAACAGCTCTCTCTCTGTGTTCTCAGACTTAGTAAATGGTGACTTGCACCCTTTACCTCAGGAAATGCTGTGTAAACTGAAAAGGGAAAGTGTGTGAGAGACTCTCAGCTCTAGCACTGATCTGATGCTGCAAACTGTTTGGGTGCCATTTTGTTATCTGACAGTGCAGTGGGATGGCGGAAATGAACACTCTGGTGCAGTCCCATACTAAGTTCTAGGAGCACTAAAGTTTTCAGTTTTTCTTTCTTCTAATTGAACTGTTAACCAGAATAACCTGTTCCCTGACCCTGTCAGCTGAGACTGTTCTATATAATTAATTATAATAAGAGTTTAATCATGTAAAATAT
Source organism: Octodon degus (assembly GCF_000260255.1). Taxonomy (NCBI): domain Eukaryota; kingdom Metazoa; phylum Chordata; class Mammalia; order Rodentia; family Octodontidae; genus Octodon; species Octodon degus. The sequence goes on along the minus strand of NW_004524728.1, from coordinate 3,941,170 downwards.
CTCCAAGGTAGTAATTATCCTCATTTCACTGAGAACTCAACTACGTCTTAGGCACTTGGCAGTGGCTACTGTAACTGAGACAGGGCTGTGTATTTGATGAGCCAGAGAATAAAGTGTAGGGCTTTTACCATACACATTTGGTTCTCAAAAATATCTCTTTTAAGCAACATTCAGAACTATGAAGGTCAGTACAGAGGATGAAGGATAGCAATGAGCAATTCAGGTATAGAAAAAGATTTGATGTACTCCTCCACACTGAGACAGTATGTCTTGCTTATAATAGGTCCATTAATTTATTAAGAATAATTTCCAGATGATAAATTTACCTTTAAAAAAGCATTTCTGATGATACATATTTTTGAGGGTGCAACAGCATTTCATGTTGTAATTCAAAACAATATGGCAAATATGAAGAGCTATGGTTAAATTTCTATGTGACTTTGGGTCAGCCAAATAGCTCAGCAGACTAAAGCACCTGCTTAGGTAGAGCATAGCAGCAGGAGTTTGATCCCAGCTTGCCATACCAGCTCCCCAGCTCAGGCACACTGACTGGGACTGGGCATGGTGGCATGCACCTGTAATCCCAGTGCTTGGGAGGCTGAAAAACAAGAAAACAACTACAAGTGTGATCTACATAGTGAGACCCTGTAGACTCTGTACTAAATTACAAAAATAAATAAACAAGTAAATAAATAAACAATAAAAATAAAAAAAATTCTATGTGATTTTAATGCTTCGTTGTTAGTCTCAGAAAACTTGAACATCAAATACCAGCATTGCTGTTGATGATGGTAAACAAGGGCATTTAGCCACTGACTCATGAAGAGGTAGGGACATGTGGATTGTTGAAAGCTCTTCCTATGTGTGTCATTTTCAAAGTCATTATTATTCAGCATCCTGTAAATCAATTACATTTTCTTGATATGGGCAGTGTATGACTGGATTAAAGCTTCCCCCACTAGGGGTCCATCTCCTAAAAGTTCCACCTCCTCCTACTAGTGGCACTTTAGGGGCCACATCTTTAAAACATGGGGCTTTGGAGACACTCAAGATCCAAACTACTGTAGTGGTTTTAGCAAAAATAGTAGGCCCCAGAAAGCCTGAGTCTTTAAATAAGTATACAAAAGGCTGCATTGATCAGAGAGATAACATAGCCAGTGGGAATCAGAATGTTGACCCTCAAGCCATGGAAACAACTAAATCCCTAAACTGCAGCTCTGTTACTTAACAACAAAATTAAGTTTATCTCTAAGTCTGTTTCTTTTACAAAACCAACCTTTCAAAGCTTTGGGTATGCTACTAAGATAGATATCAAAAGGAATGTTTATCAAAGTGTCTGCCACATACGAGCTGCTGTAGTTTCGGTATCGTTGTTCTTTTTATGAAGCATTTTACCATCTTGCTTCTGCTCTTCTCACACTCAAGTTAGATATCCACACCATTAAATTAACTTCCATATCCATAACTACTCAATTAAAAATATATTCTGAAGGCAAGCACAGAAGACCGCATCCGTAATGCCAACTCCTTGGGAGACTAGGCAGTAGGATCGCAAGTTTGAGGCCAACCTGAGCAACATTATGAGATCCTATCTCAAAAATTTAAAATTAATAGCTCCATGTCACCACTGAGGGAGAAATGCTGATCCCCAGGAAATGACAGGATCTTTAAAAATGTCAAAATGAAGAAGAAAAAGGCAATCTCAGACCTCCAGCCATCTAGAACAAGTCTAGGAGATAAGGACATAGAAGACATTAGAAGTCACACACCTGAATTTCTGAAATAATAGCAACTGAAGTGAAGAAACCATTCCATCAAGATATAGAAGAAATCAGATCACAAATCATCACTCAAGTGTAAAAAAAGAAATGACAACAATCATAATGAATTGATCAGCATATCTAAAGAAGACATAGAAAAAAGAAATAGAGGAGTCTAGAAAAATGATGGAAAGTTTGAATGAACAATATAGGAAAGAATTAGAATGCTTAAAACAGAGTTAAAAAGATAGCTGGGAAAACTGCTTAAAAGAAACTGAAGACAGACTTTCAGACCTTGAAGGCAAAATTGCAGTTCATGAAAAGAGATCATGAAAGGAGACATCTCTTAAAAATAGCAACAAACCAGCAAATAACAATTCAACAGCTGCAAGATAATGCACAGATAAAAAATATAATATATAATAGGGTACTTGCTTAGGCAAGCACAGGGAACAGGGTTTGATCCCCAGTACCACATGCTGCACTGGTCCCACCCCTAGGTGCACTGAACAGGCCACCAAAACTAGGCATGCTGGCACCAGTATTGGGGAGGCTGCAAACAGGAGAATCACTACAAGTACAAGATGCATAGTGAGACCCTAGAACAAATGCATTTTTAAAGAGATGTAATAAGTATCAATGAAAAAGCAGGAGTTAAAACAAATGATATAAAAAGAGTATTTGCAGAGGTAACAGCCAACAATTTCCCAAGCATCAGTAAAGAATATGATGTACGGGCAAGGGAGTCATGTAGAACTCCAATTAGCCACAACCAAAATAAATCTACACCCAGACATAACGATCAAGATCTCAGAAATTCAGCAAAAGAGCAGAATATTAAAAACTGTTATAAAAAAGAAACAGATCACCTGTAAGGAAAGCCCATTAGCATCACACCAGACTTCTCAACACAAACGATCAAGTCAAGAAGAGCTTGGAATTTAGTCTTTCAGATCCTGAAAGAAAACAGTTTCCAACCCAGATTGAAGTACCTTGCAAAACTATCATTAAAAATTAATGGAGTAATAAGATACTTCTACAACAAGGAACAACTGAAGAAATTTGTGATCACCAAAGCAATCCTACAAAGAACACAGAAAGATATTTGAGAAAGGTATAAATATGACCACAATTTCAAGAACAACAATAGAAAGGAACCAACAACCAGAGCAAGCAATTAAACAGAGGGGGAAAGTAGAGAACCAACAGCAGAAAAATAACATAACAAAGATAGGCCAATGAATATCAGTTATAATCATTAATATGTGTGGCCTTAATTCACCAATCAAAAAAAAAACAGACTGGCAGAATGGATCAAGAACAAAATCCAGCAATATGCTGTATAGAAGAAACATATATAACTCAAAGGGAAATTCATAGATTGAAAGTCAAAGAATGGAAAACACTGCTACATGTGAAAGGAGCCCAGAAAAAAATAAACAAAAAACAGGGGTAGCTACTCTGTTTGCAGACAATGTGAACTTCAATCTAAGAATGATCAAAAGAAATAAAAATGGTCACTGCATACTTGTTAAGGAAAAACTGCAAAAGGAAGAGATAACGGTCATAAATATATTTGCACCAAATCTGGGAACACCCAACTATCTAATAAAAATTTTAATAGGCATGAAAAATGAAATAAACAATGACACAATCATAGCAGGGGACTTTACACCCATTGTCATAAAGAGATTGATGAACTAGATGAAAAATTAGCAAATAAATAACAGAACTAAAAAAAAAACCTGTGAACAAATGGACCTAGTAGATGTGGTAGACTTAGTAGATGTGGTTAACCCAACAACATCAATGTACACATTCTCCTTAGATGCACATGAGATGCTTATTAAAATAGACCATATATTAACCCATAGAGCATACTTGCATAACTGCAAAGGAATATAAATTATCTTATGGATATTGTACTGTAATGAAATGGGACATTATTGATAGAAGAAATTTCAAAACTCCATAAATGTATGGAAATTAAAAGCACCATCCTGCACAACCAATGGTTTACAGAAGAAATTAAAAGAAGAATTTCAATAATGTTCACAATCAAACCAAAATACAGATACAATGTACCAGAATCTGTGGAAAACAATGAAAGCAGTTCTCAGAAGGAAATTTATAGTGGTGAATTCCCATTTCAGGAAAACAGAATGAACACAAACAAACTAACTTATGCTACACCTCAAGCTTCTATAAAAAGAAGAGCAAGTTAAGACTAAAGCAAAAAGAAGTGAGGAATTTATAAAGATCAGAGCAGAAATTAATGCAATGGAAACTGAGAAAACAATACAGATAATTAATGAATCAAAAAGCTCATTTTATGAAAAAAATCAATAAAATTTATAAACCCCAAGGCAACTTTATCAAAAGAAGAAAAGAAAAAATTCAGTCATACAATAAGTAATGAAAAGGATGAAATCACTACAGATCCTATAGAAATTCAGAAAATCTTCATTACCTACTTCAAAAATCTTTACTCTTGCAGGACAGAAAACAGAGGAATGGGCAGATTCCTAAATACATATGAATTACCAAAGCTGAATCAAGAAGATATAAAAATCCTGAACAATCAGTGAACAATATTTAAAACATGATTTAAAAGTTCATCAACAGAGAAAAATCCAGATCCTGATGGATTCACAGCTAAATTCTACAAGAAATTTAGAAATTTAATGGTAGTACTTCTCAAACCCTTTAATGAAATTGGAAAGGAAGCAAGTCTCACAAACTCAATCCTAGAGGCAAGTAT
>NW_004524728.1:3928900-3936549 GCF_000260255.1 Octodon degus | reverse complement strand
AGAGAGAGAGAGAGAGAGAGAGAGAGAGAGAGAGAGAGAGAGAGAGAACTACAGGCCAACCTCCCTAATAAATATAGATGAAAATGCTGGACCCACACCTGGGGGATTCTGAGACGGTGAATGAGACTGGGCATGGTGGTGCATGCCTGTAATTCCAGCACTTGGGAGGCTGAAAAGAGGAAGGATCACTACAAGTCCAATCTGTGTAGTGAGACCTTGTAGATCCTGTACTAAATACATAGAAACAATTCTCAATAAAATACTAGCAAACAAAATGCAGCAAATTATCTGGAAGATTATGCATCACAACCAAGTGGGATTCATTCCAGGAATGCAGGGATGGTTCAATATATGCAAATCAATCATTGTAATACCCTATAATCACAGAGCTAAAGACAAAAATCACATGACCATCTCAATAGATGCAGAAAAAAGTTTAGACAAAGCCTAACACTCATTCATGATAAAGAAAAAAACAGAATAAATAAAAAAAGAATCAGAATAGATGACCTTTACCTCACTCTAATAAAAGCCATCTATGACAAACAAAGAACCAACATCATACTAAATGGACAAAAACTGAAAACTTTCACTTTAAAATCATGAACAAGACAAGGATGCCCACTGTCACAATGCAGTGTTGGAAACATTAGACAAGAGAGACAAATACACAGAAAAAAAATAGGAAAGGAAGCAGTGAAATTATTATTCACAAATGACATGATACTCTACACAGAACACTCCAAAACCTTCACCAAAAGACTTGAAGACTTAATCACTAAATTGAGTAGCATACATAGCTTGATACAAAGACAACACTCAGAAATCAACAGCTCAAATGACAAATACATTAGAAGAGAAATTAGAGAAACCATACTCTTCACAAGAGCATCCAAAAGTGAAAGACATAGGAATAAATCTAATAAAGAAAGTAAAAGATCTATACATTTCAAACTATAGGACTCTGAACAAAGAAATTGAAGAGTATTTCAATAAATGAAAAGATATTCCTTGCTCATGAATAAGAAAAACCAACACTGAAAATGGCCATACTCTCGAAATTGTAGTAGAGATTCAATGTGATCTCAATTAAAATACAATTAGTATACTTCACAGATATAGAGAAAATATTCTTAAAATTCATCTGGAACCAGAAGAGACTTAGAATAGCAAAAGTAATCCCGGAAAACAAAGGAAAGGCAGGAAGCATTAAATCCATCACTTGAAATTATCCTACAAAGCTACTGTGATAAAATCAGTATGGTACTGGCCAAAAAAAAAAAAAAATAGACCTGAGGATCAGCGGGAACAGATTAGATTAAAAGATGCAAACACAACTACAAGCATACTCAGCCAATTTATCTTGGACAAAGGGGTGAAAGATGTTCAGTGGAGAAAAGATAGCCTAACAAATGGTGCTGCAAAAACTGGCTCTTCACATGCTGAAAACTAAAATTATACCAACATCTATCACCGTGTACTAAACTGAAGTCACAAGAGGGTATGTCACAATGGATTAAAGATCTAAACATTAAAACTAAAACACAACCTACTAGAAGAAGAAGTAGGTGGAAATCTTGAAGACATTGGGGTAGGCAAAGAGTTCATGAACAAAAATCAAACAGCATGGGAAACACTTCAAAAAATCAACAACTGCAATCACATTTTACTATAAAGCTTTTACACATCAAAAGAAGTCACATCTGAGGAAAAAAAAAAAAGCAGCTATGAATTAAGAAAAAAAAATTAGCCAATCAGGTAAAGGACTTAAATCTAGAACACTTAAAAAATTTGAAAAATTCAGACCACCCACCAAATTCAAAGACCCAATCAAAAAATGGGCATCTCAGATGAATACACACTTCTCAGAAGAAAAAGTACAAATGCCAAATAGATATAGAAATATGTTCAACAGCATTTGTCATTTGAGCAATGTAAATTAAAACTACACTGAGATTCCATCTCACCCCAGAAAAAATGGATACAGTGAAGAAATCAACCGATAACGAATACTAGTGGGCTGTGGGGAAAAAGGAACCCTTCTCCACTGCTGGTATGAGTTTAGACTGGTACAACCACTGTGGAAATTATTGTTTAGATTGCTCAAAATACTAGGATTAGAGGTCCCACTTAACCCAATTATTCCCCTTCTGGATATTTTTCTAGAAGAAATGCAATCATCACAGCACAGTGATAAATTTGCACCCATGTTTATAATTGTACAATTTGTAATAGCTAAATCTTTGCAAAAACCCAAATGCCCATCAATTGAGGAATGAATAAAAAGATGGGGTATTTGTATACAATGGAGAAGGAGCAAAACGCTAATGGTTTCTGATGGCCTTTGTAACTGTGGTACACTTTGCCTTATTTTATTATCTGTAAATTAGTGATAAAGCTCCAAATTTATCTACAAGTGAATGATGTAAGAAATAGAAAATAGGAAAAATAATAATGAATCCTTTGTCTTCAAAGTGTTGCAAGGTGATGCAGTATTTTTTCAGAAGCTAGAGCAGCAAACAATAAACCATGGCATGTCTGACTAAATTTAAAAGTGACCGGAAAGAATGGCCTCAGGAAAATGAAGCTGTGCTTCAGCTAGACCTTAGAGGGTATGTCACAGCACCTCAGGTAATAATGCTGTGACCTGCATCAAGAAGTGTGCACAAACACAAAGGATCAAGTGCCCACCTTGTTGGCTAATAGCCTTGTATATTTTATCTACGTCATCAGATACTCAGCATCTTCTTATATGCTTTGGCATTTGTTCAGTGGTACTAAGCCATAACATCAAGGAGCCTACAGGGTTCTATTTTTAATACAATGTTTAAATGTGAAATACATCTCATACACATGGAATATACATATATAAATGACTGCTTCTAAAGTGAAAATACCAAGCACTGGAAAGATGCAGGGTAGATGAAGCCATGGTGGGCATATGGTACTGGAAAATGGTTTGCAGTTCCTCATAAAGTGACACACAGACTACAAGAAAGAGCACCCTGCAGGATGTGGTGCTGTAATCCTATAATCCCAGTACTTGGAAAGCTGAGGTAGACTTTGAGGCCTGCCTGGGCTACAAAGTGAGTTCAAGGTCAGCCTGATCTTCAAAATAAGAACTGCAAGATCTTTGATGAGGGGATAAGGTTTATATTGTTCGAATTTGTGGAATTCGTCATTCAGTTTTTATACAGATCTGCCCTTGGCCCATCAGGACAGAAGCCTTGTGGTAATTAGATACCAAGATAATATGTATCTCTGCCTCTCTTTGTCTCTTCCTGTCTCTATCTCTCCATCTCTCCCTCTTTTCCCCTCTCCCACTTCTCTGTCTCTCTGTCTCTCCGTATCTCCCTCTCCCTCTCCGTCTCTCTCCATCTTCAGTTTCACTGCTATTTTTCAGTTTATTCTGACCACTTTCCTTGCTCATATCAATAACATCATTACACTCAATCAAAAAGGAAACAGTTACAAATGCACCTTGTCAGTTAGAGGCCTGTAGAAGACACAGCAATTGCATATGCAGCTACAATTTGTGAAAGCCAGCTGAATTCAAAGAGGTGGGGTCAAGGTTAAATATCTAATCCACTCTCTGAAATATGGTGACCCTCTGTGTCTGAGTGATGCTGTGTGCTATCTTCTTGTCAATGTCACGCTCTAGTTGGACTCTTTCATCTTTTAATATGTACAGTATTTATGCCAGTTAATCCCAATTGTCTATTTGACAGAAGTAAGAGATTCCTGGAAAGGGGATGGATTGTGGGGCACTCACTGCATCAGTGGTTCTGACAATTGATGAATGCGGACGTTGGGCCTTACTCGAGGAAGATCGTGTTGTTCAGTGGTGCCTTCCTATCTAGCTACTGCTCTGCCTTTTGTTTCTGCCTGGAGCCAGCCAAGGAGTGAAACCTCTGAAACTGTGAATCAAAATAAAACTTGTGTTCTTGCCGTCACATAGCTGATGTCAGGTACTGTGTCCCAGCAATGAAAATCTGATGAATACAGTAATGTATCCTTAAAAATGCATAATGAAGTCTTTTAACTATGTTCATAGCCTGTTGTAGTGATGGGAGACAGAAGCCTGATGTCCCGAGGAAGCAAAGAGCAAGAAACAGCCCAAGGACACCGGTCCTCTATTGTAAATTCCTTGCTTATTCCACTGAGCCATCTCCCCTCTCCCCAGATAACTACCTTTGCTGGAGGACCCTGTCTGTTCTTTGATCCTTCACCTGGGATGTTAGCATTGTGTGAACTTAAGAGTTTGGTGAATGCCCGAAGGTGACTACAAGAGATAGTTTGTATTCACAAAATTAGTTATCCACACTCATTAGCCTGCTCTTAGCCCTCAGTCTATGTGAGAAGTTTTGGTGGCTGCGGCTCACTTTGAGCAGGCCTAAGCTCCTGTGAGACCTCTGCCCCTATATTAATCCAGTCTTCCTGTCATTTCTTTGTGCTCCGACTAATAACATACAGCAGTGTATAAGTGGTCATGTTTTATTGATTTTACATTTTCATTTTTCTTTGACTCTGTATCTATCTTCTGTATTTTTCCTTGTTGTATACAGCTGGGAGTACTGTGAAACATTCTAATTGTATCTTTTTTTAAAAATTCTGATTATTCCAAATCTTCCTTCATCTTTCCATTTAAGTTATTTTCCTATGCAACAGAAAATTTGCCTTCAGTGGCTCCTAATTGCATGGATAATGACCAAACACTTCACCCATCATTCACAGTTCTCCTCTGCCTGACTCTAATCTGTCTTTTCAGTCACATCTCTTACCATGTTATGGTCTCTCTGTTTTTGCTAGATTGAATAATTAGCAATTTTCTAAACATGCCGAGAGTGTAAATGATGTGTTCTCCTTTTAGAAGGCATTTCTCAACAAATTCCAATTATACTCAAATGCTTCTTCTTCAAACATTATGTGATATGTTGTTTGTATCACTATTAAAAATTTTATTTGTTCCTGTCTGACATTATTGTTACATATGCAGATATCACTCTTTCCCACCAAGGTAGCCCATGAGATGCACACATGAAAATACCATAATGCTGTGAATTAGAAATAAAGACAGGAAACCAGGACTAAAAAGAACATACTAACATTATGGTGCAATCTGACTGCAGCTACTGCCAAATCTAACTTTATGCTCTTTAGTAAATAAAACTAAATACTCTATTTTTTCATTCATTTCACAAGTATAATTTGAATTCCTTGCCTAAGTCTGACACTGTGCTATTTGTATCCCTAAGATACAAATGCCAAGTTCACATGAAACTTCAAATGACAAGTCATACATTTCAAATTTTCTAAGGGAAGAAAACATGACATTGTTCACAAAATGAAAAATCTTTCTAAGTAGCCATGTTTATAGAAAATTCTTGTTTGAAAATTTATAAATCATTGAATAGAATAATGAGCAGAGCCCTTCACAATTCTCTCACAAAAATATAGAGAAAAAGAGGCATCCACCCTGTGTGTTTCCTTGATACTTAGGACTAGCTGGCAGGCTTTAATCACTGCCATTTTCAAATTTATTCTGTGGATTGTTATTAAAACTGCTGATTAATGACAAAAATGAGAAAACTATTTGGAACCAATCTATGTCTTAATACATTCATAGAAAATGGTAAGTGTGTGTGTGTGTGTGTGTGTGTGTGTGTGTGTGTGTGTCATTTTTCTGTGACTTTTGGTGTTTCTTTGAAACCAGAACATAGTAGCTTCTGTCGTCCACATGCATTTGAAGGTCTCATTTTTTTCCTAGGGATTTTATGCCCATGCCCTTCCCTGCTGTCTCTATATTTCTCCATTTGTTGACCCAAATGTGGAATGTATAATGGGTTGCAAGCATCAATTCTCCTTATTTGATTGAAGCAAAGTGAAGCACTTCATGAGTGCTGATATATACCAACAGCAGTTAACTTTTAAACAACTGATTTTTATTCTTATAGTGAATGTTTTCAGATGCACACATGCTGATTATATCATCAGTTGAATAATGACTATTAAAGTGTGAGTGATTACATAATGTTGCTCTTATAAGTCTATTGATTTTTCTTCACAAATTTTCATAACCTGGGATATTGTACATTAAAAATCTATTTGGGTGAGCATTTTTGCTTTGAGTCTTGAATGTGAATACAGCATGGAGTGTTTCTTTTGGATTATGAATTCCTTAATGAAAGACATTTAAGGTCCATGTTATCCTCACCTCAGCACTTTCTAGAGCTGTGCACGCAGCAGGAGCTCAGTAAATGCTTAATACATAAGTAATAGAAAAAAATGCTCACTCTTCCCAAGCCACCTTTCTATTCTTGCCTCATTATTTGGAATTCAAATCATATAAGATCATAGATTCTGATGTTTAGATTAACACTTATCACTCCAGTAGTTCATGCCTTCTCTGGAGCTTCCACCCTCACCAAGAAATCCTTTTGAATGAGGCAGTTAGAGCTTTCTCCAAATGCTTTTGCTATATGACCCTCCTCAATGATGTAAAAATTCTTCTCTTTTACTTGTCATAATAGACCTGCCACTATACTTTTCTTCTTCTGTGTTTCTCAGTGGAGGGAGAGCGGTATTGGAGGAGTACAGTATTAGATGAGTGACAGTGCTCGTAGGATTGCTAGTCTTTAATGTTACGTCTTATTTACATGTATGTACTGTATTAAAAACTTCGGGTTATTTTTTAAAATTCTGATGCCTATCTTGGAACGCCCATTCTAGTTTCTGAAGAAGAATAACTCATGGGCAAGAGCAGGGGTTGGGGGGTGAATGGTGGTAATGCTGAAGAGAACATTTTAATTCAAATATTAGAATCATAAAATGCCAAAATCCATTTTCATAATGCAAAAAGGCTGAATTATATCTTGGTATCAGCAAAATAGGCCCTGGTGAAGTAAATTTCTCAGTAACAATATTGATTCTATTTTCTAAGGAAGGTGAGACTTCCTTCCTGGAAATGGTTTCTTACATGGCTTGTTCCTCACAAAGCCTGTTTTCCAATTCAAATTTATCAAAGTCATATCATGTGGGAGGAAGTGCCCCGGACCCCAGTGCCAACTCTACCAATTAAATAACATGACTTCCAGCAAGTCACTTGATTTCATTTTTGACAAAATGTGAATCCTATGAACCATGCCAGGTGATTCTTAGTAGGTGTCCCACTGCCCTGGGTTTCTCTTGTAGTACCTCCCAAGGGTCTTACTCTGTGCTGCACTAGCACCCCAAGCCCAGCCTCTCACAGCGCGTCCACTCACACCAGCTCTTCTCTCCTGCTGTTCTGCTTTGCTCATTACCTTCTGTCTTACTCATCTCTTATTTCCAGCCCTGCAGGCGCTGACTTTTGTAAGAAGCCAAGTTTGTCTTTGCTCTAAGTGACAAACCTCACGTGCTACTGAAGGGCCAGGGCACCAGAACAGTAGCTTGAGACATTGCTGAGGTGCCTTGTTTGTATAAATTTAGAAATTTAATCATAATCAATAAATGATTTGGCTTTCTATTTTATTCTATGAAATTTAGGTCCTTTGACAGTATTTATATGACATTTAATAAAAGTCATTATTGAGTGATCAGATTAAATATCAGGCTGATGGACCTGTGATTAGGGAAAGAAGACATGTTTAGAAAATTATTGGTTAAAGTTC
>NW_004524728.1:3919810-3927650 GCF_000260255.1 Octodon degus | reverse complement strand
AATAGGATCACAAGTCCACTTCTTGTACAGCAATTAACCACTGAGAAGAATATATGCAGTGTATTATTTGTTGAAACTGTACTTCCGATTAGATTTGAAACTGTCTCATTGCTATCTGTTTATCAATAAAACTTTGAAAAAAAAATCTAATCTTGGCTTGGTTTGCATTGTTTTAGTTTACTTATACAAAAACATATATCTTTAATTCTTCTTCATTATGATACAGGGAGAAAAACTGATCTTGGGTGGGTGACCTCCAAATGATACAGGGAACCTCCAAATGACATAGGGAAAAATGATCTCTCAACTTGGCCTGGACAAGTTTGTGTTCTCTGAAACAGAAGAATTAATTTTAGGAACAAATGGAGGTTATGAACAGAATATATTTATTGAGAGAAAGAAAGCTCCTGTCCAAGAGAGGGACAGGAGGGGGTCCTGAGTGGGTAGTTTCCCGGGAAGCTGTCTCTTCCAGGGACTTTTATAGTGTAAAACTATGTGGGGTTAAGGTGGAGAAAATGGAACTCACTTAGGTGGACAAGAGGTGGGACAAAACTATGGTCAACCAATTGGATTACAAGAAACACTGCTTAGGTGAAATTGATTAAGTTCAGGAACAAATGGGGAAGCGAGTCATGTAGCAAGCAAGCATGAATATAGAATAGGACTTTTCAGGTAGCCATTCAGTAGTAATTGGATTAATGATTTTTCTGGCTCCCCCAGGGTGATGATCAATCTCAGATGCCAATCTTTTGGGAGGCTGGCTCTTGTTTGATCTTTGGTCTTTAGATCTGGCCCATAGTGGGAGCATCCATCCCTCCCAGAGTTGCAAGATATCTTGTCTTCTGTGGTATCTTCTTCGAGGGCGTAGCCCTCTCTGATTGCCTATAATATTTCTATCTAACTTGGCTGCCTGCAACAATTATAGTTTTTGAAATAATATGGCAAGCAGAAACACTGAAATGGCACTGCGAAACTGGAGGAAGACTTATTTACATTGACTAGCACTGATGGGAATCACTCACAAAATGCCCTGATTGCTGGTGGTCCAGGGCACATACAGAATAAGCAAGCAGGAGGTACAGAGGCAGAATGGCTTATCAGCATCAGCCAGGGACTGGTTCTTACTATAGGCATCATAGTGATGAGCCATTCCTCAGATACAGAGCTGACAGAAACTACAGCTGGCACTCCTACATGGGCAACTAACACGCTGGACTGTCCTGCCTGGGGGTGAGGGGACATCCTCTGCTACACAAGTAGGAATTGTCCACAGAGAAACTGGTATGGAATTTGGAAGGTAAAAAGTAGCAGCCATGACTTTGAGGACAGCAAGGTTCAGGTTTTTTTCATTATCTTTCATTTTATGCCCAGTAATTCCTCCCCCACTGCTTTCCCCTCAGCCACCTGCCACCCGAGCTGCTTCCCAGATATTCAGCTGCAGATACACAGGGACAACAGCTTCCCAAAATTCAACACCACCAATCTTTTTATCTCTTCAACAGCCAAACATAGCCCGTTCTCCAGATTGGCCTATTGGCAATAACTCGCACCCTTCAACTCTCCATTCTGCACCACTCTTTCAGCGTCATACAAGATTTAACTCTTTGAATCAGTGCTTTACTTTCTGTGTCATGTAAGTATTTTGTCTCCTGATTTAGCCATGACAAATACAGAATCTGATATGTAGGAATAAACTATTGTTATAACAAAAACATACAACAGTGACAAAGACAGTAAGGTGATATGAAGAACACCAAGAAAATCAGCACTGTAGCTTGGAAATATGCAGGATTCATATTTTGTTGGTGGAACATTTCAGTGGACTCCTGCATGCAATAAACAGAAAAGTAGAAGGTGACTTTGTATAGTTGACTAAAATTTTATTGGCAACATATTGGGAGTGTCAGTTGGCTTCTTACAACTTCACTTATAAAATACTGCAACAGAAATGACAAAAACAAATAGATTTCAAAAAGCATACAGGCTACAAGTCTAACACTTGATTTGTTAGTTTGGCAATGAAATTTGTTGCTCCTATAAATCTTACATGATAGCAAATGATTTTAAAATCATACCTTTAAATGTCAGACTAAATTTAAGATAGTGGAGAAAAATAGAGCCCTTTAGACAAGATCAAACTAAGGATAAAACTAGGACCCTTTGTTAAAACCTCAGGATATTTCAGAATGGAGCATCACAGCTTCCCTAAGCCTGCAGCGTGTGCTGCCAGGGGCTCACACTGACTTTGAGAACTGATTTCTTTATCTTTACCAAACTAACATTCCACAAAGTCATGTCGTTGTCTTTAAATCAGCCCAGGGAGGAGGATTTATACTACTACAAGGACAAAAGACACAAATCAGCCCACTTCCTCCTGCCGGCTCTGTGTTAAACACTCACCTTCACAGGGCTGTTCTCAGATAAAGCACCCTTGATTGAGTGTCAGCCTGCAGCCTGCTGACTCAGGGCCCAAGACGGAGAACAAGGAGTGTCAACTTCGGCATCAGGGAAACTTGATGGATGAGCTGTATGTTTTCTTTCTCTTTTGAGGTAATAGTAAATTCACATGCAGCTTTAATAAATAGTGGGGAAAGAAACTGCCTATTTCCCCAGTTCTCCAAATAATAATAAAATCTGGCAGAAGTACCATAATGTCATGTCACAACAAGGAAATTGACTGATGCCCTTAAGGACACAGGACAGTTTCAGTACCACAGGATTCTCATGTGGCCCTTTTACAGATCCATTCACACCTTTCCAAATATTCCTAAAACCCTGTCAATTACTGACCTATTCTTTGGTTCTACAATTCTATTATTTAGTAAATGGTATATAAATGTATTCACATGTGGATATGTAATCATTAAGTATTGAACTTTAACTCAGCAAAATTCTCTAAAAATTCATCCAAATTGTTGTATCCATCAATTATTTTGGTCTTTTTCTTTGCCCAGTACTATTCCACAGCAAAGACACACCAGTGTGGTCACTCACTCACTCCTTTAAGGGCAGCTGTGTTTTTCAGCTCGGGAGAATTACAAACAAGCTTACTATAAATTTTTGTTCAGATTTTTGTGTGGACCTTCTGTGGTGTATGATAATTTTATATTTAGCTTTATAAATAATGTAGCGAACTGTTTTTGCTCAGTTGCTATGCCATTTTAAGTCTCCCCAGCCAAGTACAAGTAAGTCAGCTCCTAGGAATCACTGACAGCATTCAGTACTGCTGTGCATTTGTTTTGTTTTCTTTTAGCCGTTCTGGTGCATCCATTCTGATACATCTCTGCCTACCTCAAACAGCTAATCTATGCAGAACTTCTTTTCATGGGTTTACTGGCTGTCTGATTGAATATTTCTTCTCCCTTAAAAGTTAGTGTCTTTGGCCATTTTCTAATTGCTTTGTATGTTTTTATTTACTGTTGAGTTTTGTTTTGTTTTGTTTTGTTTTTTTAGATAGCTCTTTGTATGTTCTAAATACTAGTTTTTTGAGAATCAGTAAGTTTTTCTTCCAGTGTGCACTTCTTTTCATCTCCTCTAGGTCTTTCCCATAAAAAATATTTTTGAAATGTTGATGACTTCATCTATTTTTATTTTCACACATTATAGTTTTGGTGTTTTGTGGTTTGTTGCTTCCACTGGATTCCAAATATTGTGTCCAGTGACTTTTCCCCCAAGTGTCTTCAGCTTCACACCCTACATTCAAGTCTGTGATTCCAACTGAATTACTTTTAGGCGAAGCACGTTCATTTAGATCTAAAATGACCCCGCGGGGTCTCCCATGTTCGGCGGTGAGGTGACTGGATTAACAGGCTCTAGCTTTAACATTAGACTGATCTAACAGTGACATCGCAATTCAAGGGCATTATAAGGAGGTAATAGGAAAGCCCTATTTGGGAGGCCGGTGGAAGGGGGTGGGCACAGGTGCTCGGCCCTGAGGTCTGTATGCCGGCTCCACCCCTTCCTCCCTGGCTTTTACTGCTTTGCCTGCATGCTGGCTGCTGTGGGCCAGCGGCCTCCCTTCGCTACACCATTGCATCCTGCTGTCCCTGAAACACCGCAGACCTAAAGGCAATGCAGCTAGTCAGGCACAGGCGGAATCCTCTCACACCAGTAGCCGAAATAAACTCTCCTTCCTTTGGCTTTCGTGAGTATTTTTGTCACCAGAACAGAAAGCTAACTAATCCATCATGTGACTATTAAAGTGTTTTGATGCAATCCACCAAAACTAGTTTTAGTGAGTATTTACATAATTGGACTAAAATACTGTAAATTCAGAAGAAAGAGGCTTCTAAGCCCTTACTTCAAATGAACAGAAAATATACTGAGATCATCAGTCAGTTGAAAATATTCCCTATTATTTTATAGAGTGGAACAAGAGCCACAAAGATTGATCCAACAACCCACAGGATGGATTTGGGAGCTGGAGACTTCAGATTTCACAGATAAGAACTGAGCCCTATCTAAGAGCTCTCAATACCAACTAGGGGCTCTAAAGAGGCATTTTCCTGGTGGGATCACAGGAATGGTTTTTTTGTTTGTTTTCTGTATTTTAGGGAAGGGTCTACAGGGTATTCAGGGTCTTACTACTAGATCGAACTTGTAGTGATCCACCTGTTTACAGCCTCCCAAGAGCTGGGATTACAGGCTTGCGCCACCACACTCAGTCTCAATTGCCATCTCAGTGCGCCCCAGGGGTGGGGCCAACACAGCAGGCCCAGGGATCACCCAGGGTTAGAACCCCTGGCCCCTGCTTGTAGGTGCTTTAATCCGCTGGGCTATTTGGCTGGCCCTCACAGACATGTTAATACGAACCAGTGACTATTCACAATGTGAAGGACAAAGAGATGAGTGGGGAACAAGCTTAGGTTCTCTGCTCCAGAAGATTCTTACCAGAGACAGCTCAGGAGTAGTGTCATCATCCATGCAGCCCCTAAGTCATGAGCAACTAGACTTTGATGCTGTCTTAACTGTTTATATTATATAGTGGTCATATATTAAGTAACTGAAACTATGATTTAAGCATACTCTTTAAAATACATTATTCTGCAATTCCATTCTTATGCTTACTTAATTTCATGTCCAGAAATAACATTGAAGAAGGCACTTTCCAACAAGCCTATGGGTATAGGTTGACACCACAGAGGGACAACAGAATTAGATCCATTGGCAAGTATTCTTTCCTGTTAGTGAACAGCCTGTGTGCAGTTACAAAGTTGATATTTGAGCTGCTGTTTTAATTAGCAAAGCATTCCCACCTGGGGAGTGTATTTGCATAACATAGGCTTAAACTTAGGTTAATTCTTAGTGGTACATTCAATCTGACTCTCTTTTTCTCATTAGAGAGCTTTTACCTATTGCTATTTCCCACTTTCTCTGAACACATCACCCAAGATTAGGAAACATTTAGAAGTTAGGAACACTTTAGAGAGTTTGTCAGGAAAGTGTACGAAGGACCCCTGTGAGAAGGCCTTTAGCAGATCATTGTTCCTTGTCGACGCTGTATCAGCCATTGTGGAAAAGCACATAGTGTCAGGTGGAATTGATCTGGGCAAGTTTTGTCAAGACAGTTAATGGATGAAAAGAAAATGCATTGCTGCCCAAGGAGAACAGTTCTGCAGTTTAAATAAATATTTGTAATGCCTCGTAGTAAATAGATACTTCATACTTCATTTAGAGAAAAGAAAAAGCTAAATATGGTATTGCAATTAATTGTAAGGCAGATTTTATAACACTTCTCTAAAATTACATTCTATCACATCAATTCACATAATACCATTCTTACCAGAAGTAGAAAATGGGATATTTTCATTTAAAGAACATTATCTTGAATGCATTTGCGGCCAGGAGACAGTGTCTGTCAATTTTATTACTCTAATCTGTGTTGTTACTGCATTTTCCTTATCAGAATGTAGCAAATTGTGAGCAATTTTCTCCAGAAGTTTCAGTCACTTATTTTCTGTGTGATGAGGATGAGTAAACCAGAGAGCCTCAGCTGGGCAGCAGCGGCAGCCCCACTCCATCTCGCAGAGCCACTCAAATAAGTGGATCAAGTTGTTCCACAGAGTGCACCCACCACAGGAGATTTTAGAGGGGAAATATTCACGTTGTTTTTTTCTTTATATGCCTGGGTACTGGATATTTAAGAAAGTTTTCACTAATTAAAATATTTAGAGGATCTAATTCAATGTGAACAATTAAGGATTATTTTGAATCATTAAAATATTTTTGTTAAGTTCATTAAGGTAAAATAGAAACAGGAGGTCTGTTAACATGACTAATTATCACCTGTAATTCTTTTAGCTAATTATATTAACTGATTGTTCATTATAGTCTTTGCCATAAATTACTGACAATTGTACTATTTTATACAGCTAAGTTAGGTAGAAACATAGAGGCAGTGAGGCAGGGCCAGGCCCTCGAGAAGATGAGAACTCACAGCAGCTGTAGGAGGCACGTTTGTTCAAGATCAGATCCGAGGACAGCAGACAGAAGGACTCCACCCACACAAACTTCCCCTAGTGATGAGCAACAGCAGTTGATATTCTGAGTAGGTACTGATGGCCTGGGGTGGGGAGTCAGAAGAGCCACAACCTGCTCACTCCAGGAAAAGCCCTGTTCTATTCCATGTATGTTTTCTGACTTACTCCCCCATGTGTTCCTCTTAATCAATCTTACCTAAGCAATTTTCTCAGTTATTCTTCTCTTGTTGCTGGGACAAATACCCGACACTCAAAATGAAGGAAGGAAAGGCCTATTTAGCTCACAGTAACTGGAGGTTTTAGTTTATTGGCTCTAAGGCAAAGCAGCGCATGGCAAAGAGCAATGATTCATGGTGGCACCAAAGAGCAGAGATAAAAAAGGAGTGACTGCAGCTCTGGCAGCTAGCTAGCCTCTCTCCCCTGCTTACATTGTGATGCAAATTACCTGCCCCAGGGCAGGTACAGCATCCACACCCACAATAATCAATCATGAACTCCAGGAGCAGCCCCATGACTGTATGAGGCTTTGGGGGGGACATCTATACACAAATCATAATAGCAATTATATTCATAATCTTATTGGTTGACCATTGTTTTATCCCACCTCATGACCACCTTGTGATGTCCCATTGGATCAAATTATATAAGTGACTACACTCATAATCTTATTAGCTGATTATAATTCTTCCCACCTTAGACCCACCTCACCTCATGGTTTTGTTCTATAAAAATTCTTTCAGAAGTTGGGCTCCTGGCAACCCACTTGAACCCTTTTTATCTTTCTTACTTAAACATTTTCTTTCCTCAATAAATATATTCTTCTCCTAAACTCCATTGTTCCTGAAATTCATTCTTTGATTTATGGAACTCAACTTGTATTGTACATCTACCGGGCTGGAAACCCTGTTCTCTGGTATATTCTGTCTGTCTCTCTTCTTCTTCTTCTTCTTTTTTTTTTTTCTTTTTCTTTTTCTTTTTCTTTTTCTTTTTCTTTTTCTTTTTCTTTTTCTTTGTTAGGACAGGGTCTACAGAGTCTACAGGGTCTCAATGTGTAGATCAGACTCATAGTGATCTTCCTGTTTACAGCCTCCCAACTGCTGAGATTATAGGTGCATGCCACCACTCTCAGTCTCAATCGATGTCTCAGCATGCCCTGGGGATGGGGTCAGCACAGCAGGCCAGGATTGAACTCCAGGCCGCTGTGTCTGCCTAAGCAGGTGCTTCAATCCACTGAGCTATTTGGCTGGGCCTGGTATACTCTCTATGTGATGGTATGGTGTAGTCTGAGCTCAACGATGTTCAAAAACAGAAATGTGTAGGCTATCTTTTAATGTTAATGTTACCCATTGTCTGTAATCCCA
>NW_004524728.1:3894853-3912265 GCF_000260255.1 Octodon degus | reverse complement strand
AAAAGGAAAAAAGAAAGAAAGAAAGAAAGAAAGAAAGAAAGAAAGAAAGAAAGAAAGAAAGAAAGAAAGAAAGAAAGAAAAGAGTGTCTCCACACTGATTTCCATAATGGTTGCACCAGTCTATATTTCCACCAGGAGTGGAGAAGGGTTCCCTTTTCCCCATGTTTCCCCAACAACATTTGTTGTTGATCAATTTATTTATGATAGCCATTCTTTTTGTGGTGAGATGGTATCTCAGTGTTGTTTTAATTTGCATTTCATGGATGGCTAGTGATGTGCAGCATTTATTCGTATATTTATTTGCTTTTATAATTTCATCCACTAAGAAGTGTGTTCACCTTGGATGTCCACTTCTGGATTAAGTCTTTAAATTTTGGGGTCCTAATATTTTTTAGTTCTTCAGTGATTTCTAGAGAGTAGACCTTTATCTAAGAGCTTATTGGTAAGGATTTTTTCCCAAATTGTGGGTTGTCTTTTCACATTTTGGTAACTACTTTTGACTTGCAAAAGCTTCTTAAGAAGAGGTGGTCCCAGTTGTTAATTCTTTCAACTATTACCATGCAATTTGATTTTTGTTCATGAACTCTTTGCCTGCCCCCTATGTCTTCAAGAGTTCCTCTTACTTTCTATTCTAGGATATTTAGTGGTTTTCTTTTAATGTTAAGATGTTTAATCCATTTTGACTTCAGTTTATTGTATGGTGATAGACCTGGTTCAAGTTTTAGTTTTCAGCATATAGAAATACAGTTTTTCCAGCAACATTGGTTAATGAGGCTATCTTTCTTCCAGTAAGCATGTTCAGCCACTTTGTTGAAGATCAGGTGACTGAGTGTATTCATAGAGTTTTCTGCATATTATAATCTATTCCTTTGAACCTCAGGTCTATTTTGTTGCCAATACCATGCTGGTTTATCACACTAGCTTTGTAGTATAATTTCAAGTCAAGAATTGTAATGACTCCTGCCTTGTCTTTGTTGCCCAGGATTGCCTTTGCTATTCTAGGTCTTTTCTGGTTCCAAATAAATTTTAGGAATGATTTCTCTACATCTGGGAGGTATGCTGGTTGTAGTTTAATAGGGATTGCATTAAATCTGTACAGCAATTTTGGGAGTGTGGCCATCTTCATAATGTTGGTTCTTCCTATCCAGGAGCATGTAATATCTTTCCATTTTCTGAAATTGTATACAATCTCTTTCTTCAGAGTACTGTAATTTTCCTTGAAAAGATCTTTGACTTCTTTAGTTAGATTAATTCCAAGATATTTCATTTTCCTCAGTGCTATTGAAAAAATTATTATTTCTGTAATTTCCCTCTCAGTGTGTTTGTAATCTGTGTAGAGGAATGCTATTGACTTTGGGTATTGACTTTGTATCCTCCTATGCTACTGAATTTGTGTATTAAGTCTAATAGCTTCTTGGTGGAGTTTTTGGGTGTTCCAGTTAAAGTATCATGTCATCTGCAAATAATAAGAGTTTAACTTCTTTACCTATTCTTATTCCTTTTATTTTCCTTCTTGTCTAATGGCTCTAGCTAATGATACCAGAACTGCATTGGATACCAATTGTGATAGAGGACATCCTCATCTTCTGCCAGATCTGAGAATAAAAGATTTCCATTTTTCCCCATTAAGAATTATGTTAGGCACTGGGTGTCATAGATGACTTTTATCAGATTGAAGTAGAGGCCATATATTCCAATTTTCTGTAGGACTTTGAACATGAATGAGTGTTGGACTTTGTCAAAAGACTTTTCTGCATGGATTGAGAAGATCTTGTGGTTTTTGGATTTATCTCTATTGATATAGTGTATTACATTTATAGATTTGCGTATATTGAACCTTGCATCCCAGGATTGAATCCTACCTGCTCATGTTGTGTAATCTTCCTGATGATTTGCTGTATTTTGTTTGCTAGGATTTTATTGAGGATTTTTGCATCTATGTTCATGAGGGAGATTGGCCTGTAGTTCTCTTTTTCAGTTGTGTCTTTCCCTGGTTTTGGTATCAGTATAATGCTTGCCTCCAGGAATGATTTTGGGAGGATTGCTTCATTTTCGATTCCATTGAAGAGTTTGAGGAATATAGGGATTATATCTTTCATAAGATTCTTGTAGAATTCAGCTAAAAATCCATCTGGACCTGGACTTTTCTTTGTCAGTAGGTTTTTTTTATTACATTTCATATTTCATTGGCTGTTATTTGGTTATTGAGAGTTGTTATATCTTCTTGATTCAGTTTTGGTAATTTGCACTTTTCCAGAAATCTGTCAATTTTTCCTGTGTCTTCTATTCTGTGAGAGTAAAGATTCTCAAAGTAGCTATTGATAATCTTCTGAATTTCCACTGGGTCTGTTGTAATTAGACCCTTTTTGTTCCTTATTGCTTGGATTTGTTTTTTGTTTTTTGTTTTTTTTTTTAATAAAGTTAGCTAGGGGCTTATTGATTTTATTTAATCTTTCAAATAACCAGCTTTTAGATTCATTATTTCTTTGGAATGTTTTGTTTGTCTTAATTGAATTAATTTCTGCTCTAATCTTTATGATTTCTTCCCATCTTTTTACTGTGAGTTTGGTTTGCTCTTTCTTTTCTAGATGTTGGAGGTGCAGCATTAGGGTGTTTATTTATTCCCATTCTGTTTTGCTAATGTGTGAGTTTACAGCTATAAATTTGCCTCTCAGAACTGAGTTCATCACATTCCATAAATTATGATAAGTAGTCCTTGAATTTTCACTGAATTGTAGATATTGGTCCATTTCTTGTTTAATTTCATTTGTAACCCATTGGTTGCTGAGTAAGATCGTGTTTAATTTCCATGTATTTATGTGGTATGTCTGATTTCTTTGGTTGTTTGTTTCCAGTTTCTTTGCACCGTGGTCAGATAATATAAATGGAATTATTTCTATTTTCTCGCATATACTTAAGCATGAGCAATGGACTAGGATGTGGTCTATTTTAGAAAATGACCCATGTGCAGCTAAAAAAATGTGTATTCAGCTGTGGTAGGTTGAACACTCTGTATATGTCCACAAACTCCCTTTGTTCCATGCTTTGGTTCACTTCTGCTACTTGTTTGCTAAGTTTTTATCTGCTTGACCTTTCTTTTTGGGATAAGGGAGTGTTAAAGTCTCCTGTTAAGATTGTGAAATTGGAAATTAGATTTTTCATGTGCATTAAGATTTTTTTCATATAGTTGGGTACTCCCATGTTTGGTACATACATATTTGTGACTGTTACCTCTTCCTCACAAATTTTTCCCCTAATCAGTATATAGTGGCCTTCTTTATTTCATTTGATCATTCTGGTTTGAAGTTGAGACTGTCTGAGAACAGGATTGCTACCCATGCTTTCTTTTAATTGGTGAATTGAGTCCATTTACATTGATGGTTATAATTGACATGTATTGACATATGATTGCCATGTTACTTACCTGCTGTTGTTTACTTCTTATTCTCCTGTGTTTAATTATTTGCCCTATTTAGTGGGTTCCTTCTGTTCTTGTTCATAGAGTTCTGATCATTTTGGTTCCTCTTTAGAACATCTTTTAGTAGTCTTTGTACAGTTGGTTTTGTCATCATGAAATTCTTTAGTTGTTCTTTGTCATGGAAGTATTTCACTTCTCCATCAAATTTGAAAGAGAGTTTTGCATGGTGTAGTAGTCTGGGCTGGAATTAGTTTTCATAGAGGACTTGAAGTACTCTCTTCCATGCTCTTCTTGCCTTCATGGTTTGTGAAGAGAAGTCTGCTGTTATTCTAATGAGTTTTCCTTTAAATGTGATCTGATGCAGATCTACAAAGTTTGAATTCATTCAGTTGTGCCTGGCTTTGGTTTGGATACTATGCTCAGTTTTTTCCTGCTGCAGCCCATGGACGTGAACCTGTTTAGCTCTCTGACAAAATGTTCTGCTCTTGGATCAGCTTGGTGGTTTCTGCCCCTAGCTCCTCTAGAGGGACTTCAGTTACAGAGTGTCACCCCAGCCCTGTATGCCAGTCCTGGGCTGGGTCTGGGCTGAGTCTGGAGGGGCCTCGAGAGCACAATGGAAGTTCTCACTCATGTGGAGCCTGGGCTGTGTCCAAAGGGGTTCAGCGGACACAAGAGAAAGTGGAATCTCTCCCACACATTTGCTGGGCCTGGGTTCAGGATGGGTTTATTGGGGTACCAAGAGCATGGCAGAAGTTCTCACTCACACACAGGGCTTGGGCTGAGTCTGGAGGAGTCCAGCAGGTGCAGGGAATCACAGAATCTCTCCCACACACTCACATAAGCAGTTTTAGAGAGCAAATATCAGAAATGGGTCCACTGAGCTAAATCCAAAGTGTTGGTCAGGCTGTGCTCCTTCTTGATCCTCTAGAGATAATAAATTTTATTGCTTTTTCCAGTTTCTTGGGAGTATCCACATTGCTTGTGCTAAGATCCCTATCTTCTACTACTACTTGAAGGCAACCCTCTATGATTGTATTGGGTTCAACCAGAAAATCTAAGATAGTATCTGTGCTCAAAGTTCTACTAGATAGCGACCTTAAAATCCATCCCCCCACCCCTCACTCCCCCATTATCTAACACAGTTTCAAGTTCTGGGAATTTGAACCTTGACATCTTTGGGCAACCACCATTGTGCCTAACACACGTAAGGAATTCATATCTTGCAGGCAAGGCTGCTGCTGTAGTTGGCATGCCCTCCTTCTGTGTGCACAGCTTTGCTCTACACCCACCTCCTTCTTCCCATTCCTCCTTTGCTACCAGGGTTTCTCTACACAAACTGGCTCTCAAAAACCTCATCTGTTCAATTTTAATGAAAGTGTCTGCCACCGCTAGACACATTCATTAAAGATTTTCTATCTCTAACTCATATTGTTTAACAAATGTCAGTGCTTACATTTAATTTTGGAAATGAATGCAGAGTTCAGGGAAGCACTGTGCTGACAGAGGTGCTTCTCTGAGCTATATGAAAAAGCAGACCTGCAGATGGGGACACAAGGACTGTGCTCTTGAAGAAGTCCCATCAGGAAAGAGGCTTTAGTTCTCATCTCACCAAGTGCTAGATGTAAAACTAATGTTTTATGATTCAGTTTATGTGAAACTGAAGAAAAGGCAAAACTAATTAACTTATGAGAATGGAAATTAAAATATATTTTGCCACTAGGGAATAATGACTTATGAGAAGAGAACATGAAGGAATATTTTTGAGTAATGGAGTAGTCTTAATCTTCCAGGAGTGGTGGTTCCCCGGGTATATGAATTCATCAAAACAACATATTATACCCCCAAAATGCATTTTACCATATGTAAATTTTATCTCAGTTTTTGAAAAGCTGTAATATGAAGTTTGCAATTAAAAGGATAAAAAGAAAATTAAGCTTCAAAATATTTTGACCATGCATTTGAGTTGTTCATAAAGGTCCCTCTAACACTAAGAAATTTCTCAAGCCTGTGATGAATTCTAATTATTGATTATTTGTAGCTATAATCTCTGAACTACCCTATTAAATAAATCATGTTAGTAGCATTAGTTGCTAGTATCAGTAGCAGAAAATACTAATATATTCATAGCCAGACTTATTTCCAAAATTACCTTCCAAACTTTCAAACAGTCAGGAATGATATTCTACCAATAGCCCCAACGTTCACTGGGTTCAAGATTAGGAAATGGCCTGCCATTGGTGACCACCATTCTCCTGATATTTAACTAGTTCAGCTCTAGGATTACTTACAAACTCTAATTCTAATATTTAATTGTAACCTCAAAATATGTGTGGGAAAATTGTTCTCTTAGAACAACTCATAATATATGGACCATTATTTTTTTGATAAAAGTCCAGTTTAATTCATACTAATGAATTTCAACCATTACACTTTGTTGAGTCAAGCAAACACAAATCTTAAAAGTAACAACAAATTTGAACTGACAAAAGAAAAAAATTACAGTTATAGAAAACTAAGAAAAAGAGACAGAAAAAAAAGTTGCACAAGAACTTGCTATATATTTTAGTTCCTCAGAACTAAAATAGTTATAACTATTCAATGTACTGTCATTCTTTGAACAAAAAAATAGCGAGATTTTAAAAAATCTAGCACAGGGCATGAGAACTGTTACCTACAGTTACCTGAAATAATAGTTTACAGAGATGGGACGTTAAAAAGTGCTTTTTATTAGGACAGCAGCACATACTTCCGCCCTCACTATAGGTATTCAGTAAGAAAGTGGAGAGATTTTTGTCCACAGGTAATCCCACCCGGGCTCTTTATTCTCTCCCCACTCAGGCCTCATTCTCCGAGTGCCTTCGGTGCTCATCAGAGCCTCTGTGTCTGTCTGCGTGGTGGCTCCAGTATCCTGTTCTCTGTTTCCCTCTTTGCTGGGACTCTGCTGGGGCCGGTTCCTTATCTCCCTGTGCTGGTAGCTAGTGGAACTCTGGTCCCAGCCGCTGCTCCTCTCTCTGCTCCAGCTTCCTCTGCTCCCCTCCTTTCCTGAGGCTCTTCCCCTCTCTGGGCTCCATGGCGCTCCTGGACTTCTGCACAGAACCCAGCCTGTAGGGTGCGCTGCCGTTCTCCCCTGAACTCTCTCCTTGTACGAACCAAGACATTTCCCCAGCTGTTTTCTTCTTACTGTGAAGGCTTGAGGGTTCTTCATAAAGTTTTCTCTTCTTAGCTTCTCTTCAGAAGCACTGTTTTACTTCCTAAACACTTGTTTTTCTTCTTTCTCTTTCTTTCTTTCTTCTTTCTTTCTTTCTTTCTTTCTTTCTTTCTTTCTTTCTTTCTTTCTTTCTTTCCTCCTCCTCCTCCTCCTCCTCCTCTCCCCCCCGTGCTCTGCTGTCACTCTCGCTCTCGCTGCTGCTTTCTGAAGTCTCTGAAGTGGAGTAAGAGAAAGAGGAGATGAAGGAGGATGAAGAGGAAGATGATGAGGAGGAGGATTTGTGTTTATGCTTTTGTGTTTACTTTGGTCTTGTGCAACTTTTTATTTTTTCTGTCTCTTTTTCTTGGTTTTCTTTTCAAGTCTGTCCAATTTCCTGAGAAGTTTCTGTTTTTGTTTGGTTGTTAGTGAGTTTAAGAATTCAACTTCAGGATCTTCTTCACCCTCACTTGCAACATACTCCTGAGATGGGTCATTTGCAGTCAGGTTTCTCCCAGACACCTGTCAGTTTCAGTGCAAACTCACTGTTTCTTATCTCTGCTATTAGCCCCAAGGTGTACATTGATGGCCATGAGCCATTAGTGGGAACTGAACTTGCATTGATTCCAGAAAGACCAAACAAAGGACACTCTCAATCTCTGTTGACATGACCCCATTTATAACACTTAATGTACTTCACATTTTGAACCTGAATTCCAAAGGCTGGTCTCGACGTTCATATTGATACAGGAAACCTCCAAATTACACAGGGAAAAGAACTCATCTCCCAACTTATAAAGTACCTGGGATGAATTTTAGGAACAAACAGAAGTTATGAGTAGAATATATTTATTGAGGGAAAGAAAGCTCCTGTCCTAGAGAGGGATAGGTGACGGGGCCCCGAGCAGGTGGTTTCTGCGCAGCTAACTCTTCCAGGGACTTTTATAGAGGAAAACTAAACAGTGAGGCAGGTCTAAGGTGATGAAGAAGACGTGAGAACTCTCTCAGATGGGCATGAGGTGAGACAAAACTATGGTCAACCGATGATAATGCAAGCACCATTGCTCAGGTAAAATTGATTAAATCCAGTATCAAATGGGGAAGTGAGTCACGTAAGTAGCAAGCAGGAATGAATACAGGACAAGGTCTCTTCCTGTTGGGGGTTGGATTAGACTCATTTGGGCTCTTCCAAGGTGATTGATACCTATTGAGAATATCAGTCCCTGATGCCCATCCTTAGGGAAGTATGCAGCTTGTTTTCTCTTTTATCTTAGTCTTGAGGTCTGGCCCATATAAGTGTCTGTTGTCTCTTTCAAGTTGTAAAGTCACCTTGTCTTCCATATTGTCTCCTTGAGGGCCTGGCCCTGTCTAACTGCCTATAATATTTCTATCTCATTCAGCTGCCTACAACACTATCATCTTTGGTATGTTTTTCCCATGGAGCCTCCTTCTGCCTTTCACATTTGTATTCCCTTTCTCCTTGTTTCTCCTTTCTCTTTGTTTTCTTTTTCAGCTCCTGGTGGGGACTTGTACATGAAATTAAGGCCATTGTTTACATGTTCCTCTCCCCTAAGCAATCTGTCATCATATGATTCTTGTTCTTTGAGATATTGCTGCATTAATTCTTCTTGTTTCTTCTTATCTTATATATTTTCTGTTCTGCCATCCATACCTTCTTGATATTGGACTTGGAGGCAGGATGAAAGTCCTTTTTGCACATAAAGTTGGTGAAGGATTTCCTATCTTGGAGTCTTTGTTGCCGAAGGGTCTGGGAGAAACATAAACAAACTTGACCATTATTTTAGAAAGGACTATAAAGACTGTGATTTTTGCATAATTTTTTTTAATTTGAAATAACTTGCCTATAAAGATTAGGGATTTATGGGAAGAGAGTATGAGAGAATGTTTTCTGGAAAGGTAATATTTTATGTCTTCCTAGGGAGAGTTCCTGTCCCTAAAGGTGTTCTAGTACCCATGTAGTTAAATTTCCTAGAGTGATAACATATTAAAAAATAAAGAGCTGATAGTGTTACAGAGAAAGGCAGCAAGTGAGCTGACCCATGGAAGTTCTTCAATGCTTCCTTAAATAGAACTGCAAGTAGGAGTTGTACATCTTCTGTTGGTCCCTCTGATGTACTACTGCCCTGGGGTATTCTGATTCTATTTTATAGAACTTGATAGTGATGACTTCATGAAGAAATATACAAAACAGGACCCAAAAATATCTTCACACCAAAGAGGAGCTAGCTGTAATTTCATGTTTTCTTTGCTATGTTCATTATAATCTACAGAAACAAGACCATTATTCACACATATGCACCATTACCGAGTGAACCCTCTAGCATGTACTTGGTGTTATAAAAAGCTATACATGGGAGACTCTCAAGGAGACAAAATGTTGATGGAAATGAAGATCTTAATAAAATTCTACATCTTGGGCAAACTCTGTCAATTTCCTACCTGCCTATGTGTGATTCCTACAATAGGCTCATTTTCATTTTTAATCCATGATTTGTGATGAATAATGATTTTTAATTTTTATAGTAAAACAGCTAATAATGCTTTTATATCCAGACTCTTGCTTTCCAAATTACTGCTTAATATTTCAGTTAGTCAGAAAATGGTTGTCAATATGGACTTAGCCTTTGAATTCTAAAACTCAAGCCACAGACCTATTCTTTCATATATTACTCATCATGACCTCCTATAGGGTACAAGCTCTGGAAACGTTCCAGGCTTTCTAGATGTCCTGAGGAAATTCATAGTTTGCTTTATGGTATTTTTCTTTTATTCAGATTTTACCTTCTGACATCCATTTTCAAAGATGAACCAAAGGAAAAGGAAGAAATTTTGAAAAAAATACCATCCAAAATATAGACCTTCTTGTCCCCACTAGCTCTGAATAGAGCCCTCCTGTGGAATAACACATATGCTGCACTTTGAATCTTAAATGTCCCAATAGTTGGAGGTCATAACTGTGTTCTTGCAAGGACTCTTCTCTACTAACTGTATGCCTCTAAGATCACCCATGATAAAGAGACCACACTGATAACTATAAATGCTCTTGAGAAAGCAATTAATCTGTGTGATTACATGACTGGTAGTACTGAGTGATCTAGTATTTGTTTATGTATTCACTGCTTTAATATTTATTTATTTTGCTTTGTAAATGTGTAGTAATTGTGTAGGATTTTTCACTATAAAAGTGAAGAAAGTGGAATGGTGGTATAACACAATTGTAGAGCATATGAATATCATGTGGATTCAAAACCCAGTGAAACCAAATTAGAAAACACTGACAGTATCTTGCCTATTTAGGGCAAGGGTGTAGCTGGGTGGTAGAGTGGGTGCTTAACATGTGCAAAGCCCTGAGTTCAATCAACAGCACAAAATAAAAAGAGAATTAAGGAACAAAAGAAGAAATGAATTAAAGAAATAAGTTCAAGTACAAATTCAGGACCTTTTTTACTGTCATGAAGTATCACAACAAATTTAAGGAATCTTTCATGTAGGACTTTGATCAGGAAAAGTGATGACATCAACACTTTCATAGGATTATTTTAATCATTTAAATCAATTAATTTTTGGTAGACTAGTTACAACAGACCTGGATAAAAATGAGATTATTTTTTAGCAGCATTGAGAAATTCACTAATAAGAAACTAAAGCTTTGTATATATATATGAAAAATAAAAATGAAATGACCTTGTCCACCCCATGTGCACTTTCTGTGTGACTTGTTTCCCTCAAGTGATCCCATTTAGTCAATGTTACCCAAGCAACTATAACTGTTGTATATTTGTTGGCGGACCACAGATTTGTTCCACCTCATGCCCATCCTATGATTTGCCACTGGATCAGTATTACTTAAGTGACTATACTTGCAATCCTATTGGTTGATTATAGTCTGTCCCACCTTAAGCCTGCCTCACATGTGGCTATGCTCAATAAAACACTCTTGGGAAGCAAGGTTGGTGGGTAACCAACGCTCTGGGTCCTCTTCTAGCCTTTTCAGACAGAAACTTCCTTTCTCTCAATATGTTCTTCCTACTCTTAAAAAATATTGAATGAAAACATGATTATGTTTATCAGAGTATATCTATTCAAATAAAATTCCAGTCAGTCTATCTTTACCATAAAAATGACCTACGTGAATTAGGATTTGGGCTAGTGGAAGATATATTTAAGAAAAACAAACATGCCATGTTTCTGATTTATAAATGTTCCCCATGGTCATTTACAAAGTCTTCCATTGTGAACTTTATGCTACAATTTGGTTTAATTCTAAATTAATTACTGGATTCATTTGAAGGTTCATTTGATTTAAATGAATACTGATGAAGAAAAATTGCCAGTGAAAACTTATTCTGTATTGATGATAAAAAATACAGCTGAAAGAAAGATTATTTATATTTATTTAACCTTTAATTTCATCACACTGATATTATCAAATTCTCCAGCCATTCTTTCCACACCTTATACTGTTAACTGGAACTTAAGTTTGTTTTCCTGTCTTTGTAAAGGTTTCAACCCAAATAACTGTGATATTTGAACTCTTTTATGTTTACATATTCCTTTTTTCTTAAGAACACTTTATCCAGCTCCTCTGAAGCTTACTCTGCTTATGACTGAATCCAACTTGACATTTTGAAGTGAATGAAGGCCTCAGGAGAATGTACAGTTTACTCAAATTTAACATCTGCTCTCATTTAGGGCTGTATATAGTCTTATTCAAGATGTATTAATTGCTCTTCAAGGTTAAATGTGATGGAAGGGTCAGTGAAAAAGACTGTACACAGCCCCATGTATTGCCGTGTCATCTTATGCCTTGCGGAGCCTCCCTGTGGGATGGACTAACTGATTATAAAAAAAAGACCTATACATATTTAAGATTAACAACATTATAATCCTTTCTGTGAGTCATCAACTACACACAGATTAGTTTTAATGGGAAAATGTCAAGAACTCTTTCACAGAACCTCCTAATTTAGTGTTGATTATGTTTTTCTTCACAAATGTTTAGTGAAGCATACTTAATGATGAATTGTAACCTTTCAAAAACAGAAAAAAATATTTTAAAAAGAAAATTGGGAAAAGATAGAGGAGGATGCAATAGAAGAAAAAACAGTTCCACGACCATAGGAAGAATAACATCTGAAGAATCCTATATTTCTTTAAACTCTATGAAGGCATTTCATGGAAAACGCATCTCTTAATCTTCTGTTTTAGACCTGAACTTCTTTTTTCCCTTTTGAGAACACTTATACTCTGAAACTAGCCTGAGTTATTTACATCAGAAGCTTTTAAAATGGGGCCGGCAAGATAGCTCAGTGGACTAAGCACCCTCTAAGACAAGAGGAGGGACAAGGAATAGATTCCTGGCACCACAGTGGATGTGGTAGCACAAGCCTATAATCCCAGTGCTGAGAGGCTGAAAACAGGAAAATCATTATGAGTTTGAGCTGTATAATGAGGCCCTGGACTAAATACATTATTCTATTTTTAAAAAAAGAAGCAGCTTTACCACACACATTTTGAAAAAGCTGTCTCTATTATTTATTCTTTGGTATATAAATCCTCCCTTAATAATTTAATCTGGCTTATCATTCAGTTTAACCTTGGTAAGGAAACAGGTTTGAAATCTTGTTGGTAATTTAATTGTTTATAAGTTAGGTTAGTTCTTGATGTTTTCTTTATAGCAACATGTACAGAGGGTGAACAGATATCCCTGATGTGCCAACATAGTATCTTTTGGGAACTTGGTCTCATAGGTGAGTAGCTTTGGATTTGCTCTTCTAAAGTTTCAAGCTTTTGATTTAAATATTTACTTATTATTAGAAGAAAGTCTAGCTGCTGAACATATCATAAACTTTAGAATAAGATGTAAAATTAAATACTATAGAAGCATCAATGAGTAGCATCCATACTACATGGAAATAGACTTCATTTCAGTGGATATGGATTAATGGCCTACACTATTCCCTCCACTTCCTGGTAAATGGCTATCCTCTGCTATGTGTTTTGACAGTATTACTTCTCTTGGAGCCAGGCACTTGTGAACTGAATTCTCTGAAACTCTAAGTGAAAACAAACCTCTTTTTTCTTTAAACTGTGGTTGTTAAATATTTTATCCCAGAAATAGCAAAGCTTAAGTTACAGAAAATATGTGCAAGCAGTGGGGTCATCTCTGTGACTTTACATGACCATATGACTCTGACCTTTTGGAACTTATTTCTGGGAGCAGTTTAAGCAGGCTTGATGATGTGAGGTGGAGAAGCCCTAGAATGCTAAGAGCAGAGCTTGATGGATAATTCTTGTGAGAACTCAGTAGACCAGAATACTATGCAAATGTGATAACAAAGGCCAGGTCCTTGAGGTTTCAAATGGGAAGGAAGACTTGCCTATATTTGCCCATGTCCTAAGACTGTATAAACCTAAGTTAAAACTGGCAGATTAATTGATATGATGTGAAAATTGAAAATTAGTCCAAACTTCTTACTATGATATAGGTCAGGCTGGCTATTTTCAGTCAAACTACCATGAAGAACAGGAGCAAAAAGCAAAGGTGGAAGTTGTGAAAATTTTGCAGCTTTGCTGAAGAGGAATCTTAGCATTTATGTTGGGAGATAGGAAGTGTAGTTGCATAAAGGTTAGAGCTTTTGTTTTATTTTTTGTTTTTAAGCCAGTACTTTGCTTCAGGAGAACAGGAAAGATGTTTTGATGTCATCCCAGGAAATGCCTAGGCCCCACTCATCACAGGCTCAAAAGTATAAAAGGATATGGCTTTACTTTTTATACCTTGTTTTTATACTTCTCTGCTGGATGGTTAACACCAAGGTAAAGCAAGACCAATTTAACAAAAAATATAATTTCTGTATCTGACAAAGTCAGTCAAATCCCCTCAGGATTTACCCAGAAACCCTGTACAGCAGTTTGTAGATCTTTTGTCAGTGTCAGCCATGTGAATGAGTCACGGCCATTGCTTGACCAGTTTGCTCTCTGTGAAAGCCTGAGAGAATGTTTTCTTTCCATGGGACTCTCCTTAGGCACACTCTACATCATCAATCACTTTCCTCTTTGGCCCCATAATCTCCTTGATCAGAAAATTTGGGACACAACTGAGTTACATGATGTTATAGTACAGGTTCTCTTATAACCTGAGTCCTCACTGACCTTGAAAGGTTAGGGCCAAAATATTGGCTGTCCTTGCAGCCACTGTTTTTCTCTAATTTTTGGTCTGCAAATTGAGGCTGTTAACTCTCCATAGTAGAAGTTTAATGATATTATTACCCTAAAACATAGGCTGTTAAGCTTAACATCAGTGTCTGTCTGAATATCATATGCCTTAGACACAACATGGAACAGGTATTTTCTATCAAAAAGCATATTGTAGATATGGTAAACTTTAAATCTACAGAGAATGTGAAAAAAATTAAAACAATAAAAAAGTAAAAAAATAGAAATAAACAATTACAAATTTTTACACAGAAATTTAGGATTAAACAATGAAGAGAAGGCAATGAAAAAAGCTAGGAAACATGACAGGGGCAAAGCCATACATTTATATGCACAAGATCGTTAAGGCAATGATCCTGAGAATCTTCAGCAGGTTTTTGAAACTAGCAGTTAATTGGTAGGATTCTCACCCTGACTAACTATATATGCTGATACTTGTGAACTAACCAACTGCACTGAAGATAGCAATGTGTAATACTAGGGTCATGTTTGGAATGCCTGTCATTCTGATCTAAAAGTGTACAGCTTCTCATGTCATATTAATTACTGCTATACTGTCTCTCAAGTAAATGTTTGTTTAAAAAAAGGTAATAAATGAAAACAAGACAAGAAAAATTGCCATAAGACTGTCCTGCTACAATGTTGTATATGGGTAGATTTGGAAAATGATAAAATCCCTTGAAAAGACTGTTTTGATGAGAGAGCTGCAGGCCCCTATGCTCACTAAGAGCGATAGGAAAGTGTTTCCCTAAGTCAGTCATTATAGTGCTCAGAGTCTGTTATAGGCATAGTCTAAAGAGCCAGGGTATTGTTTAAAGTGGCAGCAGACCTTGGTACCAGCTACATGCTCCTTCTTTTTCAAGCAAGCTAAATACAAAGGTTATGCCATCATGGAGACTTCCATCTCAATTTCAAAAGAAGTTTGGGGAGCCTAAAAGAAATGTTTGTTGGGTCCCAGTCTCTGTCAGAAGCCTCAAAGAGGGCAAAGATTAAAGCTATGAGACAGAAGCCAAAGTTTAAAAGGAGACACCAGGAATTTGGAGATGCCAAGAAAGTAGAATACTTTCCAAAGAAAAAAACAAGCTGTGAGCAGTATCCATGCAAGAGAGAGACCAGGTGGACCTAACTGAAGATGTAATCAGGAGCTGGATCGCAGCACCTTCAGAGCTCACATCTCACCACAACCTGGCCTGCTTGCTGACCATAGAACTATGAGATTTAGTGTTTGCCCTGCTCATTTTTAGTTTACATCCATTCTGTCACCCAATTTCTGTTTCTCAAATGGGAATGTTTCACTTGTGTCATTCATTGTGTGGTGGATTAAATGAGCCACTCCTGATCTTTGTCATAGTCAAGGAAGTTTATATTTGTAATCCCATAGAAAAGTGCTTGGAATTCTGTTGAGTTAATTCTAACCTACCACTCCAGTGCAACCCATGGTGTAAATAAAGTAATAATAATGTATCCAAAATGATGAGGAGCCAAGAGTGTCCTAAGTCTGGCTACCATGATGGCTAAATGGAACAGAGTCCTTGACCCAAGGCCAAACCAAGGTTCTAATTCCTGAAGAAGACATGGCTTGAGGACGAGTGACTGTGAGAATAGTGGGAAGTATGTGTGTGCCATGAGCTGGGCTAGGTGGGAGGCCTGGAATCACCTCTATAGCAAGCAGAGAGAAGGATATGCAGAGAGCAATCTGAACAGCACAGTTGAGGTGGTATGCAATATCTTGGGGTCAGGGCTTCAGCATTTCATATATTGTGGTTTCAGGGAAAGAAATCTCTCTTCAAAACATCAAATTTTTGCTGTCAAGCATTTATCTTCTCTAACAGAAATCTGAGTTTCTGCCTGAATAAAAAGATTCCTTACAGTTTACTTACATGATCACAGGAATGTTTCTGTTGCTCATAGATGCAGTAGACATAGACTTGCCAAGTCAGATTGGAGAGCAAAAATTATTATGTTTCTCTAATGATTTTGATATTTTTGAAGCTATTTGTTTTTTGGATGATCCTTCAGTTTGTTTTATTTTCAGTCTATGAGTCACCACTGGCAGGGAAATCACAAGTTATATTAAGTATTTTCTTCATTTTATTCTATCTGGTAACTCACATTTCTTTGTATATATGAATGATGCAGGGCCTGCTACATCTACCATAAAGTTATTTCCTGTACCTATAATTAATGAGCATTTTATAGAAAGTTAGTTGCTTCCATGTGTTGTTAGCTAGGCTACAGTACCAGTTATGTAACCAGACATTAATTCAGGTGTCTAAAATCAGCTACTCTTTATTCAGGCCATAGGAAAGTTCCTGATGAGGAAGGACTGAGGTGAGAAAAAGTCTGCTTTAAGGCTGAAGCATCAATTTCTGCTTCATTTTCCAGCTTGCTTGCCTGCCTTGTGTACCTGAACTTGTCAGTGCTTACAATTATGAGCTAATTCCTTGATCTAAATCCTTAACAAATGTATTTAGTAGATTAATTACTAATTATTAAGGTGTACAGATAGGGGTAGATGGGTGAATAGACAGTCATATACATACATACAACATACATGTACACACACATGCATGCATAGATACATTGTTAATTCAGTTTCTCTGGAAAACCCTGATGTGATTTATGAGATTTTATTGAGAGTGGAAATACCAGAATGGTTCAGCAATAACAGAATCTAAACGGAGAGTTTTCTAGATTGATTCTGTGGAGATAATTTGAGATTATAAAATGTCCTGTTCCTCATCAAATTGTGAATTAATCCATTCATTCACTTATATTAGTATGGATTAATGTTTTTCTAATTAATTAAGTGGTTCAGTCTTTTTTATAATACTTTGTTGAGCTATAATTCACATATTTTATTATTGACTTTTAAAAGTATAGAATGTAATATTTTAACACATTCATAAAAATTATTCAATCATCACAATTGGCTTTTGAATGTTTTTCTGACCCAAACCAAAGTCCTACACTAGACTCCATGTAACACTTAGTTTCAGCATTTCTTCCCCAAACTTAGTTATTTTATTGAGGTTTGACAACTATTATTTTATTTTCTGTCTTTATAGATTTTCCTATTCCAGAGATTTCATCTAAATGGAATCAAATGCTATTATGATATTGTTTTAGTTACTCTTCTCTCATTGCTGGGACAAATACCTGACACCCAAAATGAGGGAAAGAAAGGTTCATTTAGCGCAGTTACTGGAGGTTTTAGTCCACACTCAGTTGGCTCCAAGGCAGAGCAGCACATGGCAGAGGGCAACCTTTCATGGCAGCGGCAAAGAGCAAGAGCACAAAAGGAGGAGGAGCAGCAGCTCAAGCAGCTAGCTTCTCTTTCCTCCTTACACTGAAATGAAAATAACCTGCCCCAGGTAGGTGCAGCATCCACACCCACAGTAATCAATCACAAACTCCAGAAGCTGCCCCAAGCCTGCATGCTTTGGGGGGACACCGATGGTTGGTCATACACAAACCATAACAGACATTTGTTTCAAAGATGAGCACAAACAAGACGATGGTCCTGTAAGATTATATAGTTAAAAATACCCAGTGCCTAGTGGTACTGCAGCCA
>NW_004524728.1:3883586-3890708 GCF_000260255.1 Octodon degus | reverse complement strand
TGTTTAGATCTTTAATCCATTTTGACTTTAGTTTAGTACACAGACCATAATTCTTATAATCACCATGGAAATGAGATCTATGATCCTGTTGTTTCAATTTACATTTCCCTAATGACAATGTTGAGCATTTTTCATGGCATGTATAATATTTAACTGATTGACGATTTGTATTTTTTTTTTCTGTATTTAGGACATTATCTACAGGTCTCACTACGTAGATCAGACTCATAATGATTCTCCTGTTTTCAGCCTCTTAAATGTTGGGATTACAGGTGTACACCACCACGCCCCCTGTCTCAATAGCCCTAGGGTGTGAGATCAGCATGGCACACCAGGGATCAAACCCTGGCCGCTGTGCTCTCCCTCAGCGGGCACTTTAGTCTGCTGAGCTATTAGGCTGGCCCTGATCATTTGTATGTTTACTCTAGAAAAATATTAAAATATTTTGCTCAATTTTTAATTTTTAATTGTGTAATTTTAATTATTGAGTTGAAACAATTCTTTTTTAAAATGTATTTGGTTATTGTAGGGTCTCACTACAAATCTCCAACTCATTGTGATCCTCCTGCATTCAGCCTCCCCACTGCTGGGATTATAGGCATGTGCCACCACCCAGCCTCTGGCCAGCTCAGCCAGCCCTAAGGTCAGGGCTGGCATGGCATGTGGTGCTGGGGATTGAACTGTGATCCCTGCACTTGCCCAAGCTTGCCTAAGCTGGCACTTTAGTCTGTTTAGCTATCTTGCCAGCCCAAAGTAATTCTTTATATAATTTATATAGAAGATCTTCAACAGGTATATGACTTAAAAATTCTTCAGTGAATTGTTTTTATTTAACCATAATACCCTTTAAACCCAAATGTTTTATTTTTAAAGCCCCATATATTAATTTTTACTTTTGTTTATGGTACTTTTTCTGTCATATCTAAAAATTCTTCTCCAAATCAAAATACCTAACATTTTTGTTGTGAAAAATCATGTCATTTCTTCCCTTACATGAAGTCTTTCCAAGTTTAAACTGACTTTGCATAGGGTTTGAATAAAGTACACCGTCATTCTGCACGTGGAATCCCGCTGTCCAGGTGCCACGTTCCGGCAGCTCTACTCTCACTCCACCCCTTACTAAATCACACTGTAGTGTCACACAAGATGGAGAAGTTGAAAATTCAAGGGATTAGTACTTCAACCAACAATGATGAAGCTTTCAAAGCTGATTGAACCAACTCCTTGGAACTCTTCAATGTAAACATAAATTGACAACAACCAGATGGGTGTGTGATGAGGACAAACAGACTGCTAATTTTCAGTAGGGAAGCACTGTGGTATTTTACTTACTTGCCTTCTTTCACTCTCCATCCAGTGCTAGTTGTGTTGACATCAGCCCTTGCTGCTGGTGAGACCCTTTGCTACCAAAAAGGAGCAATACAGAATTTTTTCTCAAAATAAAACCAAACTGAAAGAAAAAAAATAAAAGGGAAATGTAGCTGTGAATTTTGACCTCTCTGGCAATTACCTGAAAGGCAGGCACAGAGGCTGAATCTACTTGTGTGGTGCTTGACCCCATCTGTCTCCAGGAGATTTCCAGCAGGAACAGCAGCTGTCTAAAGCATTTGAAAACAAGCTCTGTATCTGTAGAGCTCTGACCAAGTGATGACCAGTGAGACAAACAGCAAACAGGTGCAACAGCTGAGCAATTAGTCTTAGAAGAAAGATTCTTGGAGAAACAAGATTTTCCAAAGGCTACCATGCATACCATGTACTAGGGTTTGGATCCAATATCTACCAGAAGGCTCATGTGTGACAGGAGGGCTTTCTAGAAAGGTTACACCATAAATATGAGAGAAACTTAAGAAGGGGGCTTCCCTGGAGGAGATGTGTCATGCAGACATTACTTGGGGAGCAATATCTTGTCCCAACACCTCCTCTCAGTCTCTCACTCTACCTTCATTACCTGGTTTTCATGAGGTAGGTACCTTTCTCTTGCAAACCCTTCCACCATGGTTACCTCATCACGACTAGTGCTGAAGTCAGCCAAATAGGGATTAAAACTCTACAAGCATGACACAAAATGAACCTTCCCTCCTTCAAGTTGATTCTCAAAGACATTTTGTCACAGTGCTATAAAGAAACTTGACTGACTTACCAAGGGATTCAGTATGCAATGCTTATGCCAAGGATCAGTTGTACCTCCAGAAAATACCTGAGAGGAACACAGGCCTACATATCTGTTAATTTGTAAGTTCCATGAAATCAGGAGGTGAGGCATAAGGTAAAGTTATTTAGGGTTGAATAAATGCCCCAAATTAGGACCAATCTGCAAAGAGAGGGAGAGTATTATATACCTGAGAAGTGTTTTGTTTTGCTTTGTTTTGTTTTGCTCTGCTCTGCTTTGGTATTTCTATGAGTATTAAAGGAAATCTCTGTTAGTGATCAGGTTATGGAGTGATATCTATGATAGTAGAACAGAGGCTCGAACAACCACACATAAGAAACAATAGAGTCTCAGGGAAAATAATTTGAAAACATCTCAGTACACATGTATAACTTTAGCTTTCCATCAAGAATGGTGAAATCAAAGGAAGTAGCAGAACCTAATGTACAGAATCACCAATTTATAATATTTCAAGTGTTTTGTTTTCAACAAAATATTATTAAGCATGAAAGAAATGGTAAATTATAACTCATTTTCAGAAAAAAGGTTGAAATTCATTTTGAGGAACTTCAGGTGTTAGATTTATAGAGAAGATGTCAAATCAACCGTAGTGTGAAGTAATTAAGAATTACCATTTAGGATACACCTTCGATTATATGCTTGGGGTAAACACTTTTTTAAGTTTTATTTCCATGAGACTAACATTGTTGTAACTGTGCTTGCATTTATAACAGTGGTCTTTTTCTATTTACTATTGCCCTCTACTCAGTTTTCAGGAAAACCTTCAAATCTTCCCTTCATCCAGAGAAGAGCAAAAAGATAATTATCTTAAAGTGTGTGCTCTGCATTAGAAGGAAAGCCAGTGTCTTCTGTTCTCTGGTTGATTTGTTGAAAAGGCCTGGATCTGTAGAGAAAAATGGCACTGCTTCTAGCGCAGCACAACACAAGTGCTGACCTCTGGCCTGTGTGTGCACTAGCCCACAAAGAAGTACAGGAATTGAGAGTGTTTAGAAACTTCTACAGTAATTTCACAGAGTAATTCTGTGTCTGTTGAGTATAATGATAAAAGATTAGGTAGTTTTTCAAATGCTTTCTGTTTCATTTTTCCAGTCATTTATTTTTTATTGTACTTTACAGAAGTATTGATTCACAACATATTGGAAAAAAAGTTAAACTACTCCTTCATTACAGATAGTTTAAGAAACACTGTGCTGGGCAACTTCAAAAAGACCTTGTTTTATTTTGACAGGAATATAATGATTTTCAGAAATACATACAATACTGTTATCTTACTACAATAAGGAAAGTCCAAATCTTTAACTAAAAGGACAAAGAAGACTGGTAGAACTCAAATTCCTGAAGTCAGGAATGAAGGACAGACATTCATATCAACTTGAGGCCACTTTCTTTACCAAAAGCATGACTTTAGGGGTGTGCTGATGCTCTCTGTAACTTTCTATTCTCTATTCTATTTGTTTAGGCCTTTAATCCTGATTGTTTTCTTCCATATGATGACTTTGATTTAGTTTTCTTTCTCCAGTTTCAAAGGTAGAAAGTTAGGTTATGGTTTAAAATGTTCCTTTTCTTAAGATCAAGTCCTAGCCCAGGCCTGGTGAGTGTGTTGGAGAGTTTCAGGCTACCCTGTGCCAGCAGGACCTGCCAGTCCCAGCCCAGGCTTAGCATGGATGAGAACCTCTTTCACACCCTTGGGACCCCCTGCCCAATACTCCAGAGCATCCCCCCACCCCACCAGCCACTTGAGAATTTCTGCTGCATTCTAGGGACCCCCAGATCCAGTGATAGACCAGGCCTGGTGAGTGTGTGGGAGAGCTTCCAGCTACCTTGTGCCAGTGGGACCTGCCAGTCCCAGCCCAGGCACAGCATGGGTGAGGCCCTCTTCCACCCATTTGGGACCACCCATCACCAACATCTCCACAGCGCCCCAACCCACCCTGCCTGCCCAGTGAGAATTTCTGCCACATTCTGGGGACCCCAAGATCCAGTCCTAGGCCAGGACTGGTGAATATGTAGGAGAGCTGCCCCTACCCCCTACTCCTACTCAGGCCTAGGATACAGGCCTGAGGTGAAACCTTGCAGCTGCAATCCCTGCAGACAGAGTAGGGGACAGAACCAACCAGGTAGTCCAGGAGCAGAACATCTTGCCAGAGGGGCACAACAGGTTCATGCCAAAGGGCAGCAGCAGGAAGGAGCTGAGCACAGCAGCCAGATCCAAGCCACACACGGCTGGATAAATCCAAAC
This sequence comes from Octodon degus, assembly GCF_000260255.1. Classification (NCBI taxonomy): domain Eukaryota; kingdom Metazoa; phylum Chordata; class Mammalia; order Rodentia; family Octodontidae; genus Octodon; species Octodon degus. Next base: position 3,886,299 of record NW_004524728.1, on the reverse strand, counting down.
ACTGTAGATCTGCACCTGAACTTCAGTAGGTGCTAAGGTTATAAATGCCCGAAAGCTGTACAACAAAGGTCAGAAGGCAGTGCTACACAAAATGACAATGAGAAGGAGCAAAATGAAATCTCAGAACCCAAGCCCACCCATAACAAGTGCAGAGGACACTAACGCAGAACAAATTGGGAATCACACAGCTGAAAGCAATGAATCAACTGTTTCTGAAATAAATAAACAGCTGCAGAAAGTTATAGAGGAACTCAGATTGGAAATGAAAAAAAAAAATCCCTGAATAAAAACATCTGCAATAAAGAATCAAATGCAGAAACACAGGGAGGAAACCCAATACCCACCCAGAACAAGTGCAGAGGACACTAGATCAGCTCAAAAGTATGAATTAATAGTGTCGATAGTAAATAAGCAACAGAAGAAAGACATAGAGGAACTCTGAATGGAATTCTTTTCTAATAGCTCAGCTCCAATTTATGAACTAATAGCGTCAATAGTAAACAAGCGAAAGCAGAAAGTAATAGAGGCACTCAGAGCAGCATTTTCTGAAATAAAAGAAGAATTCTCGGAACTCATAGAATCTGAAGAAAAGAATCAATCACAGAAATATATGGAGGAAACCCAATCTGAAAAAAAACATTGCAGTAAAAGAATTAATAACTGCTTCTAGTTAAATTATCATTATTTGCAGATGACATGATACTTTACTTGGAAGACTAAAAACTCCACCAAGAAGCTGCTAGAATTAATGCAGAAATTCAGTAGCAGGTAATAAAGTCAATAGCCAAGACTCAATAGCATTCCTCTACACAGACAACACACTGAGAAGGAAATTATAGAAAAAATACCTTTTACAATACCCCAAGGAAAGTGAAATACTTTGAAATTCATCTAACTAAAGAAGTCAAAGATCTCTTCAAGAAAAATTACAATACCCTGAAAAAAGCGATACTAGAGGACTTCAGAAAATGGAAAGATATTTCATGCTCCTGAATAGGAAGAACCAACATTGTGAAGATGGCCATATTCCCAAAATTGCTGTACAGATTTAATGCAATCCCTATCAGACTATCACCAACATACCTCACAGAGGTAGAGAAATCATTCCTAAAATTTATCTGGAACTAGAAAAGACCTAGAATAGCAAAGACAATTCTAGTCAATAAAGAAAAGATAGGAGGCATTACAATTGTTGACTTGAAATTATACTTCAAGGCTACTGTGATAAAATTAGCATGGTACTGGCAACAAAAATAGACTTAAGGATCAATGGAATAGACTAGAAGACACTGAAACACCTACAAACACACTCAGCCACCTTATATTTGACAAAGGAGCCAAGCATATTCACTGGAAGAAAGATAGACTCTTTCACAAATGGTGCTATAAAAACTGGCTCTCTACAAGCTCAAACCTAAAACTTGATGCAGGTCTATCATCATGAACTGAGTTAAAGTCAAAATGGAATAAAGATCTAAACATTAAAACAGAGACATTAAACCTCCTGGAAGAGAAAGTACAAGGAACCCTTTAAAACATAGGAGGAGGCATAGTTCATGAACAAAAATCAAATTGCACAGGAAACACTCGAAAGAATTAACAACTGGGATCTGCTTTTACTGAGAAATTTTTTCACGTCAAAAGAAAATTACCAACAAAGTGAAAAGGCAACCCACAAATTTGGAACAAATCATGACAAATAAGTACTCAGACAAAGGGATGCTCTCTAGAACTTATAAAGAATGAAAAAACACTAAGGCCCCAAAATTTAAAGACCCACTCCAGAAATGGGCATCTGAGATGAACACACACTTCTCAGAGGATGAAATTAAAGAAGCGAAAAAATATATGAAAAAATTCTCCACATTACTAACCATCCATGAAATGCAAATTAAAACAACATTGAGATATCATCTTGCCCCAGAAAGAATGGCTATCATAAAGAAATCAACCAAAAACAAATGTTGGAGAGGCTGTGGGGAAAAAGGAACCCTTCTCCACTGCTGGTGGGAGTGTAGACTGGTGCAACCATTATGGAAATCAGTATGGAGACTCCTCAGAAAAGTTGGTCTGGAAATCCCCTTTAAACCAGCTATTCTTCTACTGGGAATTTTCCCAGTGGATCAGAAAACTTCATATCATAGGGATATATATGTGCCTATGTTTATAGCAGCACAATTGGAGATAGCCAAATCTTGGAAACAACCAAGATGCCCATCACCTGAGTAATGGTGGAAAAAGTTGTGTTATTTTTATACAATGGAGTATTACTCAGCTATAAAGAATGATAAACTTGAGGCCTTTATATTGAAGTGGATGTCACTTGAAGATATACTCATAAGTGAAATAAACCAGACACACATGTGTTAATATCATATAATTTCCCTAGTATAAGAACTCAAAAGAAGAAACAAAAATAGAAAGGTATAATAGAAATAAAAGGAAAGCAGGAACTTGAGGACTAATTAAGAGAGGGAAAGAAGAAGAGCTAGGAAACATGACAGTGACATGTTATATGCAGAAGATGGGCAAGGCAGTGATCTTGAGAATCTCCAGAAGATTTCTGAATCTAGCAGTTAATTGGAAAGATTCTCACCCTGACTAACTATATATACTGATACCTGTGAACTAAGTAACTGCACTGAAGATGGTAATCTGTAGTAGTAGTTTCATGCTTGGAGTGCCTGTCATTCTGTTCTTCTCAATATGGGCT
>NW_004524728.1:3882051-3882912 GCF_000260255.1 Octodon degus | reverse complement strand
ACATATGAGAACTTGTACTGTAATGTCATGTAACTCAGTAGTGTCCCAAGCTTTCTGATCAAGGAGATTATGGAGGCAAAGAGGAAAGTGATCAATGACATAGAGAGTGCCCAAGGAGAATCACTCGGAGAGAAAACATTCTCTCAGACTTTCACAGAGTGCACATTGGCCAAGCAATGGCTGTGACTCATCCACATGGCTGACATGGACAAAGGCTCTACAGTCTGAGGTGCACGATTCAGGATAAATCCTGCGGGGATTTCACTGACCTTGTCAGACCCAAAAGCTACAACTCTTGTTGCATGGGTCCTACTTTACCTTGGTCTTAACCATCCAGCAGAAAAGTATAAAAACAAAGTATAAGAAGTAAAGAGGAACAGACCCAGAGCGCAGGCCCAGTGAGTGAGTGAGATGACCCAGGCCACGGGATCCTGAATAGACCCAGAGCACTGGCCTAGTGAGTGAGTGAGATGACCTGGGGTCCTCCGGATCCTGAATAGACCCAGAGTGCAGGCCCTGCATGGAACCCTTCAGCAGAACTCCCTGCAAAGAGGCTAGAAGCAAGACTCACCCAGCTGATTCAGGAGCAGAACATCTTGCCAGAGAGACACAAAGGGTTGAAGTCTAATGGCTGCAGCAGAAAGAAGTGGAGCACAGCAGCCAGATCCAAGCAACACCCACCTGGAGGAATCTGAACTTCGTAGATCCAGACCTGGTGCTAAGATAATAACTGTATCCAAGCTCTTCACCAAAGGTCAGAAGACAGCGGTATACAAAATGACAAAGAGAAGGAACAAAATGCAGTCTCAGGCCCCGAGTCCACCCAGTACAAATGCAGAAGACACTAGCACTGAGGAAATT
>NW_004524728.1:3874482-3880231 GCF_000260255.1 Octodon degus | reverse complement strand
TTAAAAATTAAAAAATTTAAAAAAAAGAAGTAAAGCCATGCTGTTGTGTTGAGCTATAGAGGACTCAGGTCAACAATTTCTGACATTGCCAGTGAAGCAGAAGACCCAATACTATTATGGACTACTGGTCTCTTTTAGAATATTTTGCTGAGTTAACATACCTATAATATTCAAATAACAGAACTTAACAAAAAAGGGAATACAGATGAATGCCCATTTTGTGTCTTTGTGTTCAAAATGGTTAGGATAGATATATAGTTACATTCTCTTAATGAAAACGGATTTGTTCTAATAGAGTTTGTAAATAGGATATCATGTCTGCATCTTGTACAGCAATTAACCACTAGGAAGAATGTATGCAATGTGCTAATTATTGAAGTTGTCTACCAATTTAGCTTGAAAGTGTCTCATTGCTATTTGTTTCTCAATAAATTTATGGGAAAAAATAAAATATTCCTTTTTTTAGACTTGTAAGGCTATGATTTTCAGGTGGAGTGTTGGTTTTCTTATATTCTGTAAATTATATGTCATGCTATCATTATTGGTTACTTAAAATATTTCCTAATTAACTTGATGATTTCTTTTTCAACCCACTGGTTGTTTGAAAGTTTGGTTCAATTTTTACATTTGTTAGTTTTCCAAACTTTATTCTGTTATTTTTTCAAAAGTATTATTTTTTATGTGGTACAGGGTCTCAATGTGCAGCTCTGATTCATAGTGATCCTCCCATGTCAGCCTCCCCAGCACTGGGATTACAGGTATGCATCACCATGCCCACTTTTTTTGGCCAGCATGGCATGCTCAGAGTGGCATGTGGTACCAGGGATTGAACTCGGGTCCTTGTGCTTGCCAGGTAGGTGCTTAGATAGCCGAGCTATGTCAACAGCCCTTTCATTCTGTTATTGTCTTGGCCATTTCATTACATTTTCATTGGAGAACATAGATTAACTGACACCAATATTTTTAAATTTATTAAATCTGGTTTTGTGGCATAGTACATAGCCTATCCATACCTGCTCCTTTGCACACTACAGGTATGTACCTGTGCTGGGGTCGCCGAGAGTGATCCCATATGTGTGCTGTGTATATTTAATGTAACACAGTTTTCAAATCATCCATCCTTGCTGATCTTTTTTGATGTTTTTCCTTACTTTAATGAAAATGAAATATTAAACCTTCCAACATTCATTGTTGCCATGTTATTTGTTCCTCAGTTCTGTTAGTTTTGCTTTATGAAGTATGGTGCTTTGATTTTGAAGACATATTGTTTATGTTTTGATATCTTCTTAATAAATTGGCCCCTTTGTAAATATATAACATATTTAAATGTTTTCATCACAATTATTGTCTTTTAATGTATTTTGTCTGACATTAGCATAGCCATTTCATTTTTCTTTTAATTACTGTTGAATGAATTATCTTTTTCTTTTTTTTCAAATTCTTTGAAATTTTCAAACTGAAATAAGATTAGAGTAGACAGTATATAACTGAATATTGTTTTCAAAATCCATTCTGTAAACCTCTACCTTTTAGACACTTTTAAGATTTACATTGAATGTAATTGCTGATTAAGAAGGATTTCTACATTTTTGTTAAATATTTTATTCCACTGGAATTAGATATTTTTCAGTATATGACTTTAATTCCTTTGTCAATGTTACCATAATTTTGGGCTATTTTCTTTGTAGTTTACCTGTGGATTATAAATGATGTCTTAATTTATATTGGTGCAATTCTAATTCACCCCAATATGTATCTCTTTGGTATTTTTTTTCTTCCTGATCTCATCCTGGCCAAACTTTCTAAATGTTGGCAAGTGGCAGTAAATGTATTTCATGCTGTTGTTTGGCTTTGCTGTTTAATTCTAATCACTGAGGTCTACCATAGAGAAGTGGTGCTCATACTGGAGGGACCAAAGAAGCACAAGTGCCCTGCCCAGCAGGGTAAGTGTTCACCAAGTACTTAGTGAATGAATGTTTTTTGTGTATGTGGATTATGGCCATATTTTATACTCTTTCCCTTCAATTCCTACCAATGTCTACAAAATGTTTCAAAAACTTCAATTCTTTTCAAGGATACTAAGATTTTCCTTGAGGATATGATAATCTTCCTGGTTCTATCTTTATTACCCTGGAGCTCTGACTGCTTGCACTCATAGTACTTTATACCTTCATCATAAGGATTTATATACACATCCATTACTGTAAGGATATATATGTCTCTTCTTCTGTCCTGCACTTTTCTACACAATTTTTTTGGCCACCACACTGAGCTACTACAGAATAGAGACTGCGATATTTCTTCTATTTTTATCTTAGGCGGAGCGTCTATCCTATTGATGGGGATGTTGAGTAAGGAAAGAAGCTATGATTTTGATCATCATGTGCTTTAGGATGGAAAAGACCCAGACGATGAACCCAAGTTGGCGGCCAGCAGTCACTGAAGGTTCAGTTTCCTGGATAGTGCAATGATGGGGTCTATTCTGAGGACACAACTAGCCTAGTGAAATAGCCAGGCCTTCTTACCTGTTAGCTAGCACCAGCACTGCCTATTTTCCCAATACAAAAACTAGGCTCTCAAATGCACAAAACTCCTCTCATAACTTGCATGCTCTCTCAGATAAGACTAAGGAAACAGGAGATTCTTATACCAAACCTTGGGAGCTCCACTTCCTCTGCCTCCTCTGTCTCCTCCTCCTCCCATTCCTCTTCCTTTCCTTGACGCTTATGCTTTCCTCCCCCTCTTCTTTCCCCTCCCCCTCTCCTAATACACTTTTTGAATTATATTCATTTGGTAAAAGGGACAATTTAATTTCACACAGGCAGTTTTTCCAGATGTTCGCCACGACCGCATTAGACCTCAGTCATTACTTACAAAGCACACAATAACCTCTCAGTCTGCACACTGAAACCTTCCAGGCTCTCATACTAAGATGGATGGGATGATTCCCTCCGCTCAGCATCACAGAGTACCTCTGCTTTTCTCTGGCTATACCCAGAGGGAGGAAACCAAAAGACAGTTATAAGATTACAGATAGACAGGGCACTACATTGTGTAGTTTAGATTTTTATGGGAAAAACTATAATAATTCAGAAAAAGGAAAGAAAAAGATATTTAACTCTATCTTTACTTTGGTATGAATTCTGAGTTAAGGCACATTTCCAGTATGACAAAAATCCAAATACATCCTAGCACTTAGTAAGCACTCTTTTTGTAATTTGCCTGTTATTTGAATAGAAGCAACTTCAGAATTTTTCTTTCTTCTTTCTTTCTCTTTCTTTCTTTCTTTCTTTCTTTCTTTCTTTCTTTCTTTCTTTCTTTTTCATTTGTGTGTTTGGTACAGGGTCTCACTACACAGCTCAGACTTCTAGAGAGCCTCTTGTTTCCAGCCCCCCAGCCCCAGCACTGGAATTATAGATTTGCACCACCATGCCTGGTGGGGGTGGCCTGCTCAATGTTTTCAGGGGTGGGGCTGGTGTAGCATGTGGTGCTAGGGATCAAACCCAACTTAAAATATATATTGTGGGCCAGTGAGAGACAGCTCAGTGGTCTAAAATCACCCATTTAAATTTGTACCTGCAAACTTAGGCAGGTACAGGTACCTTGGTAGTGGTTCAATTGCCAGCTTCACATGCTACACCAGCCCCACCCTCAGGGAGGGCTGAGTGGGAAAAAAAAAACATTGTTTTATAAATACAGATACATATTTGATATACACAATTTGTATTTATAAAATATATATATATATATATATATATATATATATATATATATTCTATGAGGAAATTAAGGATATTGAAGAGTTTACTATAAAAGTTCCCAACTTGGACAGCGATGTGCAGTAGGGCATCCATCCTTGAATTCCAAACATCTTGTTTTTCAAAATACTGTATCACTTCCAATATTTTATCTGTTTTTAATTCTCTTTAAAATAAAAAGTTTATTGAACTTCAAAAACAAAAGTTCCTAAAAGTCACTGCTAGCATTGCTTTTCTGAATAAGAAGATACAAACAGGTTCAGAGACTCCTGTTAAGCATTTGTTATACATCACAGTTGAGAGGTTTCTAATCCCAAATAAAGTATTTCCCAGTATTATCTTCTTAGGAAGACTCTTAGTAATTTAATGTCATTATTCTAGCCTCTTCAACTTAACTGAATCTTATCATACTTTGTAATCATGCCCTAATTCCTTTATCCTGCTACTATATCTTTAATATGACTCAATATATTTTTACATTTCATATATCAAGATATATCAATTGATATTTAATATTATATACATACAATTAATATAAATTATATATTTACACAATATATATTCAGTATAATTTATTTAATATATTTAATACATACTTAATCTGTCCAAATTCTCCAAGGATCTACATAAACAAATTCTGGTGCAAAGGATCATCGAGTCCAAGTGCAGCTGACTGTGACTTATACAAGTCACTTGCTTTTCTGAGCCACCTTTCTCAGATTGCTCTATTAAGAATATCCTACTGAACACTAAACTTTTCAGACCATTATGCATGACAGCAGATGCTCTCCACTTCTGATAAAACCTCAGAGAACTGAGCTCAGGGGCAGAGCTAGGGCACTTAGAGGCCTGCCTTACTGCAGTGGCAGCTGTGATTACAGCAGTCTCTCCAGAGCCGTGGGTATCCAGCAGGAGCAGCCTCTCCTCAGGAAATGGAGTTGTCTGAACAATACTGGGGAAGGACCAGATGCAGCACTCTGAGGAGCTTTAGGTAATAGAAGATCTGATTAGATCTGAAATCCCATTTTTTGCAATATTAGTTCTTACATTTTCCCCTTCTTATTTGGATTTCCACAAAATAGAGTAGATGGGGGAACTACCTGTTCGGGTACCCCTCCTCTCCCTCTCTTGGACAGGAACTTTCTTTCCCTCAATAAATATATTCTGCTTATAAAAAATAGAGTAGAGAGGCTGGTGAGATGGCTCAGTGGTCTAAAGCACCTACTTAGAACAAGCTTAGCAAAGCACAGAAACCGCGGTTCAATCCCCCAGCACCACATGCCAGCCAGCCCAGCTCCCTGGTGGGCTGAGCTGGCCACACACACACACACACACACACACACACACACACACACACACATAAAATTAAAAAAAAATAGAGTACATGTTTATAAAGGAAACTGTTTCTGAATGACTATTATTTCCATAAAATCCATATTAGTTAATTACAGTCATGGATTGATTCTCATTGGATTTCTCCACTGTGCTGACAAATGAAGGTTTCTCTAGTGCTAACTTCAAATCTTTTCTAGCACTAAAGATGACTTCAGCCTTAGGAACTCAGTGGAAATTGATGATGATTCCTTTATCCTTTGTCATTCATATTCATTTATGGAAACTCTTCCTAGGTAACCTTGTTGCCTGGTAAAATGCTACATTTTCCAATTTTTAACAAGAATAGTAAAGGAAAAAAGAGAAGGAAGACAGAAAAAAAACTAATTGAAATATATTTTGGGGATCATTAAAATACAAGAAGGTGGGCCAGTGAGATAGCTCAGCAGACTAAGTACCTGCTTTGGCAAGCACAGGGACCAGGGTTCGAATGTGGGTCCTGCCTGTGGGCACTGGCCCCAACCCGAGGGTGTGCTGAGCTGGCAATGCACACCTGTAATCTCAGCTCTGGGAAGCTGAAAACAGGAGTTTCACTATGAGCTCCAGCTGTATAATGAGATCATGTACAAAATACATTTTAAAAAAATAATAATTCATAT
>NW_004524728.1:3834683-3874382 GCF_000260255.1 Octodon degus | reverse complement strand
TATATATATATATGCACTCTTCACTGTCCAACCACAGTTTAGTTCCTCTTACATATCATACAACCACAGCAATCTCCACAACAATGGTATTTTGCAACCCTCTCTCAGCATCTAAAGCAGCATCAGGGAGGAGCAGCACCATTTGGTAGATGACAGTTAAAGAAATGAACAAGACTGATGTGTCTTCAGGCTTGATCTTCAGGCACTGCGGTCTGATACACTTCACATGTGAATTTCACTGCTTTAGCCACTAAGTGTGTGTGGCACTCTCACGCAATGCTTTCCACCTACCCCATTTAATTCCCCATTTCTTATATGTAGGAATAAAATGGAGCAATACCAGATGGGAATGAATTCCTTCTTTTTTTAATTTTAATTTTTTTTTGCATTTTGTATTTATTTTGTTTTTGTTTTTGTTTTTTTTTTTTGTAGGGAAGGGTCTACAGGGTGTTCAGGGACTCACTGCTAGATTGGACTTGTGTGATTCACCTGTTTACAGCCTCTCAAGAGCTGAGATTACAGGCATGGGCCACCATGCCCAGGCTCAGTTGTCATCTCAGTGGGCCCCAGGTTCGGGGCCGGCATGGCAGGCCCGGGGGATCGAACCTTCAGCCCCTACACCTACTTGCAGGTGCTTTAATCTGCTGAGCTATTGGGTGGGCCCTAAATTTCTTCTTTTAATAATTGGGCAATCATGAGGAACTTGCAGGAACTAAATAGATATACAAATATTTGACATAAAGTCAAAGATGGAAAGTTAAAACTTTACCATTGAAATAAATTCACTCCCAACATCAAGATTTACTTGTACAACTGGCAGAGACAAATAAATAAATAAAACTTATTTATTTCAGGTTTCTTGCAATGAAAATGGTTGCCTGACATTGGCTGTCACCAGGTATCACTAGAGTCTGTGCTCCATGTCCCACATATAAGTAAAACCCAGAAGGTAAAGTCACTTGAACAGCTCTGCCCCACTGCACGACATATCTCCCAGTGGAAACACTCCAAAACTCATTGTATGATTATTCATCCACATTTAAAATGAATAAATTGTTTGATTTTTTTTATTTGTAAGTATGCAATCAGCATTCATTTGTGAGAACCAGTAATGTACTCTTGAATGGTTTATTATAGAACATGTAACTGATTTTTAATATTTTTTGTCAAATACATTTATGTTATTTAAAAAATCAACCACTTGAACAATGCTCAGATCTCTTGCCAACACTTGTTCCCAATTCCTGCTCTCCAAAACAAATAACTTATAATTTTCTAAATATTTAGCCATATTAAATGGCTATTTTACATGGTTCAATTTAATACTTTGTCATTTTTTTGTAAGATCAAGCCATATAAAATTTATTGGTTGTTAAAACATGGAACTCTATTAAACATGGGGGGACAAAACACATATTTTTGAGACTATGAATATGAATGTATTATTCATTCTTTTGTTACTGTGACCAAATGCCTGACAGACACACAAAACTTCAAAGAGTAAATGTTTATTTTGGCTCATAGTTTCAGAGCTCTCAGTCTATGTTTTGGTGGTTCCAAGGAAAGAATATCCTTGGAAAGAGAGCAGAGGAAAGCTGTTCACTGCATGGCAGCCATGAGCAGAGCCAGAAGAGAGCCCTGGAGAATGCACGCCCTGCAGAGGCCTGCTCCCACAGACCTGGTCCTCTGTTTAGGGCCTAGCTCCTAACAAGCTCACTTATTAATGAACTTATTAGTAGGTTAATCCACTTGATGAAGTCAGTGCCCTATGATCAAGTCAACTATTTAGACCTGATCTCTGAACATTTTATAATAGAAATAAAGTCCTCAGTACATAAGTTCTTGGGGCATACAACATATTTAAACCATAACAGTGACTGATGTAGCTTATTCATAATGTATTTTTTAATATCTTATGTTTTTTCCATTTTTTAATTGATATGCATTTGGTTTTTCTCTTTTTAAAATACCACAGATAGACAGAGAGAAAGAGAGAAGAGGAGACGGAGAGGGAGAGGGAGAGACAGAGAAAGGGACAGAGAGAAAGAGAGAGATCTTTAAGTCATATGTGTAGAAGTGAATTTTCTGTATGTTGAGAAAGGTCTATAGGATGTTGAGGGTCTCATTACTAGATCGGATTCATAGTGACCTGTCTGTTTACCTTGAGTGTTGACAAATTGTTTTCCAAAATAATTGAAAATAATTGTATCAGTGTACCCTCCCATTATCATTATATTTGTGTATAATTGTGTTTTACTTTTTTCCCTTCACTTCAAATCCTTAACAATGTTTGGTCTTACACTCTCCCTTCACATCCTTCTTTGTGTTCCATTACATGATCACTAATCCCAGCCCCAAGATCCACGATCACTACCTTCAGCCCCAAGATTCTTGAGCTGTCCTGGGCCCTTTAAAGATTTACTGATGCAGATACACTTACTTTTTCTCTTTTTCTGCTGACTTCTTTATCCATTTTATCTGTACTTTCTTGTCCTTGCACTTTTTTTAATAGGACATTTTCAATAATTAACACATTGCACATTGTTATCTTCTCAGTGGTCATCCACAGCACAAGAAGCAGCTAGGACATCCCATCCAGACACTACTACTACAAATCCTTCCTCTCACTGAACCAAGTGAAAGCAGCTGTACATCTATCCTAACTATTCTGTATATACAAATACAAAATGGTCCTTCCTCTGTAGTCCCCGTCTCCAGTTCAGTCCTGTCAGAGATGGGTATTCTATTTGCATCTAAATATTATAGGTGCTTGAATTCAGTAAAACAATCCAACACAATCCAGTAGTCCACAATAGTAGGGAGTTGTCTGCAGAAGTTGTTGACTAGAGCATTTACACCTCAGCATATTAATATGGTTTTACTATATATACCTCGTTTTTATACTTATCTGCTAGATGGTTAAGACCAAGATAAATCAAGACCTATATAATAAGAAATTTAAATTTTGTATCTGATAAGGTCAGTCTAGTCCCCTCAGTATTTATCCTGTAACTCTGTACTGCACTTTGTAGAACCTTTGTCAGTGTCAGCCATATAGATGAGTCATGGTCGATGCGTGACCAATTTGCTTTCTGTGAAAGCATGAAAGTTTTCTCTCTGTGTGATGCTCCTTGGGCACACTATAAATCATTGATCACATTACTCTATGGCTCCATAATCTCCTTGATCAGAAAATTTGGAGCACAACTGAGTTACATGATGATACTGTACAGGATCTCCTATGTCCTCAGTCTTTACTGACCTTTAAAGGCTAGGGCCAAAATGTTGACAGAACTTGCAGTCCTTCATTTTCTCCAATTTTTGATCTGAAAACTTAGGTTGTTAACCCTCCAGAATAGAAGCTTATTATTACCCTACAAGATATGCAGTTCAGTTGACCCTATCTGTTTAAATATCGAACATCTTAGGCATAACATGGAACAGGTATCATCCATCAACTATTGAAGTGTTGAAATTTAAGTCCTTACAGAATATGAAGGAAACAAATTTTAAAAAATAGGAATACACATTTTTTACACAGAAATTTAGAAATCTAACCATATGTAGCATTGTAGCAAGACAATCTTGTGATCTTTTTTCTTCTCTTTTTGTCTTTTTTTTTTCACTTATTACCCATTTTAAAAAAGAAAAACAAAGAACAAAAAACACCATTTACTTGTGAGACAGTATGGTAATAATTGGTATATCATGACAAGAAGTATGAATTTAGAAGACCAGAATGACAGGCAATCCAAGTGTGACCCTTCTATTACACATTGCTATCTTCAGTGCAGTTGCTTGGTTCCCAGATATCAGCATATATAGTTAGGCAGGTTGAAAATCCTACCAATTGACTGCTAGTTTCAAAAACCTGCTGATGTTTCTCAGGAACATTGCCCTGCCCATCTTGTGTATACAAGTGTATGGCTTTGTCCCTGTCCTGTTTCCCAGTTTTTCTCCTTACCCTCTCCTCATTGTCCAGTCCTCAAGTTCTCGCTTTTCTTTTAGTTGTGCTATAACTTTCTATTTATATTTCTTCTTTTTCAATTCTTATACTAGGGAAACTATATGATATTTACACATGTGGGTCTGGTTTATTTCCCTTATGAATATATCTTCAAGTGTCATCCACTTAAATATAAATGCTTGAGGTTTATTATTTTTTATACCTGACTAATACTCCACTGTATAAAAATAACATAACTTTTTCAACCATTCCTCATGTGATGTGCACCTTGGTTGTTTCCAAGATTTGGCTATCACAAATTGTGCTGCTATAAACATATATCACTATGATATGAGGTTTTCAGTTCCCCAGGAAAATTCCAAGTAGGGGGATAGCTGATTTGAATGTGATTTCCAGCCCTAGTTTCTTAAGGAGTCCCCACAGTGATTTCCATAATGGTTGCACCAGTCTCCATTCCCACCAGCAGTGGAGAAGGGTTATCTTTTCCCCAAAACCTCTCCAACATTTGCTGTTGGTTGACTTGTTTATGAAAACCATTTTTTCTGGGATGAGATGGTATCTCAATGTTGCTTCAATTTGCATTTCACAGATGGCTGGTAATGTAGAGCATTTTTTCATATATTTCTTTGCTTCTTTAATTTCATCCTCTGAGAAGTGTATGTTTATCTCAGATGCATATTTCTGGATTGGGTCTTTAAACTTAGGGCTCCTAATGTATTTTAGTTCTTTATAAGTTCTAGAGAGCAGACCTTTGTCTGAGTGCTTATTAGTTAAGATTTGTTTTGAAAGTTGTGGGTTGTCTTTAAACTTTGTTGGTAATTTCTTTTGTTGTGCAAAAATTTCCCAAAAAAAGCTGGTCCCAGTTAATTCTTTCAAGTGTTAACTGTGTGATTTGATATTTGTTCATGAACTCTTTGCCTCCCCCTATGTCTTCAAGAGTTTCTTCTACCTTCTCTTTCATGAGATTTAGTGTTTCCGTTTTAATGTTTAGATCTTTAATGCATTTTGACTTTAGCTTAGTGCATGGTGATAGACCTGGGTGAAGTTTCACTTTTCAGCATGTAGAGAGACAGTTTTTCCAGCACCATTTGTTAAAGAGGCTATCATTCTTTCAGTAAGCATGTTTGGATCCTTTGTCGAAGATCAGGTGGATGAGTGTGTTCGTAAAGGTCTCTGCATCTTCTAATGTATTCCATTGTTCCTCAGGTCTATTTCCTTGCCAATACCATGTTGATTTTTAACACAGTAGCTTGGTAGTAGAATTTCAAGTCAGGAATTATAATGCCTCCTGCCTCGTCTTTGTTGCCCAGGATTGCCTTTGCAATCTAGGTCTTTTCTGGCTCCAAATAAATTGTAGGAATGATTTCTCTAGGTCTGTGAGATATGTTGGTGGTATATTGATAGGGACTGCATTAAATCTGTACAATAATTTTGGGAGTATGGCCATCTTCACGATGTTGGTTCTTCCTATCCAAGAGCATAGAATATCTTTCTATTTTCTGAAATCCTCTATTATTTCTCTTTTCAGAGTACTGTAATTTTCTCTGAAAAGATCTTTGACTTCTTTGGTTAAGTAAATTCCAAGGTGTTTCATTTTCCGCGGAGCTATTGTAAAAGGCATTGTTTCTCTAATTTCCCTCTCAGTGTGTTTGTTATCTGTGTAGAAGAATGCTATTGACTTTTGAGCATTGACTTTGTATCCTGCTATACTACTGAATTTGTGTATCAATTGTCATAGCTTCTTAGTGGAATGTTTTAGGTCTTCCAAGTAAAAAATCATGTCATCTGCAAATAATGATAATTTAACTTCTTCTTTACCTGTAATTATTCCTTTTTATGTCTCTCTCTTGTCTAATGGCTGTAGCTAATGATTCCAGAACTATACTGAATAGTAGGAGTGATAGAGGACATCTTTGTCTTTTACCAGATCTGATAGTAAAAGATTTCAGGTTTTCCCCATTTAGAATTATATTAGCCATTGGGTTGTCATAGATGGCTTTTATAAAATTGAAGTAGATGCCTTCTACTCCAATTTTTTATAGGACTTTGACTATGAATGAGTGTCGGACTTTGTCAAAAGCCTTTTCTGCATCAATTGAGATGATCATGTGGTTTTAGATTTCTCTCTATTAATGTAGTATATTACATTTATAGATTTTTGAATATTGAACCATCCTTGCATCCTTGGGATGAATCTACCTGTTCATGGTGTATGATTTTCTTGATGATTTGCTGTATTCTATTCCTTATTATTTCTTTGAGGATTTTTGTGTCTATGTTCATGAGGGAGATTAGCCTGTAGCTCTCTTTCTTAGTTGTGTCTTTCCCTAGATTTGAAATCAGTATAATACTTGCCTCCAAGAATGATATGGGGAGGACTTCTTCCTTTTCAATTTCATTGAAGAGTTTTAAGAGTGTAGGAATTGTATCTTCTGTTAATTTCTTGTAGAACTCATCTGTGACTCCATCAGGAACAGAACTTTTCTTTCTCAGCAGAACTTTATTACATTTTGCATTTCATTTGCTGTTATTGGATTGTTGAGAGTGGTTAAATCTTGTTGACTCAGCTTTGGTAATGTTTACCTTTCTAGGAATCTGTCCATTTCTTCTGCGTCTTCTATTCTGTGAAAGTAAAGATTCTCAAGGTAGCTATTGATAATCTTCTGAATTTCCACTAAGTCTGTGGTGATTACACCCTTTTCATTCCTTATCACTTGTATTTGAATTTTTTCTTTCCTCTTTTTGATGACGTTAGCAAGGGGCTTATTGATTTTCTTTAGTCTTTCAAATAACCACCTTTTGATTCATTAATTCTTTGGTTTTCTTCATCACAATTGAATTAAATTCCGTTTTTACAGTTATTCTACTGTCCTATATTTCTATGTATTATCCTGAAATGTACTTATTGCTTAGATCTCTGAATTCCTACCTAACAAGTACTGTTACTCTTTTTTTTTTCTTTTGTGAATAGGAAAGTTTTACTGACAAAGAGAAATAGCTCCAGACATCCAAGAAGGGTACTAAGTAGGTTGCCCTAAGTCTGTTTCTTTGTTAATTGGTACATTTGAATATACATAAGAATAACATTTAGCAAAGGGAATTTGTACCTGTACATGATACATCTTACTTCTTTTTTTTCCCATTCGCCTTCAAACATTCTTCCTCTTCTTATTTCAAAAAGCTTTGTTTCCATTTTTTTCCTTCTCTTTTTCTTCTTCTTTCCTTCTCCCCACCCCTCTTCCTTATTACCCTCCCCATTTGAACCTTTTCTTCCAATTTCCCAATATTTTGGTCTTTATTTACAATTTGATTTTTCATACCAAATAAACAGCGTAGTATTTAAACATGTGTGTCCAGTTCATTTCACTTAAGAGTATAGTTTCAATATGCATCTATTTAGCTAGAAATGACTCAACTTATGCATCCCTATGGCAGAGTAGTACTCCAAGAAAACATCTATTTATCCATTCATCGGATGATAGGCATTTGGGTTGTTTCCAAGATTTAATTACAAACTGTGTCACTATAAACATGGGTGTGTATACGTTGCTGTGATATAGCACTTACAGGTCCTTCAGGAAGATACCAAGAAGGGGACTAGCTGAATCAAATGGACCCTCTAGTTTTAGTTTATTGAAGAATCTTCACACAGATTTATACAGTGGTTACACAAGTCTACACTGCCACCAACAGTGGGTGGAGAATGATTTCTTTTTCTTCCCAGCCTCACCAGTATTTCTTATTGGTGAATTTCTTCATAATAGCCATATTTTCTGCAAAGATGGAATCTCAATTTTGCATTAATTTGTATCTCTCCTTTAACCAGTGATGCTGAACATATCTTTTTTGATAGGAAAAGTAACAATGGTGGTTTTATTGCATATTGTGATCTTCAAAGTAGTTGTTCAGATTACCATATATAGACATGCAGAACTGATCAAACAATTAAACATTAATTGCTCCTTTCAGTAAACCAATAGAAATTAGTACAACTGTCTTAGATTCCACATATATGTTATGTAATATATATCTTTTTCTTTCTTTTTCCCCATAATTTTATTGAGAAAAAAATAGCAATGAGAGAGTTTCAAAACAAATCGGTAGGACAGTTTCAATAATTAACACATTGCATACATTCTTCCTAGTGCTTAATTGCTGTATAAGATGCAGACATGATATCTTATTTACAAACTCTATTAGAACAAATACCTCTATTCATTAAGAAAATGTAACTATATATCTATCCTAACCATTTTGAATACACAGATACAAAATGGACATTCATTGGTATCCCCTTTTTTTGGTTAAGTTACGTTATTTGAATATTATAGGCTTGATAACTCAGCAAAAAATTCTAAAAGAGTACAGTAGTCCATAATAGTATTGGGTCTTCTGCTTCACTGGCAATGTCAGAAATTGTTGACCTGAGTCCCCTACAGCTCAACATAACAACATGGCTTTACTTCTTATACTTCATTTTTGTACGAAATTCCTGCTAGATGATTAAGACCAAGGTAAAGCAGTACGTATGCAACAAGAGTTGTAGCCTTTGGATCTGATAAGGTCAGTGAAAACCCCTCAGGATTTATCTTGAGATCCTGTACCTCAGATTGTAGAACCTTTGTCAGTGTCAGCCATGTGGATGAGTTATGGCCATTGCTTGGCCAATGTGCTCTCTGTGAAAGCCTGAGAGAATGCTTACTCTCCATGTGACTCTCCTTAGGCACACTCTACATCATCAATCACTTTCCTCTTTGGCCACATAATCTCCTTGATCAGAAAATTTGGGACACTACTGTGTTATATGATGTTACAGTACAAGTTCTCATATGTCCTGAGGCTTAATTGACCTTGGAAGGCTGGGGTCAAAATGTTGGCTTTTCTTGCAGCCCTCCTTTTTCTCTAATTTTGGTCTGCAAACTTAGGTTGTTAACCCTCTAGAAGACAAGCTTTTTGTTATTACCATACAACCTAGGCTGTTAAGCTTAACCTCACTAACTGTCTGTATAACAAACATCTTAGGCCTAACATGGAACAGGTATTTTACATCAAGTATTGATATGTTGAACATTAAGTCCCTTCAGAATATGATAAAAAAAATTAAAAATTAGAATATATTTTTAAAAAATAGTCATGAAGAATTATATAATTCTTATGTTTACACATAAGTCCAAAAATCTTACCATATACAACCTTGAAGCAAGACAGTCCCACAACATTCCTTTTCCTGTATCTTGCCTTCATTCACTGCCCCCTTCTTTTTGAAAAATCATCTACCCAAAAGAGAGCACAGTAGCAACTGGCATGTCATGACAAGCAGCCGGTATTCAGAGGACCAGAATGACAAGCACTCCAAGCATGAAACTACTATTACAGATTACCATCTTCAGTGCAGTTACTTAGTTCACAGGTATCAGAATATAGAGTTAGTCAGGGTAGGAATCTTTCCAATTAACTGCTAGATTCAAAAATCTTCTGGAGATTCTCAGGATCATTGCCCAGCCCATCTTCTACACATAACTGTATGGCTTGTCACTGTCATGTTTCTTAGCTCTTCTCCTTTCCCTCTCTTAATTAGTTAGTCCACAAGTTCCTGCTTTCCTTTTACTTGTATTATATTTTTCTAATTTTATTTCTTCTTTTGAGTTCTTTTTGTTTTTTTTTTAAAGATTTTCTTTTTATTTGTCAAAGATTGCTGATGCTTTAACATGGAACAGCAAATGTGTAGTTAACACACAAAGCATATAAACCTGAAATTGCTAACCTGTTTGATACCTGAAATACCACTTTCAGATAAGCGTGGTATAACTTTAAATATTACTGTCTTCATATTTGTTTAAATAATTAAATGTCTAAGTAATTTCTTCACTGTTCATGTCCATTACTATCTGCAACAAAGTCGGGCTGGTAGCTGTCTCAGCATATGGACGGCTCCTCCACTGCCTGGGCACCCTCTGTGACAGCCTTGACACACTTGGCCATTGTCTGTGAAGCTCTGCTGATGGAATCTGTCATATAGAAGTCTTTTATGGTCAGCTGAGGTGGGACAAGTGGGTCATCAAGAAGCTGCTGGTTCACTAACTTGGAGACCTCACTTGCTTGCTGAAAGTAATTTGTTCCTTCAGCATCATCATATCGAACATGATTAGGGGAGACTTGCTCCAATCTGTTCCTCACTTCATCCAGAGTATCATACGGAAGAGTAATACCTGCAATCTCAGAGAGGGCTTGTATAATTTTCTAGTCTTCTCTTGCCCAGCCAGGAGGTGTCACTGCTACTTTGATTTGCTGAGCTCTGCCCTCAGTATTAACATAAGTACCTGACTTCTCTGTGTAAGCAGCTCCTGGGAGAATAACATCATTTATGGGAGCTCCCACAACCACCATCTGCTCCTAGGAGGAACAGCACCTTGGTGGGGGGGTTCTTTCGAATTGCTTCTACCTCAGGCTTATATCCAAGGTACAAAGCAGCTACCTGACTTGCAACCCTGTGTAGTATATTCATAACTTTCCAATCACCAGTCACACCTTTTGTGTGATGTCACGTGGACCTTTTGTGTGATGCTAGAAACAGCCACAAGAATTGCTGCTTCATCATTTCTTTGGAGAGCAGAACTGCCTAAAACCACCATTGGTTTTTGAGCTGCTTTCAATACCTGCTTGAATGGATGCCTTTCTGAAGCAATGTCTTGTAGAACTTTGGCAGACTCACCCAGGTGGTCATATCTGTAAGTGAGGTCCACTGGACTGCCTATCAGGACCACTTGTAAGTTATGAAGTGGTCATTATGAAGCCAACTCTTTC
The DNA here is from genome assembly GCF_000260255.1 of Octodon degus. NCBI lineage: Eukaryota > Metazoa > Chordata > Mammalia > Rodentia > Octodontidae > Octodon > Octodon degus. Next base: position 3,863,611 of record NW_004524728.1, on the reverse strand, counting down.
GAATTCTAGCATTAAACATTGGTGCCTCAAAACGTGGATTTGTACCAACCAGAAGAACAACATCTGCCTCTTCCACTCCAGCAATTATAGTATTAAGAAGATAATTGGAGCGCAAATTTGTTCCAGCGCCCATGGTAGGGAAGACCTCCTCTGTTCATAGGGTGTCAGAGTCCACTCGATTAAGCAGATACTTCAGGGCTACCAGGGCTTCAGCATCCAGTAGGCCACCTACAATTGCTACCACATCCTTGCCTTGAAAACTCTGCAGCATTCCAGCTACATGAGATAGTACATCCTCCCACGAGGTGTAGGTTAAAAGCCCCTTTTCATTTCTGACCATTGGCTCTGTGAGTCTCTGACATTTCAGGCCATCATAGGCAAATCTAGTTTTATCAGAAATCCACTCTTCATTGATGTCCTCATGCATCTGTGGCAAGATCTTCATCACCTCTCCCATTCTCGTGCTAACCACAATATTACTTCCAACTGCATCCATTACATCAATGGACTCTGTCTTTCTTGTCTCCCATGGGTAAGCAGTAAAGGCATATGGCTTAGAGGTTAGGGCACCTACAGGACAGATATCAATAACATTCCCAGACAATTCAGACATGAACATTTCTTCAATGTATGTGCCAACTTGGATATCATTTCCTCTGCCTGTTGTTCCCAAATCATCCACTCCTGCAATCTCACTTGCAAACCTGACACATCGAGTACACTGTATGCATCTAGTCATAATGGTCTTTACCAATGGGCCAATGTTCTTATCCTCCACAGCACGTTTCCCTTCTAATAATCGGCTTCTATCACTTCTAAACATCATGAACTTGTCCTGCAGATTACATTCACCTCCATGGTCACAAATAGGACAATCCAATGGGTGATTTGCTAGTAAAAATTCCATCACACCTTCTCAGGCTTTCTTAGATTTTTCCGACTTTGTGAGGATATTCCAACCTTTCATTATGGGCATAGCACAAGCAGCTACAACCTTAGGAGCCTTCTCAATTTCAACGAGGCACATCCTGCAGCTTCCAGCAACAGACAGCCTTTCATGACAACAGAACCGAGGGATCTGCATGCCAACCTTCTCACAAGCTTGGAGGACAGTAGTTCAAAGTTCCACCATGACAGACTGGCCATCAACAAACACTTTAATCAAGTTGCTGGCTGCGGTGGCAGTTGTTCGAACATATCCTGTAGAAGATTTAGAAAGGCCTACTAAGGCCCATCTAACAGGGATCTTTAACATATTGCTTCTCCACAGAGCATGCGAGGGTGCTCTGTTGGAGTATTCATTCCCCAACAATCCCTCAGTGAACCGGTAGCCTATTCAATATGGTGGCCCCAGGTAATTCTGTACTCTTTTGAGTTCTTATACTAGGGAAACTATACGATATTTACAAATGTGTGTCTGGTTTATTTCACTTATGAGTATATGTTCAAGTGACATCCACTTAAATATAAAGGCTTTGAGTTTATCATTCTTTATACCTGAGCAATACTCTTTTATATAAAAATACCACATCTTTTTCCATCATTCCTCAGGTGATGGGCATCTTGGTTGTTTCCAAGATTTCACAATCACAAATTGTGCTGCTATAAACATAGGCACACATATATCCCTATGATATGATATTTTCAGATCTTCTGGAAAAATTCCCAGTAGAGGAATAGCTGGTTTAAATGGGATTTCCAGTCCAACTCTTCGAAGGAGTCTTCACACTGATTTCCACAAGGTTTACGCCAGTCTACATTCCCACCAGCAGTGTAGAAGGGTACCTTTTTCCTCACAGCCTCTCCAACATTTGTTGTTGGGTGATTTCTTTACGATAGCCATTCTTTCTGGGGTGAGATGATATCTAAGTGTTGTTTTAATTTGCATTTTGCAGATGGCTAGTTATATGGAGCATTTTTTTCATATATTTATTTGCCTCTTTAATTTCATCCTCTGAGAATTGTGTGTTCATCTCAGATGCTCATTTCTGGACTGGGTCTTTAAATTTTGGGGCCCTAGTGTTTTTTAGTTCTTTATAAATTATAGAGAGCAGACCTTTGTCTGAGTACTTATTTGTCATGATTTTTTCCAAATTTGTTGGTTGCCTTTTCACTTTGCTGGTAATTTCTTTTGATGTTCAAAAACTTCACAGTAAGAACAAGTCCCAGTTGCTAATTCTTTCAACTGTTTCCCGTGTGATTTGATTTTTGTTCATGAACTCATTGCCTACCCCTATGTCTTCAAGAGTTCCTCCTAATTTCTCTTCCAGGAGATTTAGTGTCTCCGCTTTAATGTTTAGATCTTTAATGCATTTTGACTTTAGCTTAGTGCATGGTGATAGACCTAGGTCAAGTTTTAGTTTTTGGCATGTAGAGAGCCAGTTTTTCCAGCACCATTTGTTGAAGAGGCTATCTTTCTTCCAGTGAGTATGTTTGGCCCCTTTGTCAAAGATAAGGTGGCTGAGTGTGTTTGTAGGGGCTTCAGTGTCTTCTAATCTATTCCATTGATCATCAGGTCTATTTTGATGCCAGTACCATGTTGATTTTATCACAGTTGCCTTGTAGTATAATTTCAAGTCAGGAATTGTAATGTCTCCTACCTTGTCTTTATTGCTCATGAATACCTTTCTTATTCTAGGTCTTTTCTGATTCCAAATAAATATTAGGAATGGTTTCTCTACCTCTGTGAGGTAAGTTGGTGGTAGTCTGTTAGGGATTGCATTAAATCTGTACAGCAATTTTTGGAGTATGGCCATCTTCACAATGTTGGTTCTTCCTATCCAGGAGCATGGAATATCTTTCCATTTTCTGAAATCCTCTAAAATCTTTTTTTAAGAGTACTTTAATATTCCTTGAGAAGATCTTTGACTTCTTTAGTTAGATTTCCAAAATATTTCATTTTCCTCTATGCTATTGTAAAAGGTATTGTTTCTATAATTTCCCTCTCAGTGTGTTTGTTGTCTGTGTAGAGGAATGCTATAGATTTTGGTCTTGACTTTATAACCTGCTATGCTACTGAATTTCTGTATTAATTCTAGTAGCTTCTTGGTGGAGTTTTTGGGTTTTTCCAAGTAAAGTATCATGTCATCTGCAAATAATGATAATATAACTTCTTCTTTACCTATTCTTATTTTTTTATTTCTTTCTCTTGTCTAATGGCTGCAGCTAATGATTCTGGAACTATATTACTATATTGAATAGGAGTGGTGATAGAGGACATCCTTGTCTTGTACCCAATCTAAGAGTAAAAGATCTCAGATTTTCCCCATTTAGGATTATGTTAGCTGTTGGGTTTTCATAAATGGCTTTTACCAGATTGAAGTAGAGGCCATCTATTCCAGTTTTCTGTAGGACACTGGACATGAATGAGTGTTGGACTTTGTCAAAAGCCTTTTCTGTATGAATGGAGATGATCATGTGGTTTTTAGTTTTCACTCTATTGATATAGTGTTTTACATTTATAGATTTTCTAATATTGAAAAATCCTTGAATCCCAGGGATGAATCCTACCTAGTAATGGTGTATGATCTTCTTGATGATTTGCTGTATTGCATTTGCTAGGATTTTATTGAGGATTTGGCATCTCTGTTCATGATGGAGATTGGCCTGTATTTATCTTTCCTAGTTGCATCTTTCCCTGGTTTTGGTACCAGTATGATACTTGCTTCCAGGAATGATTTTGGGAGGATTGCTTCCTTTTCAATTTCACGGAAGAGTTTGAGGAGTACAGGGACTACATGTGTAAGTTTCTTGTAGAATTCAGTTGTGAATCCATCCAGACCTGGACTATTCCTTGTCAGTAGGTTTTCAATTAAATCTCGTATTTCATTGGCTGTTGTTAGGCTATTGAGAGTGGTTATATCTTTTTGATTCAGTTGTGGTAAGTTGTACCTTTCTAGGAATCTGTCCATTCCGTCTATGTCTTCTATTCTGTGAGAGTAAAGATTCTCAAAGTAGCTATTGATAATCTTCTGAATTTATACTGGGCCTGTGGAAATTACACCCTTTTCATTCTTTATTGCTTGTATTTGAATTTTTTCTTTCCTCTTTTTGATGAGGTTAGCTAGGTGCTTATCGATTTTATTTAATCTTTCAAAGAACAAGCTTTTTGCTTTTTTAATTCTCTCAATTTTTTATCTCAATTGAATTAATTTCTGCTCTAATTTTTATGATTCTTCCCGTCTTTGGGCTCTGGGTTTGGCTTGTTATTGCTTTCCTAGATGTTGAAGGTGCATCATTAGCATATTTACTTGTTCCCTTCTGTTTTCCTAATGTGTGAGTTCACAGCTATGAATTTCCCTCTGAGAACTGCTTTCATCGTATCCCATAAATTCCGATAAGTTGTGCTTGAATTTTCATTGAATTGTAGATATTATTGAATTGGCTGTTTAATTTCATCTGTGACCCATTGGTTGCTGAGTAGGGTGTCATTTAATTTCCATGTATTTAGGGGTTTCTTCTCGTTTCTTTTGTCATTTATTTCCAATTTCATTGCACTGTGGTCAGATAATGTGCATGGGATAATTATTGTTTTCTTACATATACTTAAGCATGACCTATGAACCAGTATGTTGTCGATTTTAGAAAATGAATTATATGCAGCTGAGAAAAATGTGTATTCAGCTATGTTTGGGTTCATCACTCTATATATGTCCACTAATTCCATTTGTTTCAAGCTCTGGTTCAGTTCTGTTATTTCTTTGCTAAGTTTTTTTTCTGGTTGACCTATCTGTAGGGGATAAGTGGGTGTTAAGTTCTCCTGTTAAGATTGTGGTTTTGGATATTATATTTTTTAAGGCGATTAAGATTTGCTTTATATAGTTGGGTGCTCCTGTCTTTGGTGCATACATACTCATAAGTGTTACCTCTTCCTCTTGAACTTTTCCCCTAACCAGTATATAGTGGCCTTCTTTATTTTGCTTGATCATTGTTGGTTCAAAGTTAAGACTGTCTGAGAATAAGATTGCTACCCCTGCTTTTTTCTGAGTTGCTGGGGCATGTAATATTCTGTTCCATCCTTTGATTTTCAGCCTGTTAATGTCTTTATGAGTTAAATGTGTTTCTTCTATTTTGGATTTTGTTTCCTAATCCACTGTGCCAATCTATTTCTCTTAATTGGTTAACTGAGTCCATTTATATTGATGGTTAGAATTGAAATGTATTGACTTATGATTTACATGTTATTTGCCTGTTGTCGTTTAGTCCTTTTTCTCCTGTGTTTAATTGCTTGCCCTATTTAGTTGCTTGCTTCTGATCTCATTCATGGAATTGTGATCACTTTGGTCCCTCTCTAAAACATCATTCAGTATTCTGTTTAGGGTTGGCTTTGTCATCATTAAATTCTTTATCTGTTCTATGTCATGAAAGTATTTCACTTCTCCATCAAAGTTGAAAGAGTTTTGCAGGGTATACTAGTCTGGGCCGGAATTTGTTTTCACAAAGGACTTAAAGTACTCTGCTCCAAACTCTTCTTCCCTTCATGGTTTGTGCAGACAAGGCAGCCATAAATCTGGTGGGTTTTCCTTTGAATGTGATCTGCTTCTTTTCTCTAGCGGCATTCAGTAGATTATTCTTGTGCTGAATTTCTGGGATCTTGACTTTTATATGCTTCCATGTGTTTTTAATTGGGTTGAGGTTTCTTGACATTTTGTATGTTTCAGTTACCTGAATATCAGATTGTTTTCTCATATTTGGGAAGTTTTCTTCTATTACTTCTGGCCTTATTTTTTCAATGTCATTTGTATTGTCTCCTTCTTTCTCATTGATGTCTGTTAGTGTCAGGTTGTTCATCTTTGTGTCATCTTGCAGGTGATGGATTATTTTTTACTCCATCTTAGTTGTTTTTAAGAGATCCTGTCTTACCTTTTCACTATCTGTACCAGCATCTTCAAGATCTGAAACTCTGTCTACACTTTCACTTAAACGGTTTTGCAAGCTGGTGATTGAGATTATAAATTCCTCTATATCTCTTTGACTCTGTTTCATGCGATCTATTTCTTTCCTGTATTGCTCATTCAAAGCATCCGTCATTTTTCTAATCTCTGGTTTTTTTTTTTTAATCAATGTCTTCTTTAGGCAGTTATTAGTTCTTTTACTGCAGTGTTTTTTTTTTTTCAAATTTGGTTTCCTGTCTATGTTTCTGTAGTTGATTCTTTACTTTGGATGCTATGAGTTCAGAAATTCCTTTTTTATTTCAGAAAATAATTCCTCTCTGAGTTCCTCTATGACTTTCTGCTGTTGCTTATTTACTATCGACACTATTAATTCATACATTTGAGGTGAGTTAGTGTCCTCTGCACTTGTTTTGGGTGGGTATTGGGTTTCCTCCATATTTTTCTGCATTTTATTCTTTACTTCAGATATTTTTAATTCAGGGATTTCTTTTTTCATTTACAATCTGAGTTCCTCTATACCTTTCTGCAGCTGTTTCTTTATTTTAGAAGCCTTTGATTCATTGTTTTCAGTTGTGTGATTCCCAATTTGTTCTGTGTCAGTGTTCTCTGCACTTGTTATGTATGGGCTTGGGTTCTTAGATTGCATTTTGCTCCTTCTCATTGTCATTTTGTGTAACACTGTCTTCTGACTTTTCTTGTAGAGCTTTGGTGCAGTTATAACCTTAGCACATACTGAAGTTCAGGTGCAGATCTATAAAGTTTGGATTTATCCAGCTGTGCCTGGCTTGGGTCTGGCTGCTGTGCTCAGCTCCTTCCTGCTACTTCCCTAGGGAGTGAATGTTGTGCCCCTCTGGCAAGATGTTCTGCTCCTGGACTAGCTGAGTAGTTCTGTCCCCTACTCTCTCTACAGGGCTTGCAGCTGCATGACTTCAACTCAAGCCTGTATGCCAGGCCTGAGCTGAGTCTGGAGGGAACAAGGTGGAGTCGGGGGGAGAGGCAGCTCTCCCACATACTCACTGAGCCTGGGCTAGGACTGGATCTGTGGGTCCTCAGAATGTGGCAGAAATTCTCACTGGGCAGGCAAGGTGGGGGATGTTGTGGAGTGTTGGTGGGGAGCAACGGGTTGGAAGATGGTCTCACCCACACTGCACTTGGACTGGGACCATCAGGTCCTGCGAGCACTGGGTAGCTGGACACTCCCACAAACTCCCCAGACCTGGGATAGTACTGGATCTCAATTAAATTAATTTCTCCTGTAATCTTTATGATTTCTTCCCCATCTTGCAACTCTGGGTTTTATTTGTCCTTCCTTTTCTAGATGTCAGGTGGAGAACTAGGGTGTTTACTTTTTCCCATTCTCTTTTCCTAATGTGTGAGTTCACAGCTATGAATTTTCCTCTGAGAACTGTTTTCATTGTATCTCATCAATTCTGATAAGTTGTCGTTTAGTTTTCATTGAATTGTAGATATTGTTCAGTTTCTTGTTTTATTTCATCTGTGACCCATAGGTTGCTCAGTACAGTCCCATTTAATTTCCATGCATTACATGGTTTTTGTGGTTTCTTTTGTCAGTTATTTCCAGTTTCATTGAACTGTGGTCAGATATATGCATGGGATAATTTCTGTTTTCTTGCATATACTTAAGCATGACCTATTGACCAGTATGTGTTCTATTTTAGAAAATGACCCATGTGCACCTGAAAAGAATGTGTATTCAGCTGTGTTTGGGTGGAATACTACACCAAGTCCCTTTGTTCCAAGCTCTGGTTCAGTTCTGCTACTTCTTTGATAATTTTTTGTCTGGTTGACCTATCTTTTTGAGATAAGTGGGTGTTAAGTTCTCCTGTTAAGATTGTTTTCTTCAATATTAGATTTTTCATGTCCATTAAGATTTGTCATATATATTGGGTGCTCCTGTGTTTGATGCATAGATATTTCTGAGTGTTACTTCTTCCTCTTGAATTTTTCCTCTAACCCTTATATAATGGCCTTCTTTATTTCATTTGATCATTCTTGGTTGGATGTTCAGATTGTCTTAAAATAAGATTGCTACCCCTGCTTTTTTCTGAGGTGCTGAGGCATGTAATATTGTTTTCCATCCTTTGATTTTAAGCTTATGAATGTCTTTTTGAGTTGTGTTTCTTGTATACAGCATAATTTTGGATTTTGTTTCCTAATTCACTGTGCCAGAATATTTCTCTTAACTGGTGAATTGAGTCCATTTACCTTGATGGTTACTTTGAGATGTGTTTACTTATGATTGACATGTTATTTACCTTTTATTTTTTATTCCTTTTTGTCCTGTGTTTCATTGTTTTCCCTATTTATTGGGCTCCTTCTCTTCTTGTTTATGGAGTTCTGATCATTTTTGTCCCACTCTAGAACATCTTTCAATAGTCCGTGTAGGGTTGCCTTTGCCATCATGAAATTCTTTAGTTGTTCTTTGTCATGAAAGTATTTCACTTCTCCATCAAACTTGAAAGAGAGTTTTGCAGGATATAGTAGTCTGGGCTGGAATTTGTTTTCATAGAAGACTTGAAGTACTCTGCTCCATTCTCTTCTTGCCTCATGGTTTGTGAAGTGAATTCGGTCATAATTCTGATGGGTTTTCCCTTGAATGTGATCTGTCTCTTTTCTGTAGCTGCTTTCAATTTATTATTCTTGTGCTGAATTGGTGGGGTCTTGACTATTGTATGTGTGTGTGTTTTAAATAGAATTGAAGTTATTTGGACTTCTGTATGCTTGGCTTACCTGAATGTCAGATTGTTTCCTCATATTTGGGAAGTTTTCTGCTATTACTTCTGCCCATATTATTTTTATATCATTTGTATTGACTCCATCTTTCTCATTGATGCCTGTTAGTCTCACATTGTTCATCTTTGCATTGTCTTGCAGGTGATGGACTATTTTTCCTGCATACTAGTTTTTAAGAGATCCTTTCTTACCTTTTCACTAGCTACACCAGTGTCTTCAAGATCTGAAACTCTGTCTTCACTTTCACTCAAATTGTTTTCCAAGCTTTTGATTGAGATTTTAAGTTCCTCTATATCTCTTTGACTCTCCTTCATACAATATATTTCCTTTGTATATTGCTCATTCAAGGAATCCATCATATTTCTAGTCTCCTCTATTTTTTTTTATCAATGTCTCCTTTAGAAGCAGTTATTAATTCTTTTACTGCGTAGATTTTTTTTCAGATTGGGTTTCCTCCATGTTTCTGTATATGATTCTTTACTTCAGATGGCATGAATTTGAAAATTTCTTTTTTTATTTCAGAAATTATTTCTTTTGAGTTCCTCTCTACCTTTCTACTGTTCTTTCTTTGCTTCCAACGCTATTAATTCATATTTTTCAACTGAGCTAGTGTCTCTTGCACTTGTTCTGGGTGGGCATTGGGTTACCCCATATGTTTGTTATTATATTCTTTATTTCAGATTCTATGCATTCAGAAATTTCTTTTTTCATTTCAGGAATTAATTCTTCTCTGAGTTCCTCTAAAACTTTCTGCTCTTGTTTCTTTGCTTCTGATGCTGTTAATTCATTCATTTCAGTTGAGTTAATAGTGTCCTCTGCATTTGTAGTGGGTGGGCTCAAAGCCTAAGATTGCATTTTGTTTCTTGTCTTTTCATTTTGTATAGCACTGTCCTCTAACCTTTGGTTAACTGTCCTGTAGAGCTTTGGTGCAGTCATAACCTTAGCACCTACTGAAATTCAGGTGCAGATCTATTAAGTTTGAGTTTATCCAGTTATGCCTGGTCTGGGTTTATCTGTTGTGTTCAGCTCTTTCCTGCTGCAGTCCTTGGAAATGTACCTGTTTTGCCCCTCTGACTGAACAGTGAACCTGTGTTGCCCCTGTGTTGTGTTCCTGGCCCAGGGAGCACAGGGGAGCACAGAAGCTCTCTCACACACTAGCTGGGTCTGGGCTTGGACTGAATCTGGGGGTTCCTAGACAGTCACTCAAGTTCTTACTCAGCGGGATTGGGTCTGGGGGCTCTGGAGGGTTGCAGAGGTCCTGAATGTGTGATAGAAGGTGTCACTCATGCAGGTGCCTGAGTTTTGGTCTGGTGGTGTCCTGCGGGCACAGGGAAGCCAGAAGCTCTCAGTCCTTTCACTTTTAAGCTTGTAAAATTTGACTGCCATTACCACCATTTATATTTCATGTTTTCTTATAAATTCTTAAACCAATTTTATTTTTGTGAAATTTCAAGAAGAAATTGAAGTAAATAGTGTGCTCAATCCATACTTTTTAATGAATAGTCATTTTATTTTGCATACATATCAGTCTCTGCTGTAGCAACTCAAACCTGCAAGACGGCCTGAAGCAGCTGTTGTCCATGTGGAATGAACATGTATAACTACACTACAGTAAGTGTTAATGACCAAAACAAATTATTTACCTGATTTGGTACATAGGCTATATTTCTGAACTCTATTATTATAAACTTAATGCCCAGTTGTCTGACATCATGAATAAAATATCAGAAATATATTTCTCAATATGTGTTTCTTCCTGCACCTGTCTATCATAACTATTTAAGAGAAGTTATAACACACATATAAAGATCTAATAGGCATCTATCTCTCTACTCTTAATGCTAGCTCCTTCCTGTAGCCTGAGTATAAGTAGGCTCGAAGTGGGGCTACAGCACACTGCGTGGTTCCACAAGCCAAGTCTAGTCTTGCCCTTGAACTTGTGTCTATATCCAGGAAAAAATCTACCACAGGCCTGAGAGTGGGCTCCCTTAAACTGTTTTCACCCTTGCAGGTTTGTTAGTTTCTGAGCAGTAAGCCCAATGCATGCCACAAACTGACTTTAGCTGCCTAAGTTCAAGACAGTCATCAGTGTAAACAAAATTGCCACATAAGCTAACTATGACAATACAAATACATATATTCTCATGTGTGTATCCATGTGTATGCATATATACATACGTATTTACACACATATACATGTCCACTAGTACATATACATATCTCTCTCACTCATAAATTTCTCATATATAAAATATAAATTTTAAAGTAATCAAAAGAATTTTTGTTCAAAGAATATTATAATTTACTTTTAGTAAAATAAGATTGAAACTTATGGTGAGCCAGTAGACTGCCAGGCCTTCCTGCCATGCCTGCCCACCCATTCCTGGCCCTTCTCTTGATCTCAGAGAATGATGCACTGACTGTGGAAAGATAAAAGCTGCATTCCTTTACCTTAATGACTAGGAACTTCCAATTTCACTGTTTAAAATATTTGAAAGGCCAGCAAGCTAGCTCAGTGGACTAAGCACCTGCTTAGGCAAGCACAGGGAATGGGTTTGATTCCCAGCACCACATGCCATGCTGGCTCCACCCCCAGGTGTGCTGAGCTGACCATGGAGTCTGGGGGTTGTGATGGCACATGCCTGTAATCCCAGCACTGGAGAGGTTGAAAACAGGAGGATTGCTACAAGTCCCAGCTGCATTGTAAGACCCTATAATAAATACATAATAAGAAAAAAAGAAAATTTTCCATGAATTTTACCTAATGTGTCTCTGAACACTGGCTCAATGATTATCCTAATTGGAATAAAGTTACTTTTCCAACTACAAGCAAAGAAAATCCCATACAGGGTTCAGGTCCACTTGGCATCTACCTGTAAGACAAGTCAAGAGTTGCATCATTATTTGCCATACGGTTTGTGTGGAGTGAAAGTGAGGAGTTCGCTCAGATGTTGGCTTTCAGATTCTAATATATATGCAAATCACCAGGCATCCTATTAGATATAGTCTCTCCTTTACTAGGTCTGAGGTAAAGTGTAAAACTGCAATTCTAAACACCTCACACGTGGTGCATTTTGCTGGCTACAGCCCACAATCAGCACAGCACAGTTATTTGGAACCAGTGGCCCAGGGGAAGCTATGCTCTAGGGCTTTGTCACAGTCTGAGATATCTCCCTTAGACCACATAAATTGAAAATCATTTCCTTAGTTTTGAGGAAAAAATTGTTTTTGGAATAAACAAGAAGAATATGTCAACCTAGCCATTTGGTGTGAGTGCGACCTAGCTTTCTTGCATTCTTCTGTGTTTCAAGTATTTAGTGCAGGTCTTGTAGATTTACAGGTAACCATATTAATATTTAAGAATGATCACTACATTATCTGGACATTATAAAGTGAGGAATTAAAGAAAAATTGATAGGCTAGGTTAAGCTATCTAATCATATGTACTATTCAACCTTGTTTTATAATTTCATAATTCTGTAATGTGATCTATTTTTACTTTTTGTTTATACTTCCTATCATTCCAAAACAAATATTTAAACAGTTTTTTCTTACACATATTCTAAAGTTAAATTTAGTGTAATAAATCTAAGCCATTTTATGTATGATAAGTATTAGAATACAAACTAAATATGATATGAAAGAGCTGCTGTTTCTCAACTTCATATTCAGCATGTGTTTCCTTGAATATTTGTAAGTTTCTTCCTGTGGAACAAGCTATATAGTAGGAACTGGCAATATTCATTCAGAAATGCAAAAATGAGCAAAATGATTTTTTCTCAGTAACAATAAACAGATAATGTACCTACAAAGCTGGCATTTTTTAAATAAGTATCATGTCAGGATCATTTTTGATCTATGGAAGCACATAGTTGCAAAAACTAACCCAGCTTATATCTGACATTTATATATTTAAAAGCTCCTACTTGATAATTTTAATAACTTGTATACTTCCAAATCTGTTTCACTTTAGTGTCATACTTCATGACAACAGGCTAGTAGATTGCTGTTCCATGTGCATTATAACTTTTGGTGAATGCCAGGATAGTAGAGTCCAGGATAAATAAGGCCTGCACTTGAAATTAAGGTTACCTCTTCTTATAAAGAGTTCAAGGAATTGTCATTGTTTTTGTAAAAAGTTCAAGGAACTGTCTCATTTTCCCACTGAGAGAGTAGAACAGATGTTCTCTTACACCTTTACACATTCCAAACAAGAGGTGGGCAAAGTAACTGAGATTGGAAGAGAAAGCACAGCATGCTGAAAACTGCTATTTTGATTTGACACTGTAGGGCAGTGTAACAATGGGATAGTAGCAACAAAATCATCCCAAGAATAAATCAGAATGTAAGAATATTCAGAAGTAGAGCAAGCAAGACATTATTAAAAGATCAATACAGTCTGGAAATCATGTTAAGAATATTCATCTTTACATATAAGTGCCCACATTGGCCAAACAATGGCCATGACTCATCCACATGGCTGACACTGACAAAGGTTCTACAATCTGAGGTACAGGATCTCAGGATAAATCCTGAGGGGTTTCACTGACCTTATCAGATCCAAAAGCTGCAACTTTTGTTGCATAGGTCTTGCTTTATCTTGGTCTTAACCATCCAGGAGAAAAGTATAAAAACGAAGTATAAGAAGTAAAGCCATACTGTTATGTTGAGCTGTAGGAGACTCAGGTCAACAATTTCTGACATTGCCAGTCAAGCGGAAGACCCAATACTATTATGGACTACTGGACTCTTTTAGAATATTTTGCTGAGTTAACACACCTATAATATTCAAATGATGGAACTTAACAAAAAAAAGGGGGTACAGATGAATGTCCATTTTGTATTTGTGTATTCAAAGTGGTTAGGATAGATATATAGTTACATTCTCTTAATGATTTGTTCTAATGGTGTTTGTAAATAGGATATCATGTCTGCATCTTGTGCAGCAATTAACCACTAGGAAGAATGTATGCAATGTGTTAATTATTGAAACTGTCCTACCAATTTGGTTTCCAACTGTCTCATTGCTATTTGTTTCTCAATAAAATTATGGGGAAAAAAAAGAAAAATAAATGCCCAAATATGCCTTAAAGAGAATTAAACAGAGGCATTAAAGAGTGAGATAATAATAAAAGATTTCTTCTTCTCTGAAGAATGGAAGCTGAGTCAGGATAACTGTGAGAAAATCAATTTTTAAGGTCTATTATAATAGTCCAGATATGAAGTGTGAATGGTTCTTCTAAAACAGTGGCTGAGAAATAATTCTATAGATTCAAGAAAAACTTGAGAAATGGATCCAGTGAGCCTTGGTAGATAAGCTAGCACACACTTTAAATGGTTTTTGTTTTGTTTTGTTTTGTTTTGTTTTGTTTTGAGGAACTGGGGATTGAACTCAGAACCTTGCACTTGCCAGGGAAGTGCTTATTCCACTGAACCATCTCCCCAGCCCCTTCTGATTTTTTTTACACTTTAAGTATTAAAGAGCAAAATAAATAAAACAGGTTTTTGACTAAGTACTAAGCAGCTGATCATCTAGTACAAAGGATTCTAGTAGGCATGTGAGAATAAAACTTTAAATGCCAAATAATCCCTTAGATACCCACTGTTATGGTTTGTGTCTACTTGTCCCCCCAAAGCCTCATGCAGTCATGGGGTGGACTTCTAGAGTTTGTCATTAACTCATGATCCAGTGCTGGGCTTATGGGTGTGAGTTTTCCAACCTTCTTATCTTTTACTCTCTTCTTTTTCATCTGAAAGATTAAAAAAAAAGTCTGGAAAAATGATTGTTACTGCATAAACTACTACTTGTGAAGTTTTGATGCAGTCCACAGGTGAGGCCTGAAGTTGTTGCCTCTGAAGAGCTATTTTACAACCTTTACAAAGTGTGCGCAGAATGTGATTCACGAGGAAATAAACACAAGCAATACAAACACTCACTTTGGAAACAAGTCCAGAAAATTATTTGGAAACATTAAATCATAGGAAAAAAAATACTCTCTAAAGTTTGGGAAATAATCTTATAATCAGAGATCTATCTGGCCATGTATACTTTTATTTGATTTGATTACTGAATCTGATTAACATCTTTTCTGGAAAAATTAAGTATAAAATTCCTGTTATATGACAATAAGTAATGTCTATAATAATAAAGTAGCTAAGGACATTTTTGTTCTTTCAATCACATTAATTTTTCTTTTGGTACTATGGACTGAACCCAGGGTCGTTTTCCCTTTTTAAAATACTTTTATTTTGACAAAGAGTGCTTCTAAGTCACTCAATCTCTAATTCACTTGGTCCAATCCCAGGCTGGGCCTGGACCTGCCATTCTCCTGCTTCAGCCTCTCCAAACGCTGTGAGTATAGCCAGGTACTGCTACAATCAGCTTGAGTCACACTGCTTATGCCTCTTTTCAAGACATAGTATTATCTTGAGCAGTTTTAGCACCCATGTATGTTATGAATATTTTAGTGTAACATGTACAAAACTGGAAAACCCAAAACAAAGGGTGGAATAATATGTTCTTTTGCACGTTTTACATCCAGCTAATTATGGTGTTCCATGTTTTCTATTTCTTATTTATTTACATGAATACTTATTTGAGTCATCTTATTCATTATTAAAAGCTCTAGTACAACAGTGTACCACAAAAATAATAAATGAAGGAACTACATAAAATATTCCACATAAAAGGTATAAAAAAATAGGCATGAACTGCTGAATCAACTTTTTTGGAACTTTGGAGAATAATAAACTTGAAACACCACAGGGAGTGCTTATTAATGAAACTAGCTGAATCTCAACAAAAACATCAAAAGTTTCTTATTTTACCTTTCTATACTCCTATCTCCAACTTGACATTTTAGTGGATCATTGAAATTAGCAGCCTTGTTTCCTGGTGCTGATATTAGAAAGGGCAAAACAGGCCAGATTCACAATTCATCCTTGGTCTGTTTATCCCTTTGCTAAGGAGCAGACTCTGTTGAAAGGCTTGTTTTTAATGCATCACCTAATTAGAATCCCCCCTGCGGAGCTACTACCCAAAGACATTTCTTGAAGACATTTGCAGGGAAATGATTTAGTTGCTGGTACCTGAAGCCATGACTAGCAGTTGCACAACCACTTGGGCAGTCAGATCATGAAAGGAAAGAGTGAGGAGTGACCTTGGGAAACAGAAAGCTTTGGGAAGTACTACTGCAGTACCATGCACCAGGGCCAGGTGCATGTCTAGGGCCATGATATGAAGGGAGAAGACAGGAGAGCCCTAAGTGCCCTCCGCTGACTGACAGTGGCTCTTGGATCCTGCAGGAAGGGAATAAGGGGCAGAGCCCTAAATCACTTGGGTGAGTGAACACCTGCCCGCCACAAGCAGAAGCACCCTCAAAAACAATCATTTTCAGTTGCAGCATTTAACAAAATATTTTTTTCATCATTAGTTGATGAGTGGGAAACAGAGCAGACGTGTCAATGGCCATACACAGCAAAGAAACTGGTTCAGAAAAGTCACTAAACAAGCAAATAAAAAAGTACAATGAGCAATAACAATCCCAATAGGGGCCAGGGAGATAGCTCAGTAGAATAAGCACTTGCCTGGCAAGTGGAGGGTCCTGAATTCAACCTTTGGTGCCACAAAAAAAAAAAATCCCTAGAGGATGAGCATTTCTACTCATTTTATTTTGTATTTTAAGGAAGGTTCTGCAGGGTGTTCAGGGACTCACTACTAGAATGGATCCATAGTGATTCTCTTGTTTATAGCCTCTCAAGTGCTGGGATTACAGGCATGTGCCACCATACCCAGTCTCAATCACCATGTCAGTGCACCCCGCAGGTCGGACTGGCACAGCAGGCCAGGGGATAGAATGCCCCTGCCCCTGCCCCTGTGCCTGCTTGCAGGGGTTTAATATGTTGAGCTATTTGGCCAGCCCTCCACTTTTTAAAGTTGTCATTCCATAATACATATTATAATACATACAACTTGCAATTTCTAAAAAGAACAAGAGGAATGCAAGGAAATATATCCTGTACATTGGGAAACTAGAAATAAACAGAAATTCTCACAGAAAAAGCTAAAGCATTAGAGAATCATTCAAAAAAGAGGCCTAAAGAGCCAAAGTGCCTGCTTAGGCAAAGCACAGCAACCAGGATTCAATCCCCAACTCCCAGTGCACAGCACATAGAGATAGCAATTTAGACTGGGCATGGTGGCACATGCCTATAATCCCAGTGCTTGGGAGACTGAAATCAGGAGAATCACCCAATCTACATAGTGAGACACTGTAGATCCTGCAGACCTGGTACTCAATAAATAAATAAATAAGCAAACATTTGATGAGAAAATGCTTATACATACATCCAAGAAGTTTACTGGATTCAAGGCCATGTAAATTTAAAGATATCTATATTGAGATATATTATAATCTAATCACCCAGAAGTAAGGAAAAGTAAGAACCTTGATAGCATAAAATGAAAAACATGGGACACCTCCACCCCTCCAGACCCAGGTCAGGTCTGGCTTCTGTGTGACAACTTCCACCGCACTCATGGGACCCCTCCAGATCCAGCCCAATCCCAGGCCCAGTGAGTTTCTGGGAGAGTTTCCACACTCCCCTGTGCTGGCTGGACCATTCCAGACACAGTCCAGGCCTGGAGCATAGGAATTTCTGTGGCACTCTCAGAACCCTTCCAGACCTACCACAAGTCCACTGTTGCAGCAGGAAAAACCTAAGCAGAGCAGCCAGACCAAAGCCAGGAACAATTGGATGAATTCAAACTTCACAGATCTGCACATGAATTTCAGTAGGTGCTAAGATTATAACTGCACCAAAGCTCTACACCAAAGGTCAGAGTAGAGTGGTATATAAGATGACAAAGAAAAGGAGCAAAGTGCAATCTCAGGCCCTGAGCCCACCAAAAACAAGTGCAAAAGACCCCAGCACAAAACAAATGGAATCACAGAGCTGAAATGTCTGAATTAATAGCATCTGAAGTAAAGAAACAATGGCAAAAAAGGTATGGAGGAACTCAGATCAGAAATAACCTCTGAAATAAAAAGAGAAATCTCTGAATTAAGAGCATCTGAAGTGAAGAATCAAATACAGAAACATATAGAGGAAATCAGATCAGAAACAATCTCTGAAGTAATCGCTGCTTCTCAAGAAGACACTGATAAAAAATAGAGATTAAAAAAATGATGGAATCCTTGAATGAGAAACATAGGAAAGAAATACATTGCGCGAAGCACAGTCAAAGAGATAAAGAGGAATATAAAAATCTCAATCACAAGTTTCCAAAACTGTTTGAGTGAAAGTGAAGATAGAGTTTCAAATCTCGAAGACACCATCACAGCTAGTGAAAAGGTAACAAAAAATCTCTTAAAAACAAATATGATGTAGGAAAAAACAATTCATTAACTGCAATATGATGCCAAAATGAACAACATGACCCTAATAGGCAAAAATGAGAAAGAAGCAGTAAACACAAATGATATAAAAAGAATACAGGCAGAAGAAATAGGAAACTTTCCAAATATGGGGAAACAATCTGAATTCAGTTAACCAAAGCATACAGAACTCCAAAGAACACCAACTGAACTAAAAACACACTTAGGCATATAATAGTCAAGATTCTAGAAATCCAGCACAAGAAAAATATACTAAAAGACACTAGAGGAAAAAAAAAAAGATCACCTTTAAAGGAAAACCCATCAGAATAATGGCAGACTTCTCTTCAAAATCCATAAAGTCAAGAAGAGTATGGAGCAGAATATTTCAAGTCCTCTATGAAAACAAAATCCAGCCCAGACTGCTATACCTTGCAAAACTCTCAAGTTTGGTGGAGAACTGAAATATTTCCATGACAAAGAACAACTAAAGAATTTCATAACAACAAAGTCAACCCTACACAGACTACTGAAAGGTGATCTAGACATAGACCAAAATGATCAGAACTCCATGAACGAGAATGGAAGGAACCCACTAAATAAGGCAGACAAACACAAGAGAAAAAGTAGTAAACAACAGCAGTTAAATAACATGTGAATCATAAGTCAATACATCTCAATTATAACCATCAATGTAAATGGACTCAATTCACTGGAACAGTGAATTAAGAAACAAAATCCAATAATATGCTTTATACAAGAAACATATTTAACTCATAAGGAAATTCATAGGCTGAAAGTCAAAGGATGGAAAACAATACTACATGTCCCAGCACCTCAGAAAAAAGCAGGGGTATCAATGCTGTTTTCAGACAGTCTCAACTTCAAACCAAGACTGATCAAATGAAATACAGAAGGCAACTATATACCAGTTAGGGGAAAAATTCAAGAGGGAGAGGTAGCAGTCATAAATATGTACGAATCAAACACAGGAGCACCCGACAATATAAAACAAATCTAAATGGACATGAAAAATCTAATATCCAATACCACAGTCTTACCAGCAGAACATAAGACTCCCTTATCCCAAAAAGATAGGTAAGCAGACAAAATCATTTCTTGTTATGTAAGTCTTACTTTATCTTGGTCTTAACCATCCAGGAGAAAAGTAAAACAATGCAGTACAAAAAGTAAACTCATATTAATATGCTGAGCTGTAAAAGACTCAAGTCAACAACTTCTGACACTACCAGTCCTATGGAAAACCCACCACTTTATGGACTACTGGATTATATTGGAATATTTTACAGAATTCATGCACCTACAATATTTAAATGACAATGGGATACTCTTCTCTAAAAAAACTAAACAAAAAAGGATAAAGGACCATTTTGTATCTGTATATTCAAAATAGTTAGGATAGATATACAACTACTTTCTCTTAATTCAATGAACAGAAAGATTTGTTCTAATAGTGTTTGTGGACACGATATCATTCTGCATCTTTTATTATGAATAATCATTAAGAAGACAACAATATGTAATGTATTAATTATTGAAACTGTCCTACTAATTCATTTTGAAACTGTGTCATTGCTATTTTTTCAATAAAATTATTTAGAAAATGGAAAACAAAATAAATAAATAAATAAAATGAAAAACAACTCATTACATATACAATATTCTCAAAAAGTTCAACACATCATTTTGCATCAGAAATCTTGAAATCTTATAACAGTGAATGACATATCCATAGTGCTTGAAAAAAGAAAAAAAAACAAGTCAGTCAAGAGTTCTAGATTCCAGAAAAGTATTATTCATAAAGAAGGGAAGCTAGGTGGGGTGGTTTGTTCCTATAATCTTAGATCTTGGGAGTTTGAGACAGGGGGATTGCTGTGAGTTCAAGGTCAACCTGGGCTACATAGTGAGTTCTAGTCCAGCCTGGACTACATAGTGAAACCATATCAAAAAAAAAAAAAGGAAAAAAAGAGATTAAGATGTTTATATATTGAAAGAAACAGAATTCATTTCTAGAAGACCTATTCTCTAAGAAAGTATAAAAAGCATTCTTCAAAATGAAACAGAAGGTCCTAGCACAGACACTCAAAACAACATGAAGTATTAAAGAATTCTGTAAAGGAAACAATATAAAGACAATATTAAGTTATTATTTTACTATAACCTCTTCATTTTCCTGCATATTTAAAAGATAACTTTTAAATATTTCACCCAATGCATAAATATGTAGTTTATGGTAATAGCCTAAAAAGTATTACATGTAGAGCAGAGTAGTATGATCAGCTGTAGTGCTATAAATCAAATAATAGAGCAAAAATTCATAAATAATTAGAAACATAACAATCAACAAAATAGACTTGAAAAAAAGTTAGAAAATTTGAATAGATTTTAACCAGTAATCAAAAATCTTATAAAGAAAAATTCAAGAATAAAGTTATTTGAAAAGTCTATCAAATGTCTAAAGACTAATTAACAATAACCATCTTATCTTCTAAAATATAGAAGGGGCAGGAATATATTCCTGTACTTTCTATGAAACCACTCTTACAATGATTTTCAAGACAGGTGTCAGGGCTGGGGAGATGGTTCAGTGGAATAAGTGCTTCCCTGGCAAGTGCAAGGGCCTGATTTCAATCCTTGGTTCCAACAACAAAAAAAAAAAGATAGGTATCTTTAAATTGTAAGAATATCATAGACCAAAATCCTTTATGAATGGGCAATAGAAATCCTTAACCTACATTTGCAAACTGAGTTCATTAGTTTAGCATAAAGGTATATGGGAACTCAGTGTGGTGGCACATGCCTGTAATCCCACCACTCAGAAGATTGAGCCAGGAGAATCTTTGCAAGTTTGATACCAGCCTAAGTGCTACAAAAGAGCACACAAGGCCAACCCAAACTGCACAATTAGACTCTGTCTCAAAAAAAAAACATGTGGAATTAAGAAGCCCTGTTCATTCTAACAACTCAGGCTTCTATCAGCATCATTTTGTCAAATGCTGTGACCCACAGTGCAAAACAATAAACACAACCAATCATGTTGGTACCTGAATTTGACAAATCAAACATCATCTCATTATTTTATTTTTTAAAAATCACTCAGTAAACTCAAAATGCAAGAGAATTTAATCTTAAAAATACTAACTCTGAAAAATCCCTAGTAAAAGAATTAAAATTTTACACCTAAGACCATGAAAGACAAGGGTATCCATGCTTATCCATATGTAATGAGCACTGTACAGAAATTTTAAGTAGGGTAATAAACAATAAAAATAAATAAAAGATATCCAAAAAAGAAAAAAAAAAGTAAGGTTATTCCTACTTACAGATGATATGATTTTAATATATAGAAAACTCCAGAAGTGTGAGGTAATGCATGCCTGTAATCCAGAACTTGGGAGTCTGAGGTAGGAGGATTGCTAAATTTGAGGCTTGCCTGGGATACCCACAAAGAGAAACAGAGACAGAGAGACAGAGATAAGAGAGACAGAGACAGACAGAGAGACACTAACAGAGAGATAGAGACAGACGGAAAGAGAGAGTGTCTGAGAGACAGAGACAGAGATAGAGACAGAGATACAGAGAAGAGTCAGAGAGACAGAGAGAGGAGAAAATAATTTCAAATCATTCACAAAATAAGATTTTAATATTCTGAATACATGAAGAACTTTTAAATCTCAACAAAAATATGTTGTAGTCAGTGTGGAAACACTTTCATAGAATATACTCAAGCTCCACAAAGGTGATATAGATGAGCATATTGATATCTATGTAAAATGAGACCTGAGTAGTTATGTGACTTTGTTTTATCTTGATATTGTCTGGCACTTCTGACAGTGTAGCAAGCATCTATTACATTCGTAAATAGTAACACTATTGATAACTTGTTAACTGCATAAATGGTGTCATGCTGTGTGTTTTGAGTGAAATAACTGCTTCCACAATTCACATCAGCAAACTACAACTTTTCATCCCATGGATTCTCTTGTAAGTGAATGACAGCGTTTAAATTTATTTAATGCCAGTGGAGTGAAGATGAAAACTGATACATAAAAGCAGAGTACTGTCATTGATCAATAAGAATCACTCAACGTGCCACAAGTGATTCTCTTCGTTACTGGCAGGAAAACCATTTTCTCTAGGCAGAGGTTAAGGATTTCTATTCGTAACATTGACATGCTAACAAGTGTATTACTGGTGGACATGGTATGCAGCAGACAGTCATCTTGCCTTTCACTTAGGCCCTGTTATTAGAACTTTATATTTGCTGGAGTCAGATTTATATTTATTTGTGTCAGATGTTAAATTTTCTAGCTATATTATAATTTTTCATGGTACTGTTATATCAATGATATTTTAAAAAAAACAATGATTCTTTTTAACAAGAAAATCTTAGCAGCAGGTATGTTTCTATGAAGTTCTTGTCCACTCAATATGGGATTCATGATGATTGTGCTTGGGGAAGATACTGTCAAATCAGACATTCAGTTTCAGGACTCACAGAGAGGAGTAGTTGTGTAGATGTTGTATGGGCTCCTGTAGACCCGCTGAAGGATGGTTTCTGAGTTTTTGCCCTCCAACTGATTGTCATCTAATGTTTTATATGCATTTAATTCCTAATTATTACTTTCCAAGTAAGGATTACTGTCATATATATTTGACAGAGGTCTAATGCTCAGGGATTGCTACATAACTGAGGTCACACAGATAATGAGCACTGGATTATCCTTCCAAAGGACAGGTGAATTTACACTAGCCCAGCCAGACACATAAAGATTAAGCTGGAAAAGTGAAGAGACTCAAATAAGAGAAAGAACATTCATGCTGCAATGCTGCTTTCACCCTTGATGATAAAATTTAATTGGCAACTGAGTTTCATTAAACAAAGTTCTTGTTACATGTTTTCAGGAAGGCATGGTAGAAGTAAAGTAGGAACAAGAGTGAAAAATGTAATTGAACAGTTGCTATGCTTTCTCATATATACAGTCAGAATAATAAGTTCCATGAGTTTAAAAATGCAAAGTGATAAATAATGTCCTATCTATTTCACTACTATTCCCCCAAACTTTGTTTTAGAATGTTTCTTTAGCAGGTTAGTGTTTTGCCTACATACTCAGGCTGTGCCGCCCAGGACTTTGGCAGCAATCTGCCCAGCAATGGCCAAGTCAATACACAGATCCTCAGTGAAACCATTTCATTGCAGATGCTGTCCACATACACTTTTCAGCTCTTCAGCATCTATAAATCTGTCCACTCACAATGAAGTATGTACTCTCAAAGGAAAAACCATTTAAAATACTGATCCCAATTTCCCTTTTTGGAAAAGAAAACTAGTATCACTTCATGTAGCTTACGTTGCTTTCCAACACTGATACCAGATTGAGAAGCTCACATGTACGCTATAAGCAATTAGTTACCTGGCAGGGCAGAATACTCCCAGGCAGCTTTCTTCAGGTATGTGGCCTTAAGCTGTACAAAGAACTCAGATGAAATGAATCCATCTCAACTATTCTATAGTGGTTACTTTACCTACTAAGTAGAATCTGGTTTGAAGGACAATTCATATAACTATATTTATTTGATATTTTTAAAAATTGCCTCTTATGTGCATTTATAATTACCTCTTACCTATCAGTAAGGATTATGATGTTAAAAGTCAAAGACCTGGAAAAGATGATAACAAGCTATCTTGCTTTTAGGTTTCTTTGTTTTTGATTTTTTTTGTTTTTGTTTTTGTTTTTGTTTTTTGCAGAACCAGGGATTGAACTCAGGCCCTTGTGCTTACCAGGGAAGCACTTATTCTATTGAGCCATCTGCTTCCTGAATGCCCACATTACCTTTCCTATAGGAAAAAAAATGGTAAAGATCCCACACAAAGTAAATGACTACCTAAAGAAATCTCTACAGACCATTTACCTAGAAAATTGTCCAGATTCACACTCACTTTAACACTTTGAAGCAGCTCTGTGCTGTAATAGTAGCAAGTTGCCAGTACTTGCTGGTGGAGCTGTTGGTAGTAAAGCTCTTTGAAGTATGGGTGTTGTAGAGCAGTGTGCATTCTGCTATTTCTCAGAGCTGCAGACAAGGTTGTAATATAGCATCATGAGTTGTTCTAGTCTGGGCTCAGGCACAGAAGCCAGAGATAACTCTAGGCCTGAAAAGTTTTCTGGAGGAGATTATGGATTTTAGAAAATTTTAAAGCATAGAGGAGACACAGTGATAGGTTGAAGGTAGATCTGTGAGCTGCAAGGACTTACCAGGTATAAAGATGTGTGTATTAATAATACAAAGTTATTACTTAAAATTATCTTGGAAATTAGTAGTTTAACTAGTTTGTATTGTAACTACTTTTTTGTTCTCCTTCAGAATGAAGTGATTACATAATAATTTTCAGATGGAATTCATAAGCTAGTTAATGGAGACTGTTGAGAACAAAACATCAGTTCCCACAATATTTATACTTCAGAGTTTGAAGCTTGACCATCAGTGCAGCTGTGAGAGGCCCTGTACTCATCCCAGGTTGCAATCATTTTGTTCTTTCTGATTCTAGTCAGAAGGAAGAATAAAAATAAATGGCAGCTCACTTTACTTACAATAAAATGGAGTTTTCATGGATAGGGTACTTAATTTTAAGAAAAACATTCTTACTAGTTTTAATTTGTACCGAGCTCATTTTATAGATTTAGACTAATTAAATAACTGGGAACATCCTCTGTTACCTGGGGATTTTTAACTATCTGTTTAAGTAAAATTTAAACCTAACAAACATAGACAAAATGCTTACCATACACCACTCTTTACAATGCACCACTGTTGACTTAAAAACTTTTCAGCAGTATATATGAATGTGTGTGTACGGATGTGTCTGTGTGTGTCACATAACTCGATCAAGATATGACAATTCATGCCCCTCTTCTGAAGTATTGGAATTTACTGAGAAGTGCCAAGGCAAATGTATTGGTATCCAAAGAGAAAAATAATTTTCACCTTTCTGCTAGATGAGGACATACTGGAGAATTTAAAAGGGTTACATACACTTAACCCTGGCCATATAATGTGAGACACAAAACAGCCTTTGTAGCATCTCAAGTGTGTGTGTGTGTGTGCGTGTGTGTGTGTGTGTGTGTGTGTGTTGTGTGAACATGGTGATACTGAAAACTCAAACTTCTACCTCAGCCTGGGATTATAGGTGTTTACCAACACATTCAGCTCATCTTATGTCCTTTGTTTAGTGGACTTTTGAAAATAATTTTTCATTATTTTCCTATATGTTAATTCTAGATGTTATAAGCTAACATTTTATAAATGTTATAAACTCATATAATTTCATGTATATTACAGTGAGATGTGTATTGATTTGGATCACTATTATGAGTAGCTGAGACAGGCCAACTTCACAAAGAGAAGATATTTTTGCAGCTCATAGCCTGGAAGCTCAAGGGTGGAGTATTGGCCTCAGCTCACCTCTGGAGTGCATCCCCTTTGTGACTTCTGATCAGAGCATGTGAGTGCAAAGAACAAAGGGCATCTCAAATAGAATGGCAGAGGGCAATGGTGATCCCACAGCCCCTTCTGAGTACCACCTGAGTGGATCTAAGGATCTCCCCCTTAGCCCCACTCTTCAAAGTTCTATCATCACCTCCTAATACCATCACAGAGTAATGCAACAATCCAACACATGCACATCTAGGGAACCCATGTGGCCAAACCATAGCAGTAAAAGGACCAGTTCTGAGCACAGAAGCAGGCAGGAAGCTGGGTCAGTCTTTTCTCCAATTCCAACCATATGCTCTTCACATTCAGTCATAATTATCACAATTTTAATGTTTTATGTGAATCATATTTTTCAGGAAATAATTGGCATAGTTCATTCATTTCTTCGTTTTCTCCTTCATGTTACTATCTGATTGCTTTTCATCTATTCAGCTCAAGAAAGTAAGATGCATGCCCTCTTCACTATGTTTCTAATCATTCCTGACTCATGTGTTCTGTCACCTACAAATCATTCCAGTGATTCACTAAAGTTCTGCTTAATGTTCAGTTTAACTGATTGCACTATATACAGGTTTTATTCAGTTTTTAGAGTGTTTAATTGTCACTTTTTTTAAATTTAACTCTTTATTTTACCACATCTTCAATTTTTCTTTACTGAGGGTCAGCCAACTGCTTGAAACAAGGGAAGATCTTTAAAATGTTAGCATTTACAGCTATTTCTTCTGTATTACAGCTACCCAACTGTGATGCTGTGTTACACAAGCAATCACAGAATCCATGTCAGCAACTGGCAGTAGCTGTGTTCTAGTAAAACACAGTTGACTATTGCTTTCAGGACTCTGGTCTATATCATTCTTTCATTTGTATGGAATTTTTGTATCATCTCCTTTGTATCTCCTCTCCTGCTCTAATCTGGAGTGATTACTTCTTATTAGATTTAATTTCCAATTAAAGCATACTGTATCCTGGATTAAAGCCATTAATTCTGGAGCTCATATCTTCTTTTTTAGTTGACTTGTTACGTTGCTATACTTCCCAATGCTTATCTTCCATTACTCTCTTTATTTATCTTTTTTTTTTATTTCTCCCACAAGAAATAGTGCAAGTCAGGCATCATGGTACACACCTGTAATCCCAGCACTCTGGAAGCTGAGGCAAGAGGATGGTTGCAAGTTTGAGACTAGCCTGAGCTATCAAGTGAGCTCAAAATCAGATAGAACTGCATAGCAAGACCCTGTCTCAAAAAGAAAAAAAAAGGAGAAAGAAATCATGCAGTATTTAAACTTCTATATCTAATTTATTTCACTTAAGATTGTCATCTGAATGTGCATTCATTTTCCTACAAATGGCTTTGGCTGTGCTTCTATATAGCAGAGTAAGATTCCATTATATATACCTACCACATTTTTTATCCATTCATCTTTGATGGACATATAGTTTCCAAGATTTAATTATTAAAAGTTATGCTGCTTTAAACATGGGTTTGCACATATCTCTGTGGTATGATGCTCTTAACACTATCAGGAAAATACCTAGAAGGGGAACTAGCTGGGTCAAATGGCACTTCTACATTTAATTTTTGAGGAATCTTCATACTGACCTCCACTGTGGTTTTACCAGTTTACACTGCCATCAAGAGTGAAGGATTCCTTTTTCTGCACAGCCTCACTAGCATTTGTTATGGTGTATTTCTTGACAATAGCCATTCTTTATGAAGTAAAATAAAATCCTAGTGTTGTTTTAATTTCTATCTCTCAAGTGACCATGATTTTGAGCATTTTTTTGCATATATCTATAGGTCATCTATATTTTTTCATCTGTGAAATGTCTATTCATTTCAGATGTGGATTTTGGATTGAATCTTTAAATTTGGGGAGTCTGGTCTTTTTAAATTCTTTATACATTCTAGATGCTAGTCTTTTGTCTGAGGAATGACTGATAAAAATATTTTCCCATTTGTAGGCTGTCTCTTTATTCTGCTGGTGGTTTCTTTTGCTATGCAAAAACATTTTCACTTAACATGACCCAGTTGTTGATTCCTTGTGATAGTTCCTGTTCAAGCAGGGCTTTGTTCATAAAGCCCTGCCTATAACCTATAGGGTATCTACCTATTCTTTCAAAGATTTACTCTTTCCACTTTTGTATTTAGATCTTTGTTCCATTTCAACCTTAGTTTAGTGAATGGTGAGAAATACAGGGTGTCACAGTTATATTCGTCATTGCTGAGACAGAGCACCAAGTGCCCAAAGTTAGAGGGAGGAAGGTTTATTCAAATCACAGTTTGTAGAGGAGTCTGTCCATAATTGGCTAGCTCCAAGGCAGGGTTGTACACAGCAGAGGGGCAGCAGTACACAGTGGCAGAAGACAGCAAAAGAAGCAAGGAAGTAGAGAGATTGAGAGAGAAAGGCAAACAAGCCTCTTCCTGAATCTTTTATCTTATCCATAATTCTGGGATTAAGACAGTGAAAATCTATTCATTAGTCTGATCCATCAATCATCCACCTTTAATCCCAGCACCCTTAGTTCCAACATTGAACCATGAATCAATCATAAACTCTAGATTCAGCTACTTCCAAAAACATCACCCCTAAGAGTGCATGAGGCTTTAGAGAAACATATACATACAAATCATAACATAGGTTTATGATCAGTTTTTGGCAGGTGGAAAGCCAGTTTGTCCAGCACCATTCATTAAAGAGGCTGCTCATTGAACGTGCCGGTAGGTGAGGGGTTTTTTTCTGTGCTGTCTTCGCTAGCACAGCCAGGCCTACACACAAGCAACCTTGTCAAAGGGACCTGCAGTTGGCATTGTTTTGGGAATCAGCTACTCCTGTGTGGGTGTCTTCCAGCACAGAAAAGTGGAGATAATTGCCAAAGGCCAGGGAAAGCAAACCACTCCAAACTATGTCACTTTCACTGATACTGAACAACTAACTGGAGATGCTGCAAAAAATCAAGTGGCCATGAACCCCACCAACACAGTTTGGTTTTTTGCTTTTGTTTGTTTGTTTGCATAACTGAGGATTGAGAACAGACCCAGAGGGCAGGCCTGGCGAGTGAGTGAGAAGACTGAGGCCCCAGGATCCTGAACAGACCCAGAGCGCAGGCCCAGCCAGTGAGTGAGACGACCCCAGGCCTGGGATCCTGAAAAGACCCAGAACGCAGGCCTTGCGAGTGAGTGAGATGACCGAGGGCTGCGGGATCCTGAACAGACCCAGAGTACAGGCCCCATGAGTGAGTGAGATGACCCAGGGCCTGGGGATCCTCATTTGACCCAGGCTCAATGCAGGCCCAGCACGGAACCCTTCAGCAGAACTCCCTGCAAAGAGGCTAGAGGCAAGACCCACCCAGCTGATTCAGAAGCAGAACACCTTACCAGAGAGACACAAAG